>NC_083725.1:50774832-51077863 GCF_028564815.1 Eubalaena glacialis | reverse complement strand
TTACCAAGCCATAAAAAGACATGGAGAAATATTAAATGCACATTACTAAGTGAAAGAAGCCAATGTGAGAAGACTACGTACTGTGTTATTCCAACTATATGACATTCTGCAAAAGTCAGAACTATGGAGACAGTAAAAAGATCAGTGGTTGTGGGGGAGTGAGGGGAGGTGGGGAAAGAGAAGAGATGACTGGGCAGAGCACAGGGGTAGTGACAATACTCTATATGATATAATGATGCATGTATGTAATTATACATTTGTCCACACTCTAGAGTATACAACACAAGAGTGAACCCTAAGGTAAATTATGGACTTTGGATGATTGTGATATGTTAATGTATGTTCACCCTTCGTAAGAAATGAACCATTCTGGCGAGTGATGTTGAGAATGGATGAGGCTATGCATGTGTGGGAGCAGAGTTTACAAGACATCTCTGCACCTTCCTTTCAATTTTATTATAAACCTAAAACTTCTCTAAAAAAATAAAATTTTAAAGTAAAAAAAGAGGTTATGCAAATGGATGGTGGTGATGATTGCACAACATTGTGAAAATACTTAATACCAGTAAACTGTATGTACACTTAAAAATGGTTAAGATGGTAAATTTTATATTATATGTATTTTACTACATTGTAAAACATTCTAGGAGGAGGATTGGCCCAAAGAAACTTGCTGATTATTACTGGAAATGGAAGTTGTGAGCTCACATTTATACTTAATATCTACTCTGTGCCAAGGATGATGTCATGCGTTTTACATTATTACTTCACATAATTAGTAATAATTTAAGTAAGAGCTACTTGTCTATTTGGCAAGCAGTCACTGAGCACTTATTATGTAGGCGTTGAGCTAGGTTTTGGAGATTCAACAGCAAACAGTACTAGCGCAGCCCATGGCTGGAAGGGCTAAGAGTCTCAGGTTCTAGTGCAGGATGCAGACTCCTTACAGCACAAGATGGGAAGAACAGAAGAGGAGCATCTACCCCTGGCTCCTATGTTCCAGGTCCTGCTATACATCTACATACATTATCTCATCTAATGCCCCAGCAAGTCTAAGAGTTAGGAATTATTATCCCCATTTTAAAAAGGATGACCTTGAATTTCAGATCTAACATACCTAAGATTATACAACTGCTTAAGTAAGTGGTAGAGCTGAAATGCCAAGACCAAGTTTGTTATCCAAGGCCCGTGTCCTCTATACACATGGGTTCCCAAAATTGTTGTGTCGATCAAGCTGCCTCAAGGCAGAGTTTCTCCATAAATAAAGAAAAGAAAACAGTAAGGACAATACAGTGAGTTTTCTATTAAAAAAAAAAACACTTTATTCCATTAATAGGCTATTCTATGTACTGTAATTTGTCCCCTTTTACATTTTAGAACTAAATGTTTTTTTCTCTTATGAACTGATAGGGATAATAAATGGTAGTTGTTACTCTTTTTTAGGATCCTGATGTCCAAACCCTATTCCTATATTTGGAAAATTCTGCACTTTATAAATCTCATTGGGAAGACCTGCCTACCTCCAGCCCTGGAAGCCCAGTTTCCTATCTTCCTTGCAGTGAGGACACAAGCCCCTGAGCTACGCTCCACTAATGGTAAGTTCACACCAGTCTTTGAACCGAAAACGGCACTGTGAAGCAAGGACTGCCCAGCAGCCATTCTGGGGAGGGACGATGGCAGCAGCAGTGGCTATATCTACTTCCAAGGGCCATGTGTCAGTTCTCAGAGCCATCCAGTGGCAGCGTTGGTGATCTTAGCGATTAACCTATGGCGTCGACTGCTTAATGGCACTGGCAGTGGCTGTGCGGTCTTCATCACATCAAAGATTTGGACAGTGTTCTTGATAGCTTGGCCCTAAGTCTCCAGCCCTCCTGGTGATTCTGTGAGCCACACAAAACTCTCATCATAAATTCTTTCCTACTTAAATCTGACAGAATTTAGTTTCTGTTGCTTGCAGCTAAGAACCCTCGCTATGAGAGTAGTTATTTGATTGTTCTAATACCCATTCTTGACAAACTAAAGGGGGTCACATTAAGAAGTTCCCCCAGTTTTTGAAAAGAAAAGAATATTGGTTTACAGAATAAAAAATATTTAGGAACCACTGTTATATACTATAAAATCCTAAGTTGTGCATTCAAAGCTGTATCTAATGAACAACGAAAATGACCTAGACAGAACTGGTATTATCTTGGACTAGTACAGTGACTAAACAGAACTCTGGATAACCACATGGTCTATATTATTCAGTTGTTAATATAGCCAAAGTAACCAGACTGACTTAGCAAACAAACCAGATTGACTATATGTCTACATAATTGCTTTCTCAGCTGCTGTGAGAAGTTTGATCCAGTTAACAATATAGATCAGCTCCTCTTTTTAAAAGGTTAAAACAGCATGTAATTAACTAATTACTGTATTGATTTATTATATTTACTTACTGAGTAGAGCTATAGGTTTTCACCAAGCCAGATGCCTGGCATGCACGAAAGACGTGAAGCTTATGATCTCAATTATCAAGCATTCTTTCCATCTCTCCTGCAACCACCATTAGTGGCCAACCACTATGACTTTTCATCTGGGCTTTTGTAATTGCTCCCTAGCTAATTTCCTTTTTTTCTACTCTTGCTCTTCAGCAATCCATTTTCCATTGCGGACCTAGGGTATTCTTTTAAAACATTAATTGGGTCATATTACTGCTCTGCTATAAATCCTTCAAAAAATTTTCCAGTAACCTTAGCTTTAAGTCCAAAGTGCCTAACACAACCAGGAAGGACCCACATAATCAGGTTATATTTCTAAACTTATCTCACTGCTGCCACCTGCCCCTTGCCACAATGTCCCAAATGTACTGTCCTCTCAATTCCTAAAATGCTTTCATCTCCTCCTGACTCAAGCCCTTTAATGATTCCTTCTGCCTGGCATGTTTTTGCTCCCCCTGTTCACCTGGCTAGCCCCTACTTAGACCTCCTGTTTTAGATTCCACTTCCTAAGGGACACCTTCTTTGACCACTCAAGACAGACCACTGATTGACTCTCTCAACACATCTGAAAGTTTTCTTTCATAGCTCTGATTGCAATCTGTAATTCTACATTTACATGTTGTTTACTTGTTTAATGTCTGTTTCCTCTGTAATAGTCTATAAGCTTTAAGAAGACAGGGACCATGACTTTACCACCTGACATTCAACAAAGCACCTTGTATGGGCTCCTTAAACATTTGACGAATGAATGAATTAGCAGACGAATCCAAGGCTTATATAATCCCATGTCAAAATGTTGTTCTGGACAGGAAGTGCTGGAAATCACAGAAAAAGAGGGAACTCAGAGGAGCCTGGAAAGCCAAGGAAAGGCTCCTGGGGCAGGGGGCCCTTCAGGGAGACCCCAAAGGGTGGGTAAGATGTGAACAGGCTCTGAAGAGACCTGTGGGGAGAAGCTTCATTGCTCAAGGAAAGGGAGGAGCCAAGAGAAAGGTGGCCAGTTAGCAGGAGAGAGTGAGGGGTCACACCTGGATGTCACCTGGATCTGGAGCTTGCTTTTGGATGCCAGTGAGTAGATGGCTTCCAAGTGTACAGGAAGGCCATGAAGCAATTTCTTATTAATCCTGTCTCTTGAGTAGACACATTCATGCAGTGAAACTACTCAGGATATAGACCGCCAGGTGTGTGGTGTGGGCACTGTGGCAGATACTGCAGGCTGGCTCCCTCCATCCCATGCCAGCCCCTGACAGGGGTGTGCTTGCTTCATGCTGGAGCCAGGAAAGCTAAGGTTACATGCCCAGACTCCCTTCAGCTTGATCTAGAGTCTATCAGGCAGATAGACCCGTGCCAGATTTGGGAGGAAGTGACATCATGCATAAGAGGCCACGCTTCTGCAGCTTTTTGCAAGCACAGTTGTCAAAGCACTTGCTTTTTTGAGGCAGCTGTAGCAGAGGTCCGAGAGTCAGTCACTAACTTCCTGGATATTGAAGGCAAGGCACAGAGTATCCCTTTTGCTCATGCAGATCATGGCCAAGGTAAAGTGATTCCAGGGTGAAAACTCTTGGAGAGCATATGATTTAGGGATCTCTCTTAACTAACACAAGGTTCAAAATTCACTTTAGAATGCAAAGACAGTGTCAATTCAATAATTTAAAATGCTCTCTAAACTTGATTTAAATTTAAAATCGACAAAACCAGGTCCTGCTCTAGACTGGCCACCTGCAGGGAGTTCTAGGGTATGGTCCTTCTTCCTTTCCTCATTCTTTATCCAGCTTGTTTTCTAGCATATGATCCCTTGGGGAGTGGATATCAGAGAGGTTGGAAGGGAAAGGAGAGTTTCTCATTTGACTGGTACTTTGTAATATGGCTTCACACTTTCTGGGTCTGGCAGACGTTTAAAGTTTACTCACTTTTAGAGGTTCTTTAGAGACCTTGATATCATAGTGGTCTTTCACCTGCAGTTTCTCTGATCTGGGCGAACACATGCTATTCCTGCAATTCCTTCCTCTACAAGCTCTAGGGAATGGGTGATCCACCTCAGTATCATTTCTGTTGAGGTCTCTTTGTTCCTCCGATGATCCTAATGGAAAGGATTAAAGATGGTTCTCCCACTGGCTCTCAAGTTCACGCATATAGCCCACATCCCAGCCACAGGACACATTCATACATTCCTTGCCCCCAAAACTCTGTGAGTGCAGGTCCATCATAGCATAGCAGCAACCCTCCATCACTCTGCCACCAAAATAGCTTGCCAGCCCATCTGCAGCCTGTAGATTTTGAGGAGAGGAGTCAAGCCACATCCATGCTGATTCTGTAACTGCAGGGGAAACAGCAAGCTACCCAAATGATTCCCTTTCGGCCCCTCTTACTCAGTTTGTGTTAGGTGTTGACTGAAAAAAAACCCCACACAACCTAAAAGTTGCAAGTTATGTTTTATCCTGAGACCTTACTGAAGACTATAGCCTGGGAGATAAGCTCTCAGATAGCTCTGAGGAACTGTTCCAAGGAGGTAAGGGAGAAGCCAGGAAATACAAGAGTTTTTGCTCAGAAACAAAATCAAAAATAAAAACAAACATGTAGTTGACCATCAAAAGACTACTGCTAATCACAAAAAACAGACATATCAAGTTAATGATTTTAGTGCTTTTGTAAGTGTGAGAAGATTCAAGAGTCTGGGCTCATTGGAATTATCCTTTTGATATGCATCTTAACTATCTATGGCCAAAATATGTTTTCCTCCATTGGAATTCCCCCCAGGGCACACCATGGGCGGGGTGGGGGGGGCACAGCTGCAATGGCTGATGGCTTGATGGCGGGCGACATTCTTTGTTAACTGAAGTGCAGGCGACATTCTTTGCCCCCATAGGAGTAGACACCCTTCCCCCTTAGGATGGGGGCTTGAGACTCAGCACACCAGCATCTCTTTCTTTAAAAATTTTTCACACCAAATCCTCTTTCTCTACCCTCTACTGTTTTAAGTCCTTGATAGGACTGACTCATCTAATCAGTTCCCTGCCATCTCTTACACCTACTTTGACATTTCTGCAGAGTAATCTGTTTTACAACTCACTGATCATATTGTTGCTACATGTATACACGTATTCTTAACATCTTTTTACATCATCTCTCCCCACCTCTAATTTCTGCCTTTCTAAGAGAACATTGCTTTGGGGGGACATTCATCCCATCTCTAGCCCCTAGCATGGATCCTGACTAGTATAATCCAGTCATAGTACTTTTACCCCTCTTACCAATGATTGAATCAGGAATTAAGGTTTAAGCTAATCAGGAAAATATTCTCCTGGTCTGTTATTATCTCAGGTTGAGCTTATGTCCTAAATTAGCCCAGTTATATCAAAAGGCAAGAGGTTCCTTCTCTATTTCACCTGCTTGGTATAAGAAAGAAAGTGTGTTGTGATAGTTGCTACTGGCAGCCTTCTTGTGATCATGAGGAAAACCATCCTGAGGACAATACCAAACTATGGAGGAGAAAAAGCTGAGACCTGGAAAGCTTATTATGGTATGGCTGGGATTGTTCTACTTTTAGACTTCTTGTTGTAAGAGGAAATAAAAGTCTTTATTATTTTAGCCAATCTGAGTCAGAGTTTTTGTTATTAACAAGCAAAAGCCAGTGATCTTCCATAGATTACCTGTCAGATCATGAGTCCTGAACCATTCCCTGTGGAAATGGAAACATTCAGTGATGGAAAACAATAAGTAGTATAGCATAGGTCACTTGTTTCTTCCAAGTGACTTTCAAGAACCAGAGGACTGCCCCACATTTTGGGGAAGAGGAAGAGGTAAAAGAAATGCCAGAGAGGCAAACACCCCACTGAGACTAATAGGCAAAAGCTTTTTAAAGTAACTTCTGAAATAATTCTCTATTATGGCTGCAGTTTTAATGTCCCAGTTGCCTGGGCCCTGTTAGCAGCACCTGGGCAATTAATGTTATTTGAGATAATTACTTCACATGCATTGTAGAAGCCCACTATGCTTGATTATTTCCTTCCGAATGAAATCTTTAACCTAAATTTTATTAATTTATGAGGCTAGTAGGTATTTTGAAAAATGCAACTGTATTTTATAGAAAGATACCCCACCAACACATGAACTTATGAACTTCATTTTCAATTAAATAAATGTCTTTATGGGAAATTGCTGTTTCCAGCCAACAAGGCTCTTTAGTTAACCATTTTGTTTCTATTCTATTAGAGTATTTAATTCTATCAGTTTGGTAAATTACCTATGTACTCTGTGTATTTCTGGGAAGCTTAAGATCTCTTTGTGAGTATGTTGATGTGTTTGATGTGGAGAAATATAATCATGCTACAAGCAATGCCAGTTTGTCTGGCTACCTGTAGCATCAATGATAAAAATAGACGGAATGAGACACTTAGGATGGCATCATCTGTATTACGGTTGGAGGAATGATCAATAACCTCTGAATGTTATTTGTATCTTCCCCCTCCACCACTTTAGTTCAGACTCTCATTATCTTGCTGGATTACTACAAAGCCACTGAAGTGGTATCTTTTTAATCTCCTGTCTTCCCCCTCTCTGGTCCAGTCTTCACACAGTTTCCAGATACATCTTACAGGCACACAGCTCCCATCACATCACTGTCTCACTCAAGAGCCTTTAGGGACCCTCTACTGCCAGCAAAAATCAATGGCATTCAGGGCCCTGGTATTTAAGGGCTTTCTAATGTGACCCAAACACACTTTTCAAACTTTTCTCCCAATCATTCCCTGCATGCACTGTATGATTTAAACCACTGGACTGTTTGCTGTTCCCCAAATATCTTTCCTGCTCGCACTTCTCTGAACCTTGACTGTAATCTTCCTCCTATGATGATTGTTGTCTTATTCTGTTTGGGCTACTGTAACAAAAAAATCATAGACTGGGTGCCTTAAACAACAAACATTTATTTCTCACAGTTCTGAAGTCTGAGAAGTCCAAGATCAAGGCACTGGCAGATTTGGTGTCTGGTGAGGGTCCGCTTCCTGTTATAGACAGCTGTCTCCTCGCTGTGTCCTCACATGGGTAGCACTTGGATGAAGTTGTGTGAGAAGGGAAGTCCATCACTGCTGGAGAAAGTCCAGAAGTTACAATGTGGGGGCAACCATCTAGGAGGAAAAGATCAAGAGACCTCACAGGAGAGGAGGATAGGAGAGGGTGATAAGTCTCCGTGTCAGAGAGCTCCGAAGGGCCATAGCAGCTTGGGATCTCATAACCACAGGGCTCTACCTTATCATGACATGACAGGTATCATGACAACCTTGGGAAAGGTTTCACAGGGTATAAAAAGCAGTTGGGCTCTAAATGGCTAAAAATCTGCTTATTGGGGCTATTTTTAAAAGAATTGGATGTGTAAAATTTTGAGCATGATGCCAGTAGACTTTTGAATGAATAGATCTCAACATGCAGTGAAGTGATTAACAACCCACGGGTCAATAGACAAAGATCATCTTTTATAACATGTTTGTATAACTCATTTATATAATGTATTGGGCGATAACTAGCAGTCAGTGCCACAGCAACCATTTAAAAATTAAATTAAGTATTAAATATTCACATTTTAGGAAGTATCCAGCAAATGACAATACATATTTTTTACTTTTTTTTTTTTTTAATTTTTTTTTTGTTTATTTATTTCTGGCTGCGTTGTGTCTTCATTGCTGTGTGCGGGCTTTCTCTAGTTACAGTGAGCAGGGGCTACTCTTTTGTTGCAGTGCGATTCTCTTGTTGCACTTCTCTTGTTGCGGAGCACGGGCTCTAGGCATGCAGGCTTCAGTAGTTGTGGCACGCAGGCTCAATAGTTGTGGCTCACAGGCTCTAGAGCGCAGGCTCAGTAGTTGTGGTGCACGGGCTTAGTTTCTCCGCGGCATGTGGGATCTTCCTGGACCAGGGCTCGAACCCGTGTCCCCTGCATTGGCAGGTGGATTCTTAACCACTGTGCCACCAGGGAAGCCCAATACATAGTTTTTAGAATGATAAACTAGGAAAGAATGAAACCGATTTGATTAGTGATGGCAGTACTTGGGAATGGAGAATGGGGAGAATAAAGTGAGCCTGGATGTCCTACTGTATTTTTACTTAGAGGGAACTCATCACTCACTCTCCCCCTTTTCTCCCAAATAAACCCATGGGAACTCTAATCAGAGTTCAACCCAAGATACCCACATTAAGGTGTTGTTCAGTATGATGGCGAACAGAGGTTCCCCAATGCTACGATCACACTAATGATGCCCCCTGATGGCTGCTGTGTAAGATGTTTTCATGAAAGGACTTCCCTTCCCAATGAAAGAGATGAAAATGTTGGATAAAACGTACTATTCTTCCATGGGGTGATGTACTATTAGAATTGTCTATGTAATCACAATGTAAAATGTCCCACAATTTATATTATTCCCCTAAAGAGTAAATCTTTTTTGGGAGGGTTGTTTTAATACAGAAAGCTCCTACAGTTTGGACTCGTTTTCTACAGTTACGAGTAGATAAATACCTCAATTATTTGTTAGCATATAAGTCCAGAAGCACAAACAACGATTCTTTACAAAATGAGAGGTTAGCATATTAGAAATTCACAAGTCCCTTAAGAAGTTTCTGGGACATGAGTCATAATATAAGATTTTAATTATTGCTTAAAACTCCCTGGGATGTTTCCTAAGTTAGTTTGAAGAGGTAGTTTTAATCGTGTGACCCTGGAATCTATTTTTTGTTCAACAAATATTTATTGAGTACTTGCTATGTGCCAGGCACTGGGCCAGAAAATGGGGACATGGCAGTGAACAAGTTCAATGTGATGGCTGCTCTAATGGTGTGGGGAATGATGCGGTGGTCATAAAGCTGCCCAAAACATTTGCCCCTGAAATTGAAGATTCTGACAAGGTAAGACAAAAATCAGTATTTTTACTGTTTTATTTTCTTCTGCTCTGGGCTCCCCTGAGGCTGGAACTGATTGACTCCAGTCGTAAATCCTGTTGGAGAGAAAGTGGGTGTTACTACCAAACGTAAAATAGATAGCTAGTGGGAAGCAGCCGCATAGCACAGGGAGGTCAGCTTGGTGCTTTGTGACCACCTAGAGGAATGGGATAGGGAGGGTGGGAGGGAGGGAGATGCAAGAGGGAAGAGATATGGGGACATATGTATATGTATAACTGATTCACTTTGTTATAAAGCAGAAACTAACACACTATTGTAAAGGAATTATACTCCAATAAAGATGTTTAAAAAAATAATACAAACAAATGAATATGTCAAAACAGAAACAGACTCACAGATATAGAAAACAAACTGATGGTTACCAAAGGGGAGAGGGAAGGGGGGAGGGACAAATTAGGGGCATGGGATTAAGAGATACAAACTACAATGTATAAAATAGATAAGCAACGAGGATATATTGTATAGCACAGGGAATTATAGCCATTATCTTGTAATAAGCTTATAATGGATTATAATCTGTAAAAATACTGAATCACTGTGCTGTACACCTGAAACTAATATAATATTTTAAATCAACTATACTTCAATAAAAAAGTACCTAAAGTAAAAAAAAAAGGGGGAGGGGCGGAATTGATAGCTGTGTAAGCATATCAGTGGTTTGGGGACTTGAAGTGAAGTTCCAATTTGCTTCATCAAGGTCCCTGATCTGCCTCAAGGAGCCCACTTCACAGAATCCCACACTCTGACTTATCAAAATATTCATTTGACCTTGAAAACATTCTTGTGGATGTCATGCAGCTAGCAAACAATAAAGTATTTGAACAAAATGTTTGCATCAGTGACTCCAAATTGACACAAACTGTAGATTGCCTAGGATGAGAAACCTCTCAAAGGCTCATTTTATTTAGTGCCTGCAGGGTTTTGTTATTCTCTGTGCTAAAGATGACAAGCAGCATGTTAATTAAAGAACTGACATCCTTCACTTTACTCTTTTTTCACTAGTTGCAATATTCCTCTTTCTCCCCCAGCTCCCATCCACACTCTTGCCATTCCCAAAAAAAGTGCAAATGAAAGGTTTCACAGTCCTCATGTGAATAATTTGGGGACAGATACAGTTCTCCTCATCAACCACTTTAAAGCAAAGTCAAATCGTGTGCCCTGTTATGTTAAATTTTGATCTTTTTAACACAGGAAAAAATCATTTTGATAAAGGTCAATGCCTCCTTAATATTTATACACTTGAATCATATTGAAAATGCATTTTGAAATTCTGAAATCTTGAATTAATATGACAACGTGCAAAGACTGTGTGACACCATTTGTAATTCATTAGCACATACTTTACAATATATTAGCATCAAACGTGGAAGGCTCTGTCATGGTCCTGGGAAGCCTGGGAGTTTCATCCTGGTTTAGTCTCTAGCACTTTAAGGTTTTGACATGGATGTCCAGAGACAATTCCAAATGATTCTTGCAGATCAGGAATAAATTAATTTATCCAGAAACCTGCTAGGTATAATATATGAGCCTGAGAAACATGCAGCCATCCAGCATATGTTTGTCTAGTTTCAAGCAGATTTTGAATACCAGACTGCCATAATGGGAATGAATTGTGACATGAACCTGGTAAATTGGGGACTGCATCTGCTGTCCTGCACCTGGCATGTGACTTCCTCACATAGTGACTCTGCTAATGATTAAAGGTCCCTACAGTTCACATCATTTTGAAATAGTGCCTGGGTAACCTCACATGTATTGTCGACAGCTCCTGGAACGGATGGAAATCTAACAGTGTCATAGATTTCGTAAGTTGTTCTTTGCTGATGCTAAAACCTGCTGGACTATTTATTTTAATGACTTATTGTCCTGGGAATCTGAAAACCAGTCTCTGATTTACAGATACAGTGTCTAAAACAGTGATTTAATGACTATGCTTAGTTTGACTATTACCTAAAATATTTAAATTTTAGCTCTTAAAAATTCCCAAATCCCCCCAAATCCTTTGGCATCATAGAATATTCAGAATTCCCCTGAACTTGAAAACTTTTGTAAGGAATACAGCCTAGGAGTTTATGTTTAAAAATATTTATAAGGCTGTTTCTGGTTTTACCATTATTAAAAAGAAAGCTGAATCATTTGGATTTTGGAATTGACAGGGCTCCTTCATGTTTATTATTAATCTCTGTGACCAACCTACTTGGAACTGTAGTGCAACATTTTTGATCTGTTGTATAGTGTGTGCGTGTAAGTGTATGTGCAAGGGCATATATGCACACACATGTATAAGTGTGCAGATCTTTATGGAGCAAAACAAATGCACTAGTGCATGCGTGAGTGTGGGCTTGTCCTTGTGATCATTGTTGCCTGAACAAGTCAACTTGTTCTTTTTTGTTTCTTTGTATTTTTGTTTTGTTTTTTTTATAAGTCAATTTTTATTTTTTTATTTTTATTTTTATTTTATTTTATTTTTTAACATCTTTATTAGACTATAATTGCTTTACAATGGCGTGTCAGATTCTGCTTTATAACAAAGTGAATCAGTTATACATATACATATGTCCCCATATCTCTTCCCTCTTGCATCTCCCTCCCTCCCACCCTCCCTATCCCACCCCTCTAGGTGGTCACAAAGCACCGAGCTGATCTCCCTGTGCTATGCGGCTGCTTCCCACTAGCTATCTATTTTACATTTGGGAGTGTATATATGTCCATGCCTCTCTCTCACTTTGTCCCAGTTTACCCTTCCCCCTCCCCATATCCTCAAATCCATTCTCTACTAGGTCTGCATCTTTATTCCCATCTTGCCCCTAGGTTCTTCTGACCATATTCTTCTCTCTTTTTTTTTAGATTCCATATATATGTGTTAGCATACGGTATTTGTTTTTCTCTTTCTGACTTACTTCACTCTGTATGACAGTCTCTAAGTCCATCCACCTCACTACAAATAACTCAGTTTCGTTCCTTTTTATGGCTGAGTAATATTCCATTGTATATATGTGCCACATCTTCTTTATCCATTCATCTGTCAATGAACATTTAGATTGCTTCCAGGTCTTGGCTATTGTACATAGTACTGCTATGAACATTGGGGTGTACGTATCTTTTTGATTTAGAGTTTTTGTCTTTTCTGGATATATGCCCAGTAGTGGGATTGCTGGGTCATATGGTAGTTCTATTTTTAGTTTTTTAAGGAACCTCCATACTGTTCTCCATAGTGGCTGTATCAATTGACATTCCTACCAACAGTGCAGGAGGATTCCCTTTTCTCCACACCCTGTCCAGCATTTACTGTTTGTAGATTTTTTGATGATGGCCATTCTGGCGGGTGTGAGATGATATCTCATTGTAGTTTTCATTTGCATTTCTCTAATGATTAATGATGTTGAGCATTCTTTCATGTGTTTGTTGGCAATCTGTATATCTTCTTTGGAGAAATGTCTATTTAGGTCTTCTGCCCATTTTTGGATTGGGTTGTTTGTTTTTTTGATATTGAGCTGCATGAGTTGCTTGTATGTTTTGGAGATTAATCCTTTGTCAGTTGCTTCATTTGCAAATATTTTCTCCCATTCTGAGGGTTGTCTTTTCGTCTTGTTTATGGTTTCCTTTGCTGTGTAAAAGCTTTTAAGTTTCATTAGGTCCCATGTGTTTATTTTTGTTTTTATTTCCATTTCTCTAGGAGGTGGGTCACAAAGGATCTTGCTGTGATTTATGTCATAGAGTGTTCTGCCTATGTTTTCCTCTAAGAGTTTTATAGTGTCTGGCCTTACATTTAGGTCTTTAATCCATTTTGAGTTTATTTTTGTGTATGGTGTTAGGGAGTGTTCTAATTTCATTCTTTTACATGTAGCTGTCCAGTTTTCCCAACACCACTTATTGAAGAGGCTGTCTTTTCTCCACTGTATATTCTTGCCTCCTTTATCAAAGATAAGGTGACCATATGTGTGTGGGTTTATGTGCTTTCTATCCTGTTCCATTGATCTATATTTCTGTTTTTGTGCCAGTACCATACTGTCTTGATTACTGTAGCTTTGTAGTATAGTCTGAAGTCAGGGAGCCTGATTTCTCCAGCTCCATTTTTCTTTCTCAAGATTGCTTTGGCTATTCGGGGTCTTTTATGTTTCCATACAAATTGTGAAATGTTTTGTTCTAGTTCTGTGAAAAATGCCAGTGGTAGTTTGATAGGGATTGCATTGAATCTGTAGATTGCTTTGGGTAGTAGAGTCATTTTCACAATGTTGATTCTTCCAATCCAAGAACATGGTATATCTCTCCATCTGTTTGTATCATCTTTAATTTCTTTCCTCAGTGTCTTATAATTTTCTGCAGACAGGTCTTTTGTCTCCTTAGGTAGGTTTATTCCTAGGTATTTTATTCTTTTTGTTGCAATGGTAAATGGAAGTGTTTTCTTAATTTCACTTTCAGATTTTTCATCATTAGTGTATAGGAATGCAAGAGATTTCTGTGCATTAATTTTGTATCCTGCTACTTTACCAAATTCATTGATTAACTCTAGTAGGTTTCTGGTAGCATCTTTAGGATTCTCTATGTATAGTATCAAGTCATCTGCAAACAGTGACAGCTTTACTTCTTCTTTTCTGATTTGGATTCCTTTTATTTCTTTTTCTTCTCTGATTGCTGTGGCTAACACTTCCAAAACTATGTTGAATAATAGTGGTGAGAGTGGACAACGTTGTCTTGTTCCTGATCTTAGTGGAAATGGTTTCAGTTTTTCACCATTGAGGACGATGTTGGCTGTGGGTTTGTCATATATGGCCTTTATTATATTGAGGAAAGTTCCCTCTATGCCTACTTTCTGGAAGGTTTTTATCATAAGTGGGTGTTGAATTTTGTCGAAAGCTTTCTCTGCATCTATTGAGATGACCATATGGTTTTTCTCCTTCAGTTTGTTAATATGGTGTATCACGTTGATTGATTTCCTTATATTGAAGAATCCTTGCATTCCTGGGATAAACCCCACTTGATCCTAGTGTATGATCTTTTAATGTGCTGTTGGATTCTGTTTGCTAGTATTTTGTTGAGGATTTTTGCATCTATGTTCATCAGTGATATTGACCTGAAGTTTTCTCTCTTTGTGACATCTTTGTCTGGTTTTGGTATCAGAGTGATGGTGGCCTCGTAGAATGAGTTTGGGAGTGTTCCTCCCTCTGCTATATTTTGGAAGAGTTTGAGAAGGATAGGTGTTAGCTCTCCTCTAAATATTTGATAGAATTCGCCTGTGAAGCCATCTGGTCCTGGGCTTTTGTTTGTTGGAAGATTTTTAATCACAGTTTCAATTTCAGTGCTTGTGATTGGTCTGTTCATATTTTCTATTTCTTCCTGGTTCAGTCTCAGAAGGCTGTGCATTTCTGAGAATTTGTCCATTTCTTCCAGGTTGTCCATTTTATTGGCATATACTTGCTTGTCGTAATCTCTCATGATCCTTTGTATTTCTGCAGTGTCAGTTGTTACTTCTGCTTTTTCATTTCTAATTCTATTGATTTGAGTCTTCTCCCTTTTTTTCTTGATAAGTCTGGCTAATGGTTTATCAATTTTGTTTATCTTCTCAAAGAACCAGCTTTTGGTTTTATTGATCTTTGCTATCGTTTCCTTCATTTCTTTTTCATTTATTTCTGATCTGATATTTCTGATTTCTTTCCTTCTGCTAACTTTGGGTTCCTTTTGTTCTTTCTCTAATTGCTTTAGGTGAAGGTTAGGTTGTTTATTTGAGATGTTTCTTGTTTCTTAAGGTAGGCTTGTATAGCTATAAACTTCCCTCTTAGAATTGCTTTTGCTGCATCCCATAGGTTTTGGGTCGTTGTGTTTTCATTGTCATTTGTTTCTAGGTATTTTTTGATTTCCTCTTTGATTTCTTCAGTGATCTCTTCGTTATTAAGTAGTGTGTTGTTTAGCCTCCATGAGTTTGTATTTCTTACAGATTTTTTCCTGTATTGATATCTAGTCTCAGAGCGTTGTGGTCAGAAAAGATACTTGATACGATTTCAATTTTCTTAAATTTACCAAGGCTTGATTTGTGACCCAAGATATGATCTATCCTGGAGAATGTGCCATGAGCACTTGAGAAGAATGTGTATTCTGTTGTTTTTGGATGGAATGTCCTATAAATATCAATTAAGCCCATCTTGTTTAATGTGTCACTTAAAGCTTGTGTTTCCTTATTTATTTTCATTTTGGACGATCTGTCCATTGGTGAAAGTGGGATATTAAAGTCCCCTACTATGATTGTGTTACTGTCGATTTCCCCTTTTATGGCTGTTAGTATTTGCCTTATGTATTGAGGTGCTCCTATGTTGGGTGCATAAATATTTACAATTGTTATATCTTCTTGTTGGATTGATCCCTTGATCATTATGTAGTGTCCTTCTTTGTCTCTTGTAATAGTCTTTATTTTAAAGTCTATTTTGTCTGATATGAGAATTGCTACTCCAGCTTTCTTTTGATTTCCATTTGCATGGAATATCTTTTTCCATCCCCTCACTTTCAGTCTGTATGTGTCCCTAGGTCTGAAGTGGGTCTCTTGTAGACAGCATATATACAGGTCTTGTGTTTGTATCCATTCAGCCAGTCTATGTCTTTTGGTTGGAGCATTTAATCCATTTACATGTAAGGTAATTATCAATATGTATGTTCCTATTACCATTTTCTTAATTGTTTTGGGTTTATTATTGTAGGTCTTTTCCTTCTCTTGTGTTTCCTGCCTAGAGAAGTTCCTTTAGCATTTGTTGTAAAGCTGCTTTGGTGGTGCTGAATTCTCTTAGCTTTTGCTTGTCTGTAAAGCTTTTAATTTCTCCATCAAATCTGAATGAGATCCTTGCTGGGTAGGGTAATCTTGGTTGTAGGTTTTTGTCTTTCATCACTTTAAATACGTCCTGCCACTCCCTTCTGGTTTGCAGAGTTTCTGCTGAAAGATCAGCTGTTATCCTTTTCGGGATTCCATTATGTGTTACTTGTTGTTTTTCCCTTGCTGCTTTTAATATTTGTTCTTTGTATTTAATTTTTGATAGTTTGATTAATATGTGTCTTGGCGTGTTTCTCCTTGGATTTATCCTGTATGGGACTCTGTGTGCTTCCTGGACTTGATTAACTATTTCCTTTCCCATATTAGGGAAGTTTTCAACTATAATCTCTTCAAATATTTTCTCAGTCCCTTTCTTTTTCTCTTCTTCTTCAGGCACCCCTATAATTCGAATGTTGATGCGTTTAATGTTGTCCCAGAGGTCTCTGAGACTGTCCTCAATTTTTTTCATTCTTTCTTCTTTATTCTGCTCTATTCTGCAGTAGTTATTTCCACTATTTTATCTTCCAGGTCACTTATCAGTTCTTCTGCCTCAGTTATTCTGCTATTGAACCCTTCTAGAGAATTTTTAATTTCATTTACTGTGTTGTTCATCACTGTTTGTTTACTCTTTAGTTCTTCTAGGTCCTTGTTAAACTCTTCATGTATTTTCTCCATTCTATTTCCAAGCTTTTGGATCATCTTTACTATCATTATTCTGAATTCTTTTTCAGGTAGACTGCCTATATCCTCTTCATTCGTTAGGTCTGGTGGGTTTTTGCCTTGCTCCTTCATCTGCTGTGTGTTTCTCTGTCTTCTCATTTTGCTTAACTTACTGTGTTTGGGGTCTCCTTTTCCCAGGCTGCAGGTTCGTAGTTTCTGTTGTGTTTGGTGTCTGTCCCCAGTGGCTAAGGTTGGTTCAGTGGGTTGTGTAGGCTTCCTGGTGGAGGGGACTAGTGCCTGTGTTCTGGTGGATGAGGCTGGATCTTGTCTTTCTGGTGGGCAGGTCCACGTCTGGTGGTGTGTTTTGGGGTGTCTGTGGCCTTATTATATTTTTAGGCAGCTTCTCTGCTAATGGATGGGGTTGTGTTCCTGTCTTGCTAGTTGTTTGGCATAGGGTGTCCAGCACTGTAGCTTGCTGGTCATTGAGTGGAGCTGGATCTTGGCATTGAGATGGACATCTCTGGGAGATTTTCGCCGTTTGATATTACGTGGAGCTGGGAGGTCTCTTGTGGACCAGTGTCCTGAACTTGGCTCTCCCATCTCAGTGGCACAGCCCTGACGCCTGGCTGGAGCACCAAGAGCCTGTCCTCCACATGGCTCAGAATAAAAGGGAGAAAAAAGAAAGAAAGAAGGAAAAAGATAAAGTAAAATAAAATAAAATAAAATAAAGTAAAATAAAAAATAATTATTAAGAAAAAAAAATTTTTAAGTAATAATAAAAAAAGAGAAAACTGACACACAGAACCCTAGAACAAATGGTAAAAGGAAAGCTATACAGACAAAATCACACACAGAAGTATACACATACACACTCACAAAAGAGAAAAAGGGGGGGAAATATATATATTGTTGCTCCCAAAGTCCACCTCCTCACTTTGGGATGATTCGTTATCTATTCAGGTATTCCACAGATGCAGGTACATCAAGTTGATTGTGGAGATTTAATCCGCTGCTTCTGAGGCTGCTGCCAGAAATTTCCCTTTCTCTTCTTTGTTCGCACAGCTCCTGGGGTTCAGCTTTGGATTTGACCCCGCCTCTGCGTGTAGGTCGCCTGAGGGCGTCTGTTCCCCGCCCAGACAGAACGGGGTTAAAGGAGCAGCTGATTCGGGGGCTCTGGCTCACTCAGGCCGGGGGGAGGGAGCGGTACGGAGGAGGCGGGGCGAGCCTGTGGCGGCAGAGGCCGGCGTGACGTTGCACCAGGCTGAGGCGCGCCGTGCGTTCTCCCCGGGAAGTTGTCCCTGGATCACAGGACCCTGTCAGTGGCGGGCTGCACAGGCTCCTGGGAGGGGAGGTGTGGATAGTGACCTGTGCTTGCACACAGGCTTCCTGGTGGCGGCAGCAGCAGCCTTAGCATCTCATGCCCGTCTCTGGGGTCCGCGCTGATAGCCGCGGCTCGCGCCCGTCTCTGGAGCTCCTTTAATCGGCGCTCTGAATCCCCTCTCCTCGCGCCCCAGGAAACAGAAGCAAGAAAAAGTCTCTTGCCTCTTCGGCAGTTCCAGACCTTTTCCCGGACTCCCTCCTGGCTAGCTGCGGTGCGCTAACCCCTTCAGGCTGTGTTCACGCCGCCAACCCCAGTCCTCTCCCTGGGATCCGACCGAAGCCCGAGCCTCAGCTCCCAGCCCCCGCCCGCCCCGGCGGGTGAGCAGACAAGCCTCTCGGGCTGGTGAGTGCTGCTCGGCGCCGATCCTCTGTGCGGGAATCTCTCCGCTGTGCCCTCTGCACCCCTGTGGCTGCGCTCTCCTCCGTGGCTCCAAAGCTCCCCCCTCTGCCACCCGCAGTCTCCGCCCGCGAAGGGGCTTCCTAGTGTGTGGAAACCTTTCCTCCTTCGCAGCTCCCTCCCACTGGTGCAGGTCCCGTCCCTATTCTTTGTCTCTGTTTTTTCTTTTTCTTTTGCCCTACCCATACGTGGGGAGTTTCTTGCCTTTTGGGAGGTCTGAGGTCTTCTGCCAGCGTTCAGTAGGTGTTCTGCAGGGGTTATTCCACATGTAGATGTATTTCTGATGTATTTGTGGGGAGGAAGGTGATCTCCGCGTCTTACTCTTCCGCCATCTTGAAGCTCCTCCTCAGTCAACTTGTTCTTGCTTCCTCCCTTTAGCAGTGACAGAAATCTATGCATTCAGCCTCATCCGTGTCATGGTGCTTCACCCCTCCGGTATGGTGTCAGGCCTGCTAATTGCTTCCTAAAATCCCTTTTATCCCCTCTATAGGAATATCTTGCTGGGTTTTAGCTGGGTACATTGCTGCCCACTCAAATGTACAATTTCCAGTCTTCCTTGCAGCTAGGTGTGGAAAAATGCCCTCATTTTAGACAACAAGATATAAATGGAATTGTGTGGAGTGCATACTGTACCCTTCTTGGACCCCTTCCATCAACCTGCTGCCTGGAACATAACTTGATGACTCAGGCTCCAGCGGCATCATGTGAAAATATTGAGTGAGGTCCACACAGAGAGCTGGAAGGAGCCTTGTGTTCTGACACCTGGGAAAACTCACCAGTCCTTGGCTGCCTATCTTCGGATTATCTTGTGAAAGAGAGAAATAAACCTCTAGTTCAAGGCATTGTTTGTCCGCGGTTGTGTACGCAGGCAAACGGAATCCTAACAGATACATGTGTCCTGGCCATTTCTTCCACACCTGCCCTTGATGCTGCCTCTCTCCTGCTCTGAACCCGGCCATCCACGTTATCCGTTGTGCTTCCAGGAGCCAGTCCTGCCTGTCTAACGTCCTTGACTGGTCACGTGAGGCCTGCCAAGATCTGATGACAGCCTCCCTGCCCAGCCTCACATCTGCCATTCCTCCTAACCCCAGCTCCAGGCTTCAGCAATATGGCCACACTTCCTCCCACTACAGGTTTGGGTTTGTTCTGTCTAGGACATCCTCCCTGTGCTCAACAACATGGAAATATCAAGTCTCAGCTCAAATGCTCACCCCCCTCTTTGAAACCTTCATGTTCCCCCAGACAGAGCAAACCCTTGTGTCCTTTCTCTTATACGCACTGCACTGGGTCAGATAATTGTATCACAATCCTTCATGTTAAACTATAAGCTTCTCAAAAGCAAGGAATCAGTTATTTCTTCCTTGTACATCTTGTAACAAGTACATATAATCACCCGATGTATATAAACTGAATAAAAATGAAAAAGAATGAATGAATGGGTCAACTAGAGACTCATTCCACTAGGAAGCACTCCCCCCACTTTAAATAACCTAGCTCCAACTCCTTAGTTGTCTAGGTGACAAAGCCTCAATTATTTTTTTAAAAAACCATATCAGCATTTTATACTATACTGTTTTAAATTTTTTATATTTTACCTTCTTTGTCTTGAACCTTCTTAGGGTAAAAAATGGCATAAAAGTATAAATAAGTACACGTTAGCTTTAATTACTTATCATAATGGCCACTGTCTGTTTAGCATCTTACTGTGGCAACTTGGCCCTGCCAAGCCCTGTGGTATGTGCTTTCCATGCTTTGTTCTATTTAATTTTTGCCATAACTCCATGAGATAAGTATTATGTTCAGACTCTTTTAGTTGTAAATGATAGGAATACAAGTCAAACTAGTTTAAGCAAAACGAATTTACTGGCTCAATTAGCCAAAGGATCTGGGGGTAGTGGTTCAGCTGGATCCAGGGCTCAAACAGTGCTATTAAGGTACTATCCCTATCCCTACCTCTAACCCTACCCTCCTCCCCATCCCTACCTCTAGCCCCACCCTCTTCTCTGTCCCTACCTCTAGCCCCACCCTCGTCCCTATCCCTACTTCCAACTCTATCTCTATGCCTATCTCTAACTGTATTCCTATTCCTATCCCTAACTCTACTCCTCTCCCCAGCTCTATCTCTATCCTCTCCTCTGTCTCGAGCTCCATCTATATCCCTATCCTTATCCCCATCTCTATCTCGCCAAAATCTCTCTTCCTATAGCAATCATGGTGGGCGTCAATAGACTCAAACTTATATTCCCCTTAGTAACCCAAACAAAAGGGAAGCATCTTCTCTACAGTTCTGGGAGTAAAATCCCAGAGAATTGTCTGATTGGCTCCCTTGGGTGTTCTGCCTCTCCCTGAAGTTGAGATTGATTAGGGAGGTGGGAATGTGGTTGACCAGGCCCAGGTCATATCCAACCATGCGAATAGAACAGAGCTCAACCCCTACTGAGCTAAGCACGTGGAGTGAGTGTTCCTACAGGAAGGTAGAAAAATGCCTGGCAGGCAAAAATGGAAGATTTCTGTCGCGGAAGATTTCTGTTCTCTCCTTACAGATGAGAAAACTGAGCTCAGAGAGATTACTTCATTTTCCCAAGGACACATGAGAGGTAAGTCATGGAGCTGGGATTCAATTCCAGTTCTGTCTGACTCTACAGTCTTTGTCCCCTTAACACTCTGCTGAATTACCTTCCTTTATACAGTACTAAAAAGTAAACAGTAAACCTTCAAAGTTTAAGGGATGATGAACCAGAAATAAAGAAAAATAATTAATTTGCCCAAATTTGTGAGATAGGGCTAAGGCTGTGATCTGAATTGCCCCCACCCCCCATATCCTACCCAACCAAGTTAAGTCTCCTTACCAAAAAAGTATACTATTCCTTTTTATACATTGTTCAAAACCAAACAACTAAAAACATATGTGAGTCACTTTATGCCTTTAGGGAGTTTACTTTTCATTTTTCTTGAAGCTTTGTTCTTTACATAGATAGTTCCTATAAAGATATTTTATACTCAGCTTCTTAATACCTTTTTCTCACTAGACATAATCATAGCAACCTTAAACTACTCAATTGGATTCCTACGTGAACTCTACTTATCTTGGAACTGCTTTAACACTGGTCATGTTTTTTGGTTTCCCTAAGAGAATACAGGCTACCCTTCCTACATACTTTCTATGTTTAACACTCATCCATAGGAATCCTAAAAGATTAAGACATGCCACATCAATATTAAGGGATTTGGGTGCAGGGAAGGATCTTAGAGATGATTAAACCCAATCATCTCATTTCACAGATGAGAGAAATGAGATTCAGAGGTTAAGTGGCTTACCCAAAGTCGCTCCACTGCTTTGGCAGAATTTGGGAGCCTAGTTTTTCTGATGCTTTGTCTAATACTGTGTCGTTACCCACATTGCCCCATATCTCATTTACCATGCACTGCTGGGTCTTCCTCTCCAAAACCTGAGATGCAACCTCCTCTGAGACTTTGTGGGCCAGAAAATTCAAGGTATAAACATGTGCCCTTGCACATTAGCCATGTGATTAAAATAAAGACGAGACAGACACGATCAAATTCCAAGGAATAGGAAAGTGTGACTGAAAAATGCCAGGGTAAAGGTGTGGAGGTGGTTCAAGATGGCAGAGTAGGAAGATCCTGAGCTCACCTCCTCCCATGGACACACCAAATTTACAACTACATATGGGGAAACTATCTCTAAGAACAGCCTGAAGACTAGCAAAAAAGATGTCCTACAACTAAAGATAAAGGGTAGGGACTTCCCTGGAAGTCCAGTGGTTAAGACCCCATGCTTCCACTGCAAGGGGCACAGGTTCCATCCCCAGTAGGGGAACTAAGATACCTCATGCCACGTGGCGGCCAAAAAATAAATAAGTAAAAGGTGAAGGGTAAAAGCCACATTGAGATGAATAGGAGGGGCGGAGACATGGTCTGGCTGGGGTCCACATCCCACAGGCAGAAGGGAAATCACAGCCTCAGAGGTTCCCCCTGAGGAGCAAGGGCTCCGAATCCCACATTGGGCTCCCCAACCCAGGGCACCCACACAGGGGAGATGAGCCCCCATGACATCCATCTTTGAAAACAAGTGGGACTTATATCCAAGTGGGCCAGAGGGCTGTAGGAAACTGAGAATCCACACTTAAGGGGCACGCACAAAAACTCCAAGGCCCAGCACAGAAGCAGCAGTATGAAAGGCACCTGGAGATTCATTGACTAATTTTAGGGTATGTGCCTGAGGGGCAGGGATCTGATGGAAATTTTTCTTATAAAGGAGCTGGTGGATGCCAGTTTTGTTGTTTGGTTGGTTGGGTTTTTTTCTTTCTAGCTCACCCTCTACCTAGCTGGCCCAGTGCTGGCTGGTGCCATTACTGACTCTCCCCATGCAACCAATTAACCCTGGGTTCACCCATGAACCCAACAGCACGGCGCTCTTCCAAAGCAGCCCCCACACTTCACCAGGCCTGGCAGGTGCCCTTGGCTGGCATTGGAGCCAGGCAACCGAAACAAAAGGAAAAATAAACAAATGGTACTATATCAAACTAAAAAAGCTTTTACACAGAGAAGAAAAATATCAACTAAGTGCAAAGGCAGCCTACCAAATGGGAAAAATATTTGAAAATATGTCTGATAAGAGGTTAATATCCAAAATATATGAATAACTCATACAACTCAATATTTTTTTTAAAAAAACCCAGCAATCCACTTAAAAAATGGGTGGATGTCCTGAATAGACATTTTTCCAAAGAAGACATACAGATGGCCAACAGATACATGAAAAGATGCTCAACATCACGAATCATCAGGGAAATGCAAATCAAAACCACAGTGAGATACCACCTCACACCTGTTAAGATGGCAATTATCAAGTACACAATAAATAACAAGTGTTGGCAAGTATGCGGAGAAAGGGAACCCTTGTACACTGCTGGTGAGAATGTGAATTGGTGCAGCCACTATGGAAAACACTGTGGAGGTTCTGCAAAACATTAAAAACAGAACTACCATATGATCCAGCAATTCCACTTCTGGGTATTTACCTTAAGAAAACAAAACACTAATTTGAAAAGATATATGCACCCTTATATTCACTGCAACATTATTTACAAAAACCAAGATATGGAAGCAACCTAAATGCTCATGGATAGATGAGTGGACAAAGAAGATGTAATATACATACACACACACACACACATACACACACACACAGGAATATTACTCAGCGATAAAAAAGAATAAAATTTGGCCATTTGTGACAGCATGGATGCACCTAGAGGTATTATACTAAGTGAAATGAGTCAGATAAAGACAAATATTGTATAATTTCACTTATATGTGGAATCTAAACAAAACAAATGAGCAAACAAAACAGAAATGGATTCATTGATACAAAGAACAAACAGGCGATTGCTGGGGAGGAGGAGGGAGAGTTTGGCAAAATAGGTGAACGGAATTAAGAGGTGCAAACTTCCAGTTATAAAATAAATGAGTCACAAGATGTAATAGACAACATAAGGGATATAGTCAATAATACTGTAATAATTTTGTATGTAACAAATGGTTACTAGAATTATTGTGGTGATCATTTTGTCATGTATTTGATTGTCAAATCACTATGTTGAACACTTGAATCTAGTATAATATTTTACATCAACTATACTTCAATTTGAGAAAAAAAAGTGAAAGAGCAGGAAGAATCAAAGACAGTGCAGATGTGTCCTGCTTGAGGAATAGCACAGATGCCATGGCTGTGTCAGGAAACTCTGAGGGAACCCACTAGCTCCTGTTCTACACATCTTACATAAGGCTTTCACCTCATAGCTAACTTCTTTCTGTACCTTTACAATGAAGACAGTAGATTCAGAGAAAAATGTATTCCTTCTATTCAATTTCATGTCTACCCTAAAGCTGTTTAGAAAGTGATTTTTTGATATACCTCTCTCTACATAAAGCAATGGTCCAACCTGTAGAAATAGTAGAGAGGGTTATTAGATCTCTAATTAGTTCTCAATTGTTCTACATTTCATAAAAAGGTTGGAAATAAATCCAGTTAAACATTTTCTTTAATGCCAGGAGATTTTAACAGATGCTGTGCTTGATGGATTTAAGTATGCTTCTTGAATCTTGTACAGAAACTCATTTTCATTATAGAACAAATAATTCTACCACTGTGTCATAGAAATGAAAAAAGAAAGAAAGAACACCAAGATAAAAGAGTGACAATAAGTCCTTGCAAATGACTGTTAAAAATTGTCCAGATAATTCTGGTATTCTATTTTTCTATCACAAAGCATTTCTCTTCCTTTTAATAATTCCTTTTCCAAAGGTGTTCAAACCACAATAAATTGTCATGTTGTCATAGTAGCCTCATCTCCAGATGTGAATTAACTATATGTTGACTTGAAGGAACATGATTTTCTTATAAGATGCTATGCCAGTACTGCTAGTGAAGAGATTAAGCTACTTTGAAAACTCTGAGGTAATAAAATTCTATTAATCATAGTGCTGTAAAGCTTCAAAGTATATCTTCATGTTAATGGTCAGAAACCTAAATGACTTCTTTCAACTGTAGCAATTTCACTGGAATAACAGAGTTCTATAGTGCTGACGTACATCCTTTAATAAAGGTATTTCTCAGAATTAGGATATATGTTCTAATTCTGTATACCGTGAAACATATTCTGGGCTTGCTTTCACTTAAGTTCAGAAATGCAAGGCCAGGCCTACACAAGACTGAGCATTTCCTCTTAGGCCAAGAATGGCAAAGAGTTTTCAACTGAAGACTGAACTCCAATATACCTAAAAATAAGTGTTGGGAAGGATTGTGAGTGAGATTCCAGCCTCTGTAGGGAATGAGAGCTTTATCGGTTAGTGATGTCTCCCACAGACAAAAGAAGGAGAGGTAACACTCTGTGGTGCATTTATACTCTCCAAAAGATAGTTCTTATTGTCTCTTTGTTTTCTTTTGTTTCAGTTTTAATTTTTATCAAACTTATATATGTACATAGCTAGAAAGTCAAATAGTCATGGTTAGAAAGCCCAAGAGAAAGACAAAAAAGACAAAAAACAGTAGTTCCTGATCAACCTCTTCCCACCCTTGATTTTCACTCCCAGAGGTAACCATTTCAAGTTCTTTAGCTATTCTTTTTGTATTTGCCTCTGTAGTTCTGAGGGTTGTTAGGTACTTGGAAACAATAGACTGACTCTAGACATGGGGTAGCTCATGGGGATGCTAAGCTTCCAACAACAGTGCTTAAACCATACAGCAGACTCCCCTGAAAAAAGACACATTCTACCACCACGTGCCCCACGGATGTCAATTCTGCTCTGGAACTCAACCTTGTGGCCACCCTCCGAAGCTGAACTGTTCTGCCGCAGCCCTTACCAGCCAAATGCTTTCCATATGGGACCACCTTCCTCAGGTCGCTCACTTCTAGATCAGAATCTCATGGGAGTGAGTCTGTTGGTGGAGCCCAGGTCACATGTGTCTGTGCTAGCTGAAAAGGACACTGGAACAGAATTTGGGAGTTTATTTTGGGGATACAGGATTCATATGGCAGTAAATTCCCCAAATATAACAGTATGTTGTTCAAAAGGAGCTAGACAGCCTGCAAAGAAATGACAAATATCTACCACAGCTTTCTAATGAGCAAGTTTATTCTACTATTTATTAATTTTGTATTTTAGAGATTTTCTAGGCTCTCCCCACTGTTGAAGATACATCATGACTCCCCTGGACACCGCACAGACTCCTTCTTCATCTACCCACACATTTATCTATATCATATTTTTAAATAGATCAGTATTTGAGTTTGCATTATTTTGTCTATGTGAACATTATTTTTATCTTAGCCAAGTACTGTATTATATTCTTTTCTTATATAATGTTATGTTTTCCCTGGAATTAATAGTTAACTTTTTTTCATTTGATAACTTTCTATATACCTATCATTAATGCATTCTAAACTTTATTCCAGAATTGTAATTTCTTGTATCATATTTTTAAATTTCTAAGGTCTATTTGGTTTTCTAAATGTTCTTTTTATAACTTTTGTGTTCATGTGTCATGGATGTAATGCAGAGATGTAATCATCCCTGAAGATGGTTATAGTTTTTTTGTTTTTGTTTTTTCTGCTTCCTATATTGTTTCATCTGTGCTACCTTTTTGTATTTGTTTTGGTCTCTCTGATGTTAAAAGTTTCCCCCAAATCTCTTGTTATATTTATTTTGCTCATATTTAAGAAAGAGGACTTAAAATTGTGAGAAGAGAGAATAGGGCTTATTAAAGACTTGGCTTTGCTGAAGGATAATTGAGTAGAACACAGCCATTTCATTAGGGGTCCCCCAAGTGCAAGTAGTTTATTTTGTTTTTCTCATTTTCCTCTTTGGCTGATCACTTTCCTCAGAGAGGAATCCTCTAATCTCCTGCCTTTAAATATGACTGCCAGCATTCTAAGAGCTGAGCCATGGAAGAGGTTGTTTAGAATAGAGGCTTTCATTCAGTTCCCCTGTTTTTGGTATGGTACTCCATCCTCCTCTCTGCTGAATGCCCTAAGTCCGGAGACCTCTGGTTTGACATCTCCAGAGAGTAAACCTCTAGTTTTCTGCCAGATTCAAGAAGAGGCAGTTATCCAGCTGGGGAATGGTATAGAGGGAAGGATCTGGGTACACCCTATGTAGATGTTCAGTCAACACTCTGTTTTCTTCCCTACCTGTTCTCCAATATTTTGAAGTACTTGGTGGATTCAATTCCTGAGCTTTCTTTTTTGGAAATCCCTGGCATGACTTGACATACTTCTTAGCTTCAGCTGTTGTAGGCTTAGATTTCAGCTTCCCCTGATCTAAGGAGTCAGTCGCCACTCATCCATCAGCTTTCCAGCTGCCAAAATTACACCACTGTCTTCCTTCTTGTTCTTTCTCTTCCTGTTCCCTTCCCTTTCTCTCTCCTCCTCTCTCTCATTCTCTCTCTCTTACAATCTCTCTCTCTCTCCCTCTCTCTTTCTCTATCAATATCTACCTCCCTCTCCCCTCTTCTTCTCTCTCACTATTTGTGTGTGTGTGTGTGTGTGTGTGTGTGTGTGTCTATCTCATCTTTTATTGACATTGTAGTGGAACTTTAGGAGAGGAGAGTAGGGAAGGCATGTTTCAATCTGCCATATTAGTCAGAAATCCTTTGTTATATATTCTTTCTTAAAATCTTGTCAACACCCTGTGGTCCAACAGATAGAATTGAAATTATGTTTTTCACAATTTACAGGGCTGATTTTATCCACTTTCCACAAATCAGATCTTCAGTAGTAACAAACTGGTGTTGCTCTTGGGCTTTTGATCATTATGTTGAGATTTGGGTAAGGTCTCATCTCCATTCTCTTCCAATCTCAATCCAATGTTTATAGCTAAAAGTTAAATCTCTCCCTGTTATGCACACTTGCTACCTTCTAATTATATAAGCAATACATGTTTATTTTAGCAAGTTTAGAATCACAGAAAAACACAAAGAAGGAGTAAAAAATTACTTGTAATTATTCCTCTTGTTCAGTGTAGTGTGTAAAACTCACTCCTCTGCAGTCCACTAGGTTCATTTCCAACCACCTACCATACCTCTGTAAGCACTATCAACATTTTCATCTCTAAGCTTCTAGAAACTTTTATGCTTACACCTACATATGTAAGATTTGGTCGGTTTCTCCCAAAATAAAAAATCACGCTATATATATCATTGCTATACATATCATAAAACTTGCTCTGTTCTTTTTAATTAATGATATATCAACAATGCTTTTCTAAGTTAGTATTTTTTAACATACCTCATTATTTTTAATGGGAATCGACATGGTTTTAAAATACATTCACAAAGTAAAAGAAGTCCACTAATTCTTGATACTCCTTTCCAAAAGGTGGAGCCTAATTCCCCTCCCCTGAGTGTGGACTGAACTTAGTGACTCACTTCTAATGAATAGAATATGGTGGAAGTGACATTATGTGACTTCTGAGACTAGATCATAAAAGGCATTGCAGCTTCCCCTTTTCTCTTTCTCTCTCAGATCACTCATTCTGAGAGAAACCAGTTCTTTGTCATGAGGACACTCAAGAAGCCCTGAAGAAAGACCTATATGACCAGGAACTAAGGTCCCATGCCAACAGCCAGTGAGGAACAGTGGCCCTCTGACAGTACACATTCAAGTGAACCATCTTGGCAGTGGATCCTCCAGCCCCACTGAAGCCTTTAAATGAATGCCACGGGAGGGAGAGGAGGAGATAAATTAGGAGTTTGGGATTAACATATATACACTACTGTATATAAAATAGATAAACAGCAAGGACCTACTGTATAGCACAGGGAACTATACTCAATATCTTGTAATACCTATAATGGAATTATAATGGAAAATAATCTGAGAAAGATTTTATATATATATATATAACTGAGTCACTTTGCTGTACACTTGAAACTAACACAACATTGTAAATTAACTATACTTCAATTTAAAAAAGCGAAAACAGCCCCACTGACATCTTGACTATAACCTCATGAGAGACCCTGAGCCAAAGACACCCAGTTAAGTTGCTTCCTGATTCTTGACCCACAGCAATTGTGATATTATAAATGGTTGTTATAAGCTGCTATGTTTTGGAGTAATTTGTTACACAGCAGTAGATAATGATACTGATTTTGATACGTGGAAGTTGGGTGCTATCCTAATAATTACCTAAAAATGTGGAAGTGGCTTTGGAACTGGGTAGTGGGCAAAGGCTGTAAAGGCTTTGAGGAGAGTGTCAGAAAGTGTTAATAGAGGCCTGATTGCCATAGGGAGGCTCTGGTGAGAGCTTACAGGAAAGTGAGGAACAGCTTTAGGGAAACTAGAGAAAAGGGGATCCTTGTTACATAGTGGCAGAAAGTTTAGTAAGACTGTCCCCTGTGGTAATGTGGAAAGTAGAAAGTGTACCTGATGTGCCAGGTGATCTAGCTAAGGACATTTCCAGGTAAAATGCTGAAGGTGCCACCTGGTTTCTTCTTGCTGATTGTAATAAAATATGAGAGGAAAGCGAGAAACCAAAGGAAGGATTGTTAAACACAAAGAAGCCAGAACTGGATGGTTTTTAAAAATTCTGTCTTTCCAGATGGCAAACAAAACTAAAATGAAGAAATGGGTTTGCAGCAAAGATCAATTCCAGGCCACTGCCAAGAAAGCCTAGTTTAGAGATGAGGCTAAGAGTATAGCTTTAAAATACTTTGCTTATGACCTCAGAAAGATCTAAGATGGTGCCTCAGAGAACTGTTCAAACAACAGCTTTGAAGAAGCTAAAGGATACTGTCCTTCCATAGTTCAGCAGAAGCTCAAGGTAGAGAAGAATTTACCTTGAAGAGATTTGTGGGTGTGGCTTTTGTCTAATGAAGTGAACCCTGATAAGATTCATGGGAGGCCCACAGAGTTTCTAAAAATAATTATAATTACAGAAATAACACCAGCTTAGACTGAAGGAGATAGTACACAATGAAAACAGGCATTTGGAACTCTAAAATTTTACTGAGAAAACTACACAGCTCCAAAATAGGCTAACTCTCAAGGAAAAGGAGGAATGAATCAAGAAAATAGAAAATGTACCTGATGTGCCAGGTGACCTTCGGAGGTTCTTGAAGCCAGGAGCCACGAACAATCATTCCTGGTCAGGAGTAGGAATGAGTTTGAATCAAGAACGTCTAACATGTAGCTGAGTGGATTTCAGAATTGCTATAGAACAGTGACTGCTTTGGACATCCCATTTTTTCTCTTTTTGAACAAGAATGTCCAGAGTAGTTATCCTGTGCCTGTCCCATATATACATATACATATATATACATACATACATATATATATATATATATATGTATGTATATATATATATATATGTATGTATGTATATATATAGGACGAGTTATCCCCTCATGTATGTATTTATGTGTGTATATGGATGTATATATATATGGATAACTTGTCTCTTTAGTTCACAGGGCTTGAGATCTAAGGAACCATACTCTAGGAGCTGCACTTAAGGAATGACACCTGACAAGCCTAAGCCTCACCTGGATCTGATTAAGTTGACATGTTTCTGGACTTTAAACTGATGCAATAAATGGTTGAAACGGGGTTGGTTGGGGGGTGTTGGAAGGGGATGAGTATATTTGCTATGTGAGAATAATTTTAATCTGTGGCCAGAGGACAAGTTAAATACTTTTAAAATACATCCATAAATCATTCAACACCCTTCCCTCCAAAAATGGAGCCTAATTCACTTTCCCTTGAGCTTAGACTGGATTTGGTGACTTGGTGCTAATGAATAGAATATTATAGAAATGATAATGTGTGATCTCCAAGACTAGTTCATAAAAGGCATCGCAGCTTCCTTCTTGCTGTCTTTTAGATCATTTTTCCTGAGAGAAGCCAGCTGCCATGTCATGAGGATGCTCAAGAAGCTCCATGGAAAAGTTCACACGGTCCATGTAGAGAGGGACTGAGGTCCTCTGCCAACAGACATGAGTGGGCCATCTTGGAAGCAGATCCTCCAGTCCCAGTCAAGTCTTCAAAGACTCCAGTCCTGGTCAACATCTTGACTGTAATCCCATGAGAGACTCTGAGCCAGAACCACCCAGCTAAGCCAAAACCAAATTCATGACCCTTAAAGAAATAAGGTAATAGATATTTGTTGTTTTCAACTGATAATTTTGGGGATAATTTGTTACACAGCAATACATAGCTAATACAGGTGTACACTATTCTGTTGCTCTCCCCCTTCCTTTTTTGCTATTATAAACAATGCTGCAACAAAACCTCTTTGTATGTATATCTTTATGTCCTCAAGATATTATTTCTATAGGATAAATTTTTTAAATTGGAATTTCAGGCTTGCACATTTTAAATTTAGGTAGATATTGTTAAATTGCCTCCCCAGAATAATTGTAACAATTTATACTCTGCCAAACAGTAGATGAGAATGTCTCTCTCTCTTTGCCAATTTTAAATGTTATTAGTCTTTCTAATTTTTCTCAATTCTATTTGATATTTTTGTTAATTTGTATTCTTTATTGGTGAGGATGAGCATTCTTTTGTATATTTATGATTTGAAAAAAGCACCTTGCTTATCAGATGAATTTCTCTTTGCATGCTCCTACCCCTTGATCTTTCCTCTCCCACAATGCCTAGCATATAGTTCACATTACATAAATGTGCTGTTTGTGAGTGGATGAATAATGGAATAGTAAATGAAATTTCGACACACAGAAAGTCTTTATTTAACCCCATGGGATTGACTTTTAATTGGGAAAAATACCTTAGCAACCAATTAATTACCTTTCCCTTTCCCTTTATCAATATTTAATTATCATTCAAGTGTTCTCTGACTAAGCTCTTTATTTTAACTTGTCCAGGCTAATTTGCTTCTAAAAGTTTTTCTCTCTGAATATTTAAAACACAGCAGAATAGTTATATAACAAATAATAATATTACGATAGAAACAACCATGTAATGATGCTAATTCCAACTATTCTTAGGTACCTACTGAGTGACAAGCACATTAAATACATCACTGACCTAATTTAATATTTACTACGGCCCTGTAACTACTGTTATTTCCCACTATAGAAAGGAGGAAACTGATATTCAGTGAAATTAAATAAATTAGCCAGTCATATAGCTGTTAAATAACAGAGTTGGGATTCAAACTCTCGTCTGTCTAAATTCAAAGCCCATCTTCTTTCTATAATGCTCAGCTGAATTTCTCAGAAATAAATCACTTGTAGAGTTGCATTTTAATATTGTATGTTCAAAGGAAAAGTAGGGTTCAAGATAAGAATTCCACAATTTTAAATGATGAACATTGAAATTATGTATTTTTTCCTGCTTGGAGGGCACTGCCTACTGCTATTGATTCTTTTTTCAGAAGAATGAATTTCCTTTCCTTCACTGTTAACAAACCTAATTCAGCCATCGACGGGCAAGTGACTGAGACCCAGTTAAAGTGAGAAATGCAATTGAAATATTTAACAATGAAAAGAGAAAAAAAAAAGAAAATGTGGTTTCTTCTCACAATGATCATCAGTCTCTACCATCTAAGGATTTATGTCAAGCTGAGAAAATTCTCCCAGTCAGTTCAGATATAGGACTGCATAATGAATTTCAGCACAACCCCATGATAATGAGATTGATGCCTTCTTTACAAAGCAATTTACAAACTTTCAGAGATAATTTGGGTTTCTGGATGTTGAGGTTACCATAAACTGAAGGCCATTATACTTGTCCGGTGACACTCCACAGTGTTCCATCAGAATTATGTAAATTTATTTTTTAGAGGTGATCCATCCCTAAGTTGTCAAAAGTTGTTTTCTAACAAGTTTTCTGTAGAATCAAGCACTGTAGAATGCAAGCAGGTGGGGAGTAAGCGGCTCTGTATGTAAGGGCACTGGGAACTAGATTTCGTGGTACATATTTCTCTGCTTCCTTTTCTGAGACATATCTAAGAGGTTTCATCATTTTTGTCCAGGAAAAGGAAAAGAGAAAAATGTTTTGGTTTTCTTTTTTCCTATTGAATGTGGCAAACTCATGTTCCCTCAACACTGAACTCAGATGCCTCCTGGAATAACGTTTTATTATAGGCATAAAAACTCATATTAGGTAGCAACAGGGACAGTGCTAACATGCTTTATACCAGAAACAAAAAGAGGCATAATGGTGGCAACATGATGAGTAGTCTTGCAACACAAACCTAAGAAACAAGGGTACTAGGAGTCATTTTTCTTCAACCTTCGTGTTGTTTCACATGCTCATTGAAGGGTGACACTAAAATGGATAAAACACTGGTATCTCTCTAAAACAGGAGCTGCAGTCTCTCATGGTGATGATAGAATGTTTATCCATTGAAATTTGTTTCTTCATGTATCTCTAACTCAGTTTTCCTCAGCCACCTGCACATTAACCACTGTTTATAGGATAACTAGGAAACATGACACTCAGAGATACACAGAAAGTAATTCTCAATTCATAGAAGTCATTTCAATAAAATTAAATAACAATAAAATAATGATAGTTAGATTTCCTAATACAAAATTCTGCGTTCTAAATATATTTTAAAGCCGTATTCTCTTACTATACACATTGCTATATTCTGTTCTTTAATTTCTCACTAACAACACTATCTGTAGCAGATGGGGGCTGATCTTGAAGCATTTATTTATTTAACTCATTCATAATTTTTACTGTTCCTGTTTCTAAAAATAAAGAGCTGAGGAAACTTAAAGAACATTTATATATAATATGATATGAAAAAATTTAAATAATGTAGAAAAGACTTCCATTTCTGGCAGCATGTTTGATTAGGTATACTTAACAGCCCTCCTTATCAAAACAAATAAATATAAAATGTAAATATATTGCTGAGTTGGAAAGAAAGAATGGAACCAATAGATTTATAAACACAAGTAAAAGCAAAACCTCTAACAAGGGAGTGAATGCTAAAAGCAGCTTTGCCCTGAGTGTTTCTTCTTACACTGTGATGACTATGGGCAGAAGGGCAATGGATATAAAGCCCAGGACCAGCCCAGGTGAGGACTCCAATAGAAGACCCCTGTAAAAAACTGGGCTCCCCAAATGCTGCTCTCACTATAAAAGTAAATGAGAGACAAAGAGTAAATTTTAATGCATACAAATTTTTAAAAAGTGATTTAGGGGATTGAAGGATCCCAGGATGGAATGCAGAATGTGACATTCTAACTGTATTGTAAATGTATGAAAGAGGTAAGGGGAAAAGGTACTGATCTAAGTAACTTTGGGTATGAATAGAATCTGTAAAAAAGGCAAAATTAACTGTACATAAGTACTGTACTCTAACTGATAAAGTTGTTTTTCAGAGGGTACAGGTTAATGCTTCCAATACTGCTATACCTGTATACTTATGCAGTTGAATAATTAAGTAAATAGATGGTGGATGGTGGGAGCCAGTTTTTTCCTGTTGGAGTAGGAGTTTACACATAAGCAAGGAGAGGAGGTTAGAATGATCCACATAATAGGTTAGCTGGAGATTACAATGGGAACTCATGTTTAGCCTAATAAAGAAACAAATGATTACGTATAGAAGCATTTATAGATACTTGTAGATATAGATATTTATAGCTATAGATGAGCCTGGAACATCTTATAATGCCAGAAAGTCATGAAATGCTTCAAAAAAACCCAAAACTAAACTAAAACCCACAATGATGAGGGTATGTCAAAGGGACATAGAAGTTATCTGAAAGAATTCCCAATGGCCAAAGCTGGAACAATTTGAGAAACAAAATAAATAAAAAAGCTTTGAATTATAATTCAAAGTATACAATAAATATCCATGAGTCCATACAGATATAAATAAATGAGACAGATGAGACAAAATGTCCATGCAGAAGAATTTCAAATAATTTATATAGATACCCTACCCTTAAGGAGGTGATGGAGCAAAACTCCTTACTCCTTAAGTGTGGGCTGTACATAATAACTTCCATCCAAAGAGCACAGAATGGAAAGGGAGGGGAGAGTAACTTTACAGTGGGGAAACCTGACAAACACTATCTCAATCAGGTGACCAAGATCAACACCCACAATCATAAACCACATTGACAGTAGGTACCCTTGATACAATGTGATGAAAATGGCAGTTTACTTCTGTGATCTTCTTCCCCCAAACCCATAATGCCAGTCTAATCATGAGAAAAACACAAGACAAATTCCAATTGAAGGACTTTCTACAAAATACCTGACCAGCACTTCTCAAAACTGTCAAGATCATCGAAAACAAGGAAATTCTTAGAAACTGTCACAGCCAAGAGATGCCTAAGAAGACACGATAACTAAAGGTAATGTGTTATCCTGGATGGGATCTTGCAACAGAAAAAATGATGTTAGGTAAATACTAAGGAAATCTGAGTAAAGTACAAACTGTAGTTAATAACAGTACATCAGCATTTGTTTATTAATTGTAACAAATGGACCATACTAATAAAAGATGTCAATAATAAGGGCTATTGGATGTGGGGTATATGGGAACTCTCTGTATTATCTTCACAATTTTTCTGTAAATCTAAAACTATTCTAAAATAAAAGACATTTTTTTTTGTCACAAAAATGGAACAGCAGAACACATACCTGTCTTAACTTTGGCCCTAAGTGAAGGAAAATTCTTTCTCTGGAAATTTGTATCATAAGTTGTCCCTACACTTATTTTTCATTCATTCATATTACTTGTGTTGTCTTAAAAATCTCCTGCCAAAAATTTAATATAAAATAATTTGGAGTTGGTTATGCCGTAAGGCAACTCTCAAAAGCAAATGCAAATCCTCTGGAAGAATTTAACCTCAATTCTAGCCTCAAAGATGTCCCAGAAATAAATCCCCCCCTGCAAATTATCTTATAGTCAAAACTCATAAAACATACAAGAAAATAAGATAACATGATAAGAAATAGCAGTAATAGATCCCAAAATTTCAGAGATTGGAATTATAAGACACAGAATAGAAAATGACTATGATTAATATGTTTAAAAATTAAAAGAGAAACTGAACATTTTGACAAAGAAATGGAAGTTATAAAAAGTGACAAAGATGATTTGTGAAATAACCAAATTTCAAATTCAACAAATACTTCTTGAGTACCCACTAAATGCAAGGGCATGTACTAGATACTTTCATATACAGTATCTATTTTTATTTTCATAACAACAAATAATTCTATTAATAAGTACTAAAGTTGTAAACCTTCATCTTAAAATATTTTCCAATATTTTGTCTTTTCCCTACAATCTGGAAAATTTCTTCTGATCTATTTTCCAGCTCACAAATTCTCTCTGTACCTGTATCAGATCTACTATTACACACATCTGCTGTGTTCTTAATTTTTCTTATTAGTAATTTTTTTAGTTTTAGAATTTCTCTTTGGTTCCTTTTCAAATACGCTAAGTTGCTTTTTATATTTAGCACTCCTTAAAGATTTTTCAATCTTATTTTTATTTCTTTAAACATATTATCCATATTTTTATAATCTTTGTCTGATTCCAATATATAAATCTTCTGTGGTTCTGTTTCTGTGGTCTGTACTTTCTACCAGTTTTCCCTGACGGTATCTTGTTTCCTGGTCCTAGATTATATTTGCGTCTGTTCTGCTATTTGAGAAATTATCCTTAGGAAGAATTTGAGGCCTAGAATGATTTTAATCTTCACCAGAGAAAATTTTTGCTAACTTTCTCCAGGTGTTTTAATCTACCAGTCCAACACTGCCTTATCCGTGCTCAGAGACTGAGATTGTCCTGAATTACTTAGGTGATCCAAAGCTGGGCTGCAGGTTAGTGAGAGGACTGATTTATTTCCACTTCACCATTTTCCTGAGGGCAAAGCTCTTTGGGATTACAGCTTAAAGGCAGAGGGTATTTATTGACTCCTTATCTGGGGTGAGCCCAGGCTTTGTCTTTTGGCCCCTTTGCTGCCCAAGACTACCAGAACTGCTGTTCAGTTATGTGGTGGTTCCTTCCAGAGCATCTAATGCCTTCCAGGCAAAGGCAGCATTGAGCTCTGGGCTCACTTCTCTAGGTTCTTCCCTTTCTTCGATTTTGACCCAATAATTTCTCACTATCATATTAGCTCGAGACCTGAAAGGTTTTAACAGAGATGAACTTTTGGAAAGAGTTGACCCCTGGCTCCAAATTCATCTTCCCCCATTGGGAACCTTTCACTTCAGCATTAACCCTGCCATGCCTGATTCCAGGAAATAAGCTATTCCATCCATGAAACTTTAGCTCAAGACTGTAAAAAAATCTTTGGTTCCCTTTAATATCCAAGAGAGGGTTACATTTTCAAAACCACAAAGCAAAACACTAAGGACCTCTAAGAAGGAAAACTATAGGAAAAAATCATGGTAGCCATTTTCCAAAAAATTTAGTTTTGTTTTCTGAACCTAAAATGAGATCCGGTGTTCCTAATTCCCATCAGGAGGATGTGCTTCTGTGGCACCTGGGCCCCTGGCCAGCCGACACAAAGAGGTAAGGGCCTCCCATCAAATCTGAATTGTGTGAATTCTCTTTGGAGAAGCAGCCCTGATGAGGAGAATTGACAGGACTGTGAGTCATGATGCAGTGAAAGGCCTCACCCCGCCTGGCTAAGGGGCCTAGTTATGCTTTTCTCCAATCCCTCTCCCAATGCAGAGAAGGTTAATGAGGATTTCGAGGGAGAAGACTTTCATAGTCCCTCTCAAATCACACCCAAATTACTTAGAAACTCTCTCATTGTATGACCCTTCACACTTAACAAAGGGCTTTAGTACATTGACCAGGCACCCATATTCCAGGGCTATGCTGTCCAATATGGTAGCCACCAGTCATGTGTGGCTATTGAGCACTTGAATATGGCTGTAGGAACTGATTGTGCTGGAAGTATAAACTACACACCAGATTTTGAAGACTAAGTATAGAAAAAAAGAATGTAAAATATCTCAATTTTTTATACTGACTATATGCTGAAAACATATTTTGCATATGTTGGGTTAAATAAACATACTATTCAAATTAACTTCACCGGTTTCTTTTTACTTTTTAAATTTGACTACTAGAATATTTTAAATTACATGGGTGGATAGGTGGTATGCATTATATTTCTATGGGACAGTGCTGTCTCTAGGGTGGCCTTGGTTCTAAAGACCGAATCTCCTTTTCCTGAATGGCTATTTTCTCAACTAGAATATACATTGAAGCATCTCCAGAAAACTCCCTCAACCTGCTTCCACTTATAGAAGTGGCAAGATACAATAAGGAAAGAACCTGGATTCTAATCTCTATTTTTGTCATTAACTAGAAATAAAACTAGCCAAATCATTTTAATTCTTTGGGTCTGAGTTTCTTTATATAAAATGAAGGGTTGGACTAGGTGCCCTTAATGAATTCTTCCAGTTCTATGGTTATTTCATAATTATTATTATTAAAAGTTTTTTCTAAAATATTTTCCATGCATAAGGTAGTCATAACTTTTTATTGTAATATATATAATTTTTTAGCCTTCTTTTGAAAATGATATAAAAATAAATATTCCCGTGTTGATAAAAAGACAGACATAAAGATAATTTATATAACCTTCCATATATTAAAGTGGTATGTTTGTTTTCTGTACTACTATTATAAATTTTGGCATGAAAACTGTTTTGTTAATGAAGGTTTTTCAATTTTTAAGGTTCAGTCTATAATGATTATTATTTATTCTACATAATTCATCCCTTAGCTTTTCTTCCAAAGACCATCCTCGATCCTCTCCTCATCCCTTTCAAAACAATTTCACCTGAAAAGATCTAATAATAGGTACATTTCAGGGTAAATTCAAGGCTTTGCAGTTCTTACTTGATGGCAGGGAGTCATGGAGCAGTGAGGAGGGGGGGAGGGTAGGTCTTTGCATTTTAAGTCTTAAGTCTCACCCTGAAATGAAACCTTTATTCCTATTAAATTGAATGGGGTATTTCTATTCTATATTGAAATTTTCTTTAAATCTGTCATAGTATGTGAACTCTCACATACCTATGCTTTGCAAGCCCTGCTCACATTCATTCTTTCTTGTGAAAATATGGCTTTAAATACATCTACAGTTACCTGTGCAAGATTCTGACTGCTAAAGAAACCTACTCAACCTTAATTTTTGGACAGAGTTTGAAGAGCACTGGATTTGAAGTAAGATGATCTTGGTTCATATCTTAGCTGCACTTGAACTAGATGTATCCTCTTGGACAAATTTTTTTATTCTCTCTAAACCTTAGGTTCCTAATATGCTAAAAGGAGCTATAATAACACCTGTTACACTTGTGTTGCATGGTACATTTTGAGCATATAAGGAACTAATGAACATAAGAGTACTTACCAATGGTAAAGAGCTACACAGCGTGAGTGATAGTGGGCATCCTGAAACTTCATTAAATTTCATTCCTAGTTCCATTTTCCCTTCCTGGGGTCAGAATAAATACATTGATCCATTCAGTTTAGACAAGAATAGAGAATATGACAAAGGTTTACAGAATAATGGAAGGTCTCAAGTTAAGATAACACGATCTCTTTCTTCATTCAATCATAATGAGAACTATGAAACACTTATTAGCACTAATGACCTGAGTTACTTTACACAATTCATCTATGAAACTCAATTTGTCAAGAAACAGCAAATGGTTTTTTGAAATTCAGGTGGAATTTGGATGGAGGAATTGAGGTCAGTATTAAATTGATAGCCATATTAAAGTAGCAAATTAATGTTAATATTATGAAAGTGGAGTGCAAATAAAAGATTTTAAGAATTAGGAATTAATCGACTGAATGTATTGGCAAGGAATTCTGTCCCTAAAATAGATGCTAGAATATTTTCCAAACACGAAATCTAGGTGCTTAAAATATCACTCGTGGTATCAGTAGAAAAAAAAAAATGGGTATATATATGTGTGTGTGTGTGTGTGTGTGTGTACGTACAAGTATTCATGCATATATTCTTTCCTATCATTTCTTTGAAATGAGAACCATGAGACAGAGCTTCTGTCATCAATTATTCTTGGAATTTGGTGAAAAAAAGAATTTGGAATCAATCACTCTGCGTTCCGTCCGTGTTCCCCCACTTAGGAGCTATTTCCTTCTCCCTGTAAAGGGAAGCAACACTGCTCGGTCTAACTCGCAGAGTTGTTCTAAGGACCCAATGCGCTGGACGGGAAAGACAGGTACAGTTGCTGCTGAAAGCTCTTTCTAGCTGGGGGACACTTTGGTGACTCGAAAGGCAGCTCTCTTTGCCGTAAGTCTATTTCTTTTTCGTATCATTTCAAATGTGGGTAAGAGGCGGGGAAGCCAGGGGGATTTAAGGAACCTGGATGCAGAACCCTCCCCCCCACCCCCAGCTGTTTACACTTTGTTCCCTCGTTATTTCGTTCATTCATTCGACAAATATTTCTCGGATCCCCGTTGAGTGCCGGACGCTCTGCTAAGCAGTGGGAGCCACAGAGTGGACAGCACCCAGAATGTGGTCTCGGGGAGCCCTCCGTCTGCTGAGCAGACCCTAGACGCAGAACTGCAGGGCGGCGAGGTCCCGGGGAGCCCGGCAAGGCGCGCCAGCCGCAGCCTCCCGCGGGTCAGCCCGCCGCGCCGCCGAGCCCATCCCCCACCTCACCCCCGGGCGGCAGCGAGTTCGGCCGCGTCCCCATGGCAGCCAGCGGCGGCTCTGCGGCGGCGGCGGCGGGCCGGGAGCCAGAGGCCGTAACGGCCTCGGAGGCTGCGCTGCGGGCGGGCCCGGGCGGCGGGGCCCCTCGGGGCGGGCCGGGCTGGCGGTGGCCCCGGCGTTCCTACACCCGGGGCTTCAGACCTCTCGGGAGAGCGCGGCGCAGCGCAGGTAACCCGCCTCGGACCCTCGACCTTCAGCCCAGCTTGCCCAAGAGGGGCGGGGGACCCCCAACAGACAGGCTGTTCCGCGGAGGCTGGCCTTGAACCCTCCCGGGGGGCGCGGGCTCCGGGGCGGGTGGAGAGAGGCTCGGACTGACCCTGTAGAATTAAGAACAGAGATTCTCCCTAAACTGGAAGGTCTGTGTTCTAGTTGTGTGGCTTTGGGCAAGTAACTTGGCTCGTCTGTGCCTCAGTTTCCCTGATGTTAAAGTGAGGGATTTGAGAACCTACAAAATGAAATTATTCATCTGAACGTACTGGTCAAGTTTTCATTCCCCATTCTTGCTCCTCGCCCCTCTTCTCCACTCGCAATTCCAGGGTCTCTCTTTAATCCCTTTGATTTGAGAGGGACATGAGCCCGCCTCTCTTCCTCCTCTTTCTACCATCTTTAATGCTGTTTAACTTTTATTCAGAGGAGTCAAAGTCCTTTTCAATATTTGTCCATTTATCCTCATAGATTTTTTCTTTCTAATTAAAACTACGTTGCTGGGAAAAACATTTTTTTTACTTTAGGAAGTACTAACATCCCTCTTTTGTCAAAAGGGTGAGCGGGTGCCCTCAGAGCCACTGAGGAATTGTAAAATTTCTATTTTTAGGCAATTTTAGGCTTTTTGTCCTAAATCTCGTGGTATATTCATTCTAACTAAATCCAGACAGGACCAAAGAAAGAATCTACTCAAATAAAGGCAGACCTTTAGGGGAGCCACCAGGAAGGAAAGCTTGAGTACCTTCAGCTGGGGACCCGACTGGAGTAGGAATTCTGTTTTACTTATCTCGTGTGCTGGCACTTTGCAAAGTACCTGGCACCAAGCTATTGTTCATTAGATAGTGAATGAATGTTCACTTCAGTCAGTAGCATCTATTTCAACTCATCACTAAGCCAATGTCATAAATGCATGGGGCACACACACACATGCAAGTTTCTACATTTTGTGGAACCAAGAGCTACTACACTCAGAAAAACTCATATAACAACGTGGTTTGCCAGTAGCAAAATTTTCTTGTTTTATAGGTTAATAAATGTAAGCATTTTAAGAATCTAGATCATTTTTTTCCCCCCTCACAGATTAAAAATCAAGAAATACAAACCAAATGCAGCAGTTTCTTGACATGGAGAACCAAGCCCATAATACAATGGAGTAAGTGCTGAGACATTTCTTTTTAATTACGTTGGTACTTAATTATGCCAAAATCTCCCTGATGATATGTGAATTTTGAAATTTCGTATTGATAGAGGATGTACCAATTATTTTTGGTGAGGAGGTTGGGAGAAATTCAAGTGACTTTAAGAATCTATAGTTTGAGTCTTTCCAGTTTTGACTATGGATCTGTAGTCAAAAATCACCATTTTCCAACTTCTGGTGAAATTTTCCAGTGTTCTAGGGTGATGGATGCCCACATAGGCCTCATGGGCTCTTGGGTTTCCACAGTGCAGCAGCTCCTGGCCAGCTTGCTCCTTTTCTGCTGCATTGAGTGTCCAAGCATCCCTCCAGGCTTGCCCTGAAGGCTGAACTCAAAACGTAAACATAGCCTCAAAACAGATTTAGCTCCTCAAAACTGCAACAAGAACTGGATATTTTACCAAACGTTTCAGGAAGAGATAAGGAATAGAGTTTGTATGGCATTTGCCATTGTAAAAAATTAAATTCTTTTTGACAAATGTCTGTCCTTCCCTGCCACCAGCACCATAAAGGTTTCTCTTCCTACTGTTTCATTAGCCAACTGGCCACTGGCTGACCCTAGAGCTTAGGGAGTTGAGAGGGAGTGGAGAAAGTGGGAGAGGGATGGGGGGTAGGGGTGATACTATAGTGCCTGATCTTGACTGTGACTGACTTTGGCACTAGTCAAACACTCCAGATATCTTACTTTCAGTTATTCTGCTCAGACAGTGACTTTGACATCAGGCTAAAGGAAAGCTGCACAAGTCTTAAACTTCTACTGCAAACTCCTCCTTAGAACAGCCCTACTAGGTATCATTCTCATTTTACAACTAACAAAATTGAGCGTATTAGTTAGAGTATAGTCTAAGCTCTTGTGACAAAGAGACCCCCAGATACAGAGGTTTAAAAAAGATTGAAGTGTATTTCTGTTTCATCCACAAAACCAGAGATGAGCAGACCAGGGCTGGTAGGGCAGCTCCGCCATTCTCACTACATGATTTCCAGCTCTGGGCCTGAAGTGATTGCTTCATCTCCCACCATCAATGACTGTGCTCCTGCCAGGGGGAAGGGGGAAGGGCAAGAGGAGAGAATAAGACCGTTCCTCTTAGGAGTATGACCTGGAAGTGACAAGCCTCGCTTCTGTTCACTCCGCATTGGCCAGAACTTAGCCCCAGGGCAAGAGCTAGCTGCAAGGAAGGCTGAGAAATGCAGTCTCTAACTGGGCAGCCGTATGGCCTGTTAAAGCTTAGGCGTACTATAATAAAAGGAAAAAGAATGGATATTGTCAGACAACTAGCAACCTCTGTCACACTGAGTTCAGAAAGGTAGAAAGAAAGAGAAATAAAGCAGGAACTTGGCCCAGAATACACAGCTGGTTTCTGGAGGAGGTAGGATTTGAATTCAGCAGATATGTCTGGCTCCAATCCCAGCATTTTGCTACACTAGAAATGGATGGCAAAAAGATGTGGGGAGTATCCTGCCTGGAATCCATAGCAGAGCCAGGATAGGGTTCTGGATTGAGCAGGTGGTAGGTCCCTGGTGTGAAGATGGCACTAAGGGCTAAGATGCAGATTGAAGGTCTTGAACCGAAGGTTGGGTACCAGATATCACTTCACTCCTGCAAATCTGAGGCCATGGAGACTGCTATTTCTCTTCATTCATTCTTTTGGAAAAAAGTATGGAGGACTGAATGTATGCCAGGCACAACACTAAGCTCTCTGACTCATACAAAGACCATTAAGAAACAAACCTTAAAGAACTTAGTATTTAGTAGGGAGCCATAGAGCTCATTTGGGTACAATGTAATTACAAACCAGAAGTGAATGAGAATTACTGGAGGTTTCCATGAGAAAACCACCACTTACCACAACAGACATGGGACCAGACCTTGTCGACCTTGGTCTCCAAAGGATGGAGAGCCAGGTTGGCTTTGCCTCTGTCCCATGCACTATTGAGAAATATGTAAAAATTTAGATCATGAAGATAATAAAACCTCACTCATCAGGGATTTTTTATATGCTTATCAAACCATGTCACCTATATACACAGTAATGATTTGTGGAGCAACCGTCATTTGACAAAGATTTCATTTATCTAAAGTCTACAATGAGCCATTCATTGGTCTAAGCACCAGGAAGACAGCAGTGAACACACTAGAGACCGCTCCTCCAAGGGATTTTTACGTTAGTGGGAGAGACAGTGGGAGATATCAACATGTTTCATATGTGATATGAAGAAGAATAAAGCAGGCTGAGGATGAGAATGGGGTGGTCAAACAAAGATTCCTGGTAAGGCAGCATTTGAGCAGAGCTTATGTCTGGGAGAAGAAGGTCCCAGACACGAAGAACAGAAAACACAAAGGCCTGAGGTGGGAGCTTTTACACAGAGCATTTATGATGTGGGTGAGTCATGATTCTCTGACATCTAGGTTATAACAGGGTTTGATTTTTATTTATCCAAGATTTCTCCCAATTATAGGTGTTTGTGCCATAATTATCAACCTAAACTCCTTCTAAATGAAACATTTATTTATTTATTTTTGTCATGTTTGGTGAGGGTTTTTTTTTGTTGTTGTTTTTTATACATCTTTATTGGAGTATAACTGCTTCACAATGCTGTGCTAGTTTCTGTTGTACAACAAAGTGAAATCAGCCAAGTTTGTCCTTTTTGTTTTCAGAGTGTATGCTCAGAACATAAATAACTATAGAATGAATAAATAGTCTACTTTTATTGGACTTTTAAAGAGAACCATGTCTACATTTTACTTTGTTTTTGTTTTATTCATGAATTTCTACTCTTTGTCCTTTTATGTTTTATTTTACTTATCCTGTTCTGATTTTTGAGTTGAAAAATATGATTCAGTTATTTTCATGATTTCTGGATTTCATGATTTCTTTAAATAGTACAAGCATTTAAAACTAAAGTTCCTCTTGGGCTCAACTTTGCTGCAGGCTGTAGAATTAGTGTTCCCACTCTCATTTTCTAAATTGTCTATTATTTCAGCTTTGATTTCCTCTTTGACTCAAGAGATATTTAGGAGATGTAACTTCTGGGGGCGAGGTTTAATTATCTTTTTATTATTACTTTCTAATCCCCCTACATCCATGGTCATAGAACATGACCTATATGATAGTTCAGTTTCATTAAGATTATTCTTATGATTTGTTACATGATCAACTTTTGTAAATGTCCTTTAGGCATTGAAAACAAATGTATATTCTCTTTTGCTTAAGAAAAAAGGTTAAAAAGTTATACATATATAACCAAACTGTTTAATTGTTATTATTATTATGTTTAAATTATGCTTTTCAAATCCATTATTACCTTTTTGTCTATTTGATCTGTCACATTTTAAGAAAGATCTTTACTATAATTTTAATTTTTGTGCAATTCTTTTATTTCAGACAGTTTTTATTTTATATATCCAGTGTTCTGTTGCTCAATATATTGAGGTTCATGGATGTTATATCTTCGTGGTATATTATATGTATACCATAAATACCATATACCATGTATACCATATTATATGTATACATGTATACCATGTACATATAGTATGGTATATGTACCACTCACAAGTATAAGTGAGTGATTTTTATTTGAATTCTACTTTGCCTGATATTGATATTGCCATCTCTGCTTTCTTCTTAATTTGCATTAGTCTATAATAGCCTTCTTCATCCCTTTTATAAAGGAAAAAATTCAGTCTTTTCCTTCCTTTGTAGGGAAAAACCCAGTTCTTCCCTACTATGTCTTTCTTCCCTGTGTGTCTCCTTTACCTTCACGGAGAACACTTCACTTCTGGTCACCAAATGTGTGGAGGTTTTTTCCCCCACCAAGCAATTCTCTGGGACACCAGCTGGGTGTCCTGCAATTCAACTCAGTTCTGACACTGTCTATCCAGACACAGCATCAGATCCCACAGGTTGAGGGCTTAGTCCCACAAGACTGCTCACAACCCTCTTCAGCTGCAGTTGCAAGCCCAGGTTGTCACCTGTGCTTCTGACCAACCAGTTACAGATCAGAGGTTCCAATAGCTCCTCCTTGGATTTGATTAATTTGCTAGAGTAGCTCACAGACTAGGGGAAACACTTACCTTTAAACTCTTACTTTCATCCAGCTTGTTAAAGGATACAGATGAGCATCCAGATGGAAAGGATGCATAACGCAAAGTATATGGGAAGCGGCATGCCACTCTCCCAGCACCTCCACCTGGTCACCAACCCAGAAGCTCTCCAAACCCCGTACTTTGGGGATTTTTATGGAGGCTTCATCACGTAGGCATGATTGATCATTAACTCCATTTTCAGACCATCTCGCTACACAAGAGAATGGAGGGGGGAGAGGCGGGGCTGAAAATTCCAAGTTTCTAATCATGACTTGGTCTTTCTGGTGACCAGCCCTCATCCAGGAGTCATCTAGGAACCTACCCAAAGTTGCCTCATTAGAACAAAAGACACTCCTATCACCCAGGAAATTACTAAGGTTTCAGGAACCAAGGTCTAAGACCAATATTAGAGCAAGAGATGCCCCTAGAGTTCTTATCGCTTAGGAAATTACAAGGGTTTTAGGAACTTTGTGCCGGGAACCGGGGGCAGAGACCAATATATATTTTCTATTCTCTCATACCCTTGTTTTCAATATTTTTTAATATCATATTGTGTCTCTTATAAGTAGCATATGGTTAGATTAATGTGTATATATACCTCAATTGGGATGTCTTTGCCACTAAAAAGAGGATTTTATGATCATTAATATGTTAACATTTGACCCTTTTTGTTTTGCCAACATTTGCTAGTCTTATCTAATTTTCTTTTTCTTGTTTTTCTCTTAGAAGTTCTACATCCTATTTTATAAGTTTTTAATTTACATTTTTTACAAGCATTTTAAATTTGGATTTCTAGTCTGGCTTCCTGAATTTTTAGTGTAACTTTGACCTCCCTCAACCCTATGTAAGACTTCACCTTTAGTACTATTTTTGCTTCCGCATTCCCTTACTTCACCTCCAAGAAATAATCTGGATTTCTAGTCCTGATTTCTATTAATTTATATATAAATGATTATATATAGGATAATGTTAACTATTTTATTCCTCTTTTAAGAATCCTATTTAACAGCTGTAAATTTGATTGCATCGCTTATTACTATTATATAAAATTTTCCCTGTTCTTAATTTAAATTATTTAAAATTCATTTTTAATTTGACTGAAGTACTGCCTTAGGTGATCTTTTCATAAAAATGAACATAGGTAGTATACTTCTTAACTTTTTTCATGTCCAAATGTCTTATTTTTACCCTTACACGGGAACTCTGTAACAGTCATTACTCCCATGGTCTTGAAGCGTGGAGTGTTGCAGATGGAAAGTCCAATGCCAGTCTCATTCTCTCCTTCAGGTTTTGTTATCCCTTTCTTTTTCTTTTTTCATATCTGGAGGCTTATGGGATTTCTTTTTATCCTTGGAATTTACAAATTTACCAAGATAACTTTCTAGGTATAGATCCTTTCTCAATAATCCTTCACAGCATTTGGTGAACACTTATTACTGAAGATTCAAATCTCTTCAGCTCAGTGAAATTTTCTTCTATTCCTTTGATTAATAATTCTCCACCATCTTGTTTCAATCTACTAGAATGCCTACATATTTTTCTTTTTTCTCATAATTTCCATCATTGTCTTTTTTGCTCTATGTTCTGGAGGAATTCCTTGCATTTTCTAATTTTTATTTCAGCAATGATTACATTCTGGTTTTTTATTGCTTCTCTTGAGATCTTTAGTATTGACAACCATGTTTTTTTTCCCAATACTTCTTTTTTGTATGTTTATTTCATTGTTCCTTTTACATAGTAAATTGCTTTTCTTTATCAATGCAATACACCCTTTGACACTTATTAAAAATATGAATAAGAAGTGTTTGAAATTATCTCTTGCTTCTTATATTAACTCCTTTACAGTCAGTCATTCTGTGGGTGTGGCTCTGGTATATTTCTCCACATCCTTCAATTTGTGCCTCTTTCCAAACCCCAACAATTACTCCACGGTGCTGCCTTTCTCCCAGCCTCTGCTACTCTAGAAGAGAAATCAATTAGGTTTTCCAGAGAAATCATTCCACCAACTACAGTGTAGCTACAGCTCCCTGAGGGCTCAGTATAACCACCATCCAATGTGCTGTGCAGTCTAATATATTTAAGATTATTAAAGCTTATGTTTAATAAACTTATCTCTGAAGGTCATTTCTAAATAGGAATTCCACAAATGCATTGAGCAATGCTAAGGTCAATAAAACACAGAGAGTCCCAAAATTTCTGAATTCTGGAGTGATGTTTTGAAAAATGTCATTTTCCTTGTACAATATAAGTGGATGCACATACGATGGATTTTTTTTCTTTAAAATATCTTTTCTAACTGAAAAACAACATTTATCCAGATTTTCCTTTACTTAGTTACTCATGTATGTAATTTAAAAAGTCATTTGGTTCTTTGTCACTGTTACCAAAAAGCAGCAATCTCCTACCTGCTCCAGTTTTCCACTCCCGAAAGGCAACCACTTTCATTTCTTTTGGCTGATCCTTTTGATATTTATCTCCATATCTCTAAAGAACATGCTTACATTGCTACTTCTTGATTTTTCAGTTTTGGTCACCTCATCATCCCTGCTATACACACACACACACACACACACACACACACACACACACACACCCCATTCCTCCATTCTCTCAATACACCATAATTTTGGTTGGATCAATATTCTGTTTGCCTTGTTATGACTTTATAAATACCTCTACCTTTATAAATACTCTTCACCTCTGAGCCATATAGTATACTGTGATTACTTTTCCTTTCCTGCACGTTTTGTTTTTCCTGGAGCTGATACCTCTAGTATCTTAATTATACATTTTTTGAAGTTTTCTTCTTTCTGCATAATTTTCTTCAAACAGTGTCTTTCTGTTTGTATTTGACCTCGTTGTGTGAACTGCTTTCCTCAGATGTCTGTGATCTCTGACTGCTTGCTCCTATTTAAGAGTAATGGCATCGTAAGCTGATGGGAAGCTCCAGTGTACATGGGCAGGGCTTGTTGATAGCGGTCTTCACTGTCTGATTATCAGGGTAGTCCCTTTCCTTTGTCTCAGGCTGATCAGTTTCCAGAGAACGTGATTCGAAATTCTCCTGCTTAGATGGTATAAGTTGGGCAGCCAGCGTTCACCTCCTACTTCCAGAAATATCTAGTGGGTTGCTTCTTGGCTTTTTCCAATACCAGCTCCCATTTTTCTGTCCTGTAGGTTTAACCTTAGGTTAAAAATATTCCTTTGCCTTATTTTAGTAGGATTTGGGAAGGGAGCAAACTTTGTATGTTCATCCATCTTCAACCAAAAGTCTCATTTTCTCTACTGAATCATTTACTCTTTATTCTGTGATTTATATCTTAGTTGTTGATCTCGTGCATAAAATCTTGTCAAATTCTTCCTAAAAATCTAGGTACTGCTACATGATCTACCACAATTTTTTTATCTGCTGTGAAAGTCATATTTTCAAAGACCAAGGCAGATGAATATTAAAGCACATTCTCACATCTGAATTCAGAAAAATCCTTTAAAGGAGTACTCTTCTATGTATACAACTTTCTTTTTTTTTTTAACGTTTTTGTTGGTGTATAATTGCTTTACAATGGTGTTAGTTTCTGCTTTATAACGAAGTGAATCAGTTATACATATATCCCCATATCTCTTCCCTCTTGCATCTCCCTCCCTCCCACCCTCCCTATCCCACCCTCTAGCTGGTCACAAAGCACCAAGCTGATCTCCCTATGCTATACGACTGCTTCCCACTAGCTATCTATTTTACATTTGATAGTGTTTATATGTCCATATATACACTCCCACTCTCTCACTTTGTCCCAGCTTACCCTTCCCCCTCCCTGTGTCCTCAAGTCCATTCTATAGTAGGTCTGCGTCTTTATTCCCATCTTGCCCCTAGGTTCTTCATGACCATTTTTTTTTTTTTAGATTCCACATATACATATGTTAGCATACGGTATTTGTTTTTCTCTTTCTGACTTACTTCACTCTATATGACAGACTCTAGGTCCGTCCACCTCACTACAAATAACTAAATTTCGTTCCTTTTTATGGCTGAGTAATATTCCATTGTATATATTGCCGCATCTTCTTTATCCATTCATCTGTCGATGGACACTTCGGTTGCTTCCACATCCTGGCTGTTGTAAATAGAGCTGCAATGAACATTGTGGTACATGACTCTTTTTGAATTATGGTTTTCTCAGGGTATATGCCAAGTAGTGGGATTGCTGGTTCATATGGTAGTTCTATTTTTAGTTTTTTAAGGAACCTCCATACTGTTCTCCATAGTGGCTGTATCAGTTTACATTCCCACCAACAGTGTATGAGGGTTCCCTTTTCTCCACACCCTCTCCAGCATTTACTGTTTGTAGATTTTTGATGATGGCCATTCTGAGTGGTGTGAGATGATATCACAATTGTAGTTTTTATTTGCATTTCTCTAATGATTAATGATGTTGAGCATTCTTTCATGTGTTTGTTGGCCATCTGTATATCTTCTTTGGAGAAATGTCTATTTAGGTCTTCTGCCCATTTTTGGATTGGGTTGTTTGTTTTTTTGATATTGAGCTGCATGAGCTGCTTGTAAATTTTGGAGATGAATCCTTTGTCAGTTGTTTCATTTGCAAATATTTTCTCCCATTCTGAGTTGTCTTTTCGTCTTGTTTATGGTTTCCTTTGCTGTGCAAAAGCTCTTAAGATTCATTAGGTCCCATTTGTTTATTTTTGTTTTTATTTCCATTTCTCTAGGAGGTGGGTCAAAAAGGATCTTGCTGTGATTTATGTCAGAGAGTGTTTGGCCTATGTTTTCCTCTAAGAGTTTTATAGTGTCTGGCCTTACATTTAGGTCTCTCATCCATTTCGAGTTTATTTTTGTTTATGGTGTTAGGGAGTGTTCTAATTTCATTCTTTTACATGTAGCTGTCCAGTTTTCCCAGCCCCACTTATTGAAGAGGCTGTCTTTTCTCCATTGTATATTCGTGCCTCCTTTATCAAAGATAAGGTGACCATATGTGCGTGGGTTTATCTCTGGGCTTTCTATCCTGTTCCATTGATCTATATTTCTGTTTTTGTGCCAGTACCATAATATCTTGATTACTGTAGCTTTGTAGTATAGTCTGAAATCCGGGAGCCTGATTCCTCCAGAATCCAACAGCACATTAAAAGGATCATACATCATGATCAAGTGGGGTTTATCCCAGGAATGCAAGGATTCTTCAATATACGCAAATCAATCAATGTGATACACCATATTAACAAACTGAAGGAGAAAAACCATATGATCATATCAATAGATGCAGAGAAAGCTTTCAACAAAATTCAACACGCATTTATGACAAAAACCCTCCAGAAAGTAGGCATAGAGGGAACTTACCTCAACATAATAAAGACCATATATGACAAACCCACAGTCAACATCGTCCTGAATGGTGAATAATTGAAACCATTTCCACTAAGATCAGGAACAAGACAAGGTTGCCCACTCTCACCACTATTATTCAACATAGTTTTGGAAGTGTTAGCCACAGCAATCAGAGAAGAAAAAGAAATAAAAGGAATCCAAATTGGAAAAGAAAAAGTAAAGCTGTCACTGTTTGCAGATGACATGATACTATACATAGAGAATCCTAAAGATGCTACCTGAAAACTACTAGAGCTAATCAGTGAATTTGGTAAAGTAGCAGGATACAAAAGTAATGCACAGAAATCTCTGGCATTCCTCTACACTAATGATGAAAAATCTGAAAGAGAAATTAAGGAAACACTCCCATTTACCATTGCAACAACAACAACAAAAATATCTAGGAATAAACCTACCTAAGGAAACAAAAGACCTATATGCAGAAAATTATAAGACACTGATGAAAGAAATTAAGGATGATACAAATAGATGGAGAGATATACCATGTTCTTGGATTGGAAGAATCAACATTGTGAAAATGACTCTACTACCCAAAGCAATCAACAGGTTCAATGCAATACCTATCAAACTACCACGGACATTTTTCACAGAACTAGAACAAAAAATTTCACAATTTGTATGGAAACACAAAAGACCCCGAATATACAACTTTCTTAACTTTTAGAGTGTCCTTTCCCTCTGAGACATATTCATAATCACAACTTTACTTACCTGTTTCTTATGAGTTAAATACAGTTTTAATTATAGTTTGTAAAAAATTCTAATATAAGTCAATATATATTTGTAGTTTAATAAATTGTCATGTATTATTTTTACACATTGAAAATTCTTTTTAATTTGATTGATTCTCATGGTATCTGAGTGGCCCAGACTATACCCCATTATTCTCCCTCCATCATAATTTATCCCCCACAAAATACACATATTCCTCTCCAGAGTAATCAAATTTAACAAGTTCTAGTTTCTTGTTTCTCTGAAGAAACAACGTGAAGTGGACCTAGGGTAGAATTCTGATATCTCAGACTTTGAAGTTAGACCCGGAAGTGTTAGCACAATGCTAAGTGATTGTAGGAATTCACTGAGTGACTTTGAAAGGAGGGAAAGACACTTAGGAAGAAAGGGGAGGGAGGGAGATAGAGGGGAGGAGGGCATGAGGGAAGAAAGAAGGGAAGAGAAAGATTCCTTTGAAAGACTTGTTAAGCTGCTATTAAGTTAAGGCAAAGATTAAAAATTACCTCTGTGTAGGATAAATTTGCATGTAATTTTTACAGGACAATGTTTACAAAAGGTTGGTTGTATTAGTTACAAGTTACATTTTTTAAAACATGAAAAAGAAATAAGCCATGATATGTGTAAACCTAGGCATGTACATCAGGACCCAGGCGCACTCACCTTGACCTGACATTCCAGGTGCTCAGTGGTCTGGCACCGTGGAACCACTTGGAGCAGTTGCAAGCCTCTTGTCAGAGCATTGGTGAAACAGGTGCTAAAACATGAAAATGATAGAAACAGGAGGAGCTCGTTACTTCTCTCCCCTGGGGGGCAAAAAGCAGTCTCACTGGACCGCAGTTCATGTAAAAGCTATGTACAAAAAGAGCATAACAGAGCCAGGTGCACTATAGAATCATGCGGTGAAATGGCTTCCAAATTTTCTCTAAAAAAGAGAAAAGCAGAAATGCAAATATCTTGTGCTAATCTTATTTTCAAGTTATGAAAATACTTTTAAAAAGTTCAAGAATAGGAAAAAATGGGTGGATCAGCAAAACAGCTGACTCATAAAGAACAGCTGGTCAGAGTACGGATGAAGTCTGTACCCATTCATATAAGAAACTGAAGTGGGATATGAGGCACATTTGGTGCTGTGGCCCAGGGACCCCGGAATACCCAAATCTTGCCTCAGATTACAGACAATCTCAGGGAGATACATACATACTTACAATGGCAAAGAAAAACAGACACTTTGAGCAGTGAATGATAACGAGGCCACCCACTTCCCACAGTGTCCATGGGGGCCATGAGGACACCCCTGCCCCTCTCAGCCGTGGTGGTATTGGCAAAGGACTAGTGGGGAGCCTGAACCCCTCCCCCTGCCACCCAGCAGTAATGAGGAGTCCCTTCTCCCAAGTAGCAACAGATGCTTAGTCAAGAACGTGGATTCCACCATGGCCTGGCAGGAGTGAGACAGCACCCCATCTCTCTGATGGTGCATTCTCAGAAATGGCCTGTTAAACACAAATTTTAAAAAGGATCCAGAGTCTATAACACAATGCCCAAACAGATTAGGGTTTTTATTTTTCTGGAGGTTGGCAGTTCAGAGCTGACACTGGCTCTACTGTACCATCAGGGATTCATGGAGCTTACGGTGCAGTGGGGGGACAGATTTTAACAGATAAATGAGGGTATATTCTGTCAGGGGGATGGTAGTGACTGCTTTGAAGAAAAATTAAGCAGGTTATGGTAGTAGAGAGTTACAAAGTAAATCTGATAAGGTGACATCTGAAGAAAGACCTACAGAAAGTGAGGGTTCTCTTCATATGTATTCATATATATGAATATATATATGAAATATATATATATGAATTATATATGAAAATATATAATTCATATATATATGTGAATTGTATATATATGTATATGTATTCAATATGGCCTGGGGAATGGCATTCAAGGCAGAGGAGACAGCAACAGCAAAGGTTCTGAGGCAGGAACATGCTTAGTATTTTCAAGGAACAAAAAAAAGGCCAGTGTGTTTAGAGAGGAGCAAGCCGGGAGGAAGGTGGTAGGTGGTGACCTCAGAGAGGCAAATAGAACCAAGTCCTGTAGGGCCTTGCAGACCTTGGTAAAGACTTTAGGTTTCACTGTGTAAAATGGGAAGTCACTGGAAGGCTTTGAGCAAAGCAGTGACATTTTCTGACCTAATGTTTTGAAAGGCTCATTCTGGTTGCTATGTGAAGACTAGACCATAGCAAAGCAAGGGTAGAAAAGACAGACAAGCCGAACTGTAATTCAGTGGGAGATGGCAGTGGTTTGGATCAGGTTGGTAGAAATAGTGACAAATGGGGATGTTGTGACAGAAAAGCTGATAATATTTAGAAATCATAGATTGAATGTGGAGTGTGCAGGAAGGAGATGGGATGATGGGCTTTTGTCCCACCAATTGGAAAGATAAGATTGTCATTTATTAAAATAAAGAAGACTGGAGAAAATGCAAGCTTGGTTTGAGATGCCTGTTACCCATCCAAGTAAAGATCAAATAATTAGCTGTATATCCAAATCTAGATGTATCTTTCTGCTTTATCACCCTCAGTGCGTGGCTTTATTGTTTGGCCCCAACTAATGATTGCAAGATGGCGGAACCACCTCCAGCATCACATCTGCCTTCCAGGAAGGGAGCAGAGGAAGGGCAATGGGTAAAAACAAAAGAGAGCATGCCAGCATTTTATTTGGGGTTCCTACAGAAGCCAAAGCCCTGAAACAAGGATTTGGATACAAATAGTTTATTTGGGAGATGAAAGTATGGTGTATTAGTTTCCTATGACTGCTGTATAACAAACTCAGTGGCTTAAAACAACTAAAATGCATTTACTCACAGTTCTGTGGTCCGGAAGTCCAAAATCAGTGTCACTGGGCCAAAATCAAGGTGTCAGCAGGGCTGCATTCCCTCCAGATGCTCTAGGGGAGAATCTGTTCCTTGCTTCTTCAGGCTTCTGGTGACTGCCAGCATTCCTTGGCTTGTGGCTACATCACTCTGATCCTTAAGGCCAGCATCTTCACATCTGTCTCTGATTCATCTTCATATCCCCTTTTCTTGTGTGTGTCAAATTTCCCTCTGCCTCTTTCTTAGGGCCCACCCAGATAATGTAGGATAATCTCCCCATCTCAAGACGCTTAATTTATACAAAGAACTTTCTTCCAAATGAAATAACATTTACAGGTTCCAGGGACTCAGACCTTATATCTTTGGTGGCCATTTTTCAGCCTATCACCTGTAGGGTTGGGGAAGTAAAACAAGGAAAGGCAGGTTATCAAACCGAGTACCACTGAGGGTGACTGGAGCAAAATCCTGTTGGGGAAACTCTGGAACCCAGTGTAAATCACACTCCTCAGAGTTCTTCCATCCAAGGAGCAAATGAATGTTTATACACCAGTAACCGACAGTTATTGGTTGAAGGTTGCTCCTGGGAGGGCTTCAATTCCCCGTCACTGCTGGCCTATCGCACAGGAGGCAAAGAGGACTCCAGTAGCAAGAGAAGACACTCAGGCAAGGAAATGCAGGTTCTGTCCACTGGAAATCAGGCTGAGTGCCCTGAAGTGGTAAGTGTGAGAGATGTATGGGACACCAACAGCAACTGCTGTGGCCTTCTTTTCAACAGCTTCACGGCAACTTCCGCTTACATTTCATAAGCCAGATTTTGTTACATGGCCATGCCTAGCTCCAGGGGAGACTGGGAAATGTAGTTGTTTTTTTCGCTGGACACATTTCCACACTGAATAACATCAGAGCTCTGTTGGTATGGAAGAAAGGAAAGCTGGATGTTGAGTAGGCAACTAGCCACATAGGAGATAAGGATGGAAGCAGACAAGAGATAAGGATGACTCAGACTAGGGTTTTATCACTGGATATGGTGAGAAGTAGTCAGAATTTAGTATACTGGAGGCAGTGCCAATAGGACTATGGTTCTGGGGTTTGAGGAAAACACAAATCTAGAATCATGAAAAGTTTTTTATCTTGAGTAACTGTAACTATGGTGCCAATTAAAGAAATGGAGTGACTGGAGTGGGAGCAGGTTTGTGGCACAGGGAGTCTAGCACTCTGCTTTGAACTTGTGAAGATTGAGATGCCTATAGACACCTATGGGAATGTCAATGTTGAATAGGTAATTGGATAAAGTCCGGAGCTCAGCAGCTCAGGCTGCAGATACAGATTTGGAAGTTATCAGAACAAGCTGGCATTAGAAGTTTCATTAGAAATTTCTAACATTTAAGGAACAGTATATTTCTTAGTTTTCTAGCATTGGAAAAACAGATTTTATCAGTGTTTGCCTAATTCTTCACTGTTAGGATCCAGTGAAATAGACGGCTGTAGTTTTAAATAGAAAAAGGGTAAAGTGACTGTCCTCACATGTACTAACACTGCAGTCTCACATCAGATAGACCTTTTGGCAGGAGGGAATTTTAATTGTCTTAAGAGATTGGCTTATAGAATCCAAGCTTATGGTTATTAGTGGAAGTCAATCATTAAATATTTAAATGTTTAAATAGTCAAAAAAAGTGCAAAGGGTAATTTTAGATGTTGAAAATGGGATAGCAATATATGTCAGATACAAATTTGATTTTGGGTTCATACTTTTTCAGTGGCTTTATAATATGTCCAGATTTGCTTTAGTTTCAACCTCTCCCATAGGCTTAAAAAAAGAAATATGAAAAAACAAACAAAAAAATCTAAGCTAATGCATGTGTAAGTATTTATTTACTATTAATTGTATCCTATGTTTGTATGTATTCATATGGAATAATTTTTCAGATAATTATTTATGCTTCTAGATGATTGTAGAAATCACCCTGAAGAAAGAGAGTTAGTGCTTGCTAACATTTCACTGTCTCCTTACCTCATTCGATCTGTGAACCAAGATGTTACTCAGAATGTGAATAATTATCATAGAAAAGTTTCAAGAAAAAGTTTATCTGTAATGTAGATTTTTAAACAGAATTTCCATTCCCTTTAGAACATAAAAAAATGAGATTTTAAATTTGTATGTACCTAGAATTCTTATAAAACATTGATAGAGACTTGAAAGCTATGACATTGCATTTTCTTTCTTTAAACATCTTTTTTTGATGATTATAATGAAGGCTTTAGAATAAGGCCCTTATAAGTACAGTTAAGCATGCTTTATTGGAATAGTGGGATTTACACCTCCTCCACATCCTAACATTAAGCTTATCACAAATGAGAGCAGAGAATGGACTGAATATGAGCCACCATCTCAAATATGCAGTAAAAATAGGCATTGCAATGCTAGTATGTCAGCAAACACTCATGGTGACTGTAAATAACATTTTTTGGACAACAAAAAAAAGTGCTTGAGAAAAAGCTACTTTTAACTATAATTCAATAATTAATTTTGAACAAGGGCAACCATGAAACTATGACCTAAAAATCATAAAGTGATAAATCTTTCATTTACTGTTTTAGGAGAGACAATTGACTAAAGAGCAGGCTGACACCACAGACATGTCTACAAAAGTGAGTTCTAGGAGTTCTGCTGGAGTCTCTCTCATTTGGTTCTAATTATGTTTCAGGTGTAGTACAGAATGTGACGTGCAAAAGGATTTGTGAGCCACCACAGAAATGTTAAATTCTATTTATTTATTATTATTTTTGAAACTGAAAAAAAACAGTTTATCCATTTCTCCTACCTCCACCTCTTACCTCTGGCCACCACCAATCTGTTACCTGTATCTATGAGTTTGGTTTATATATATATATCTTAGACTCCACATATAAGAGAGTACATATGGTATTTGTCTTTCAGTGTCTGACTTATTTCACTTAGCATAATACCCTCAGGGTTCATCCATGTTGTTGCAAATGGCAAGATATCACTCCTTTATGTGGCTGAATAATATTCCATTGTATGTGTGTGTGTCTATACACACACACATATACATACATGTACCACATCTTCATCCATTTATCCATCAATGGACATTTACTTTGCTTCCATAACTTGGCTATTGTTAAATAATGCTGTAATGAACATGGGGATGCATATATCTTTTCAAGTTAGTGTTTTCATTTTCTTCAGATAAATGTCCAGAGGTGTAATTGCTAGAACGTATGGTAGTTCTATTTTTAATTTTTTGAGGAAACTTCATACTGTTTTCCATAAAAACTGTACCAATTTACATTCCCACCAACAGTGTACAAGTGTTCTTTCTTCTCCACATCCTTGCCAACACTTTTTATTTCTAGTCATTTTGATAATAGCCACTGTGACAGGTGTGATGTGATATCTCATTGTGGTTTTTTTTGCATTATGTTTAATGATTAGTGATACAGATTAATGATAAAGAGCATTTTTCATGTGTCTTTTGGACATCTGTATGTCTTTTTTGGAAAAACGTTTATTCAGATCTGCTCATTTTTTAATCATATTTTTTTGTATTGAGTTGTATTAGTTGTTTATATATTTTGGATATTTGCAAATATTTTCTCCATTTTCATTTTGTCAATGATTTCCTTTGCTATGCAGAAACTTTTTAGTTTGATGTAGTCCCATTTGTTTATTTTTGCTTTTGTTCCTTGTACTTTTGGTGTGAGAATCAAAAAATCATCGTCAAGGCATAATGTCAAAGAGCTTTACCGCCTGTTTTCTTGTAGGAATTTTATGATTTCGGGTCTTACACTCAAGTCTTTAATCCATTTTGAGTTAATATTTGTGTATGGTGTAAAAGTATTAGTCCAGTTTCAATCTTCTGCATGTGGCTGTCCAATTTTCCCAAAACCATTTATCGGAAAGACTGTCCTTTCCCCATTGTGTATTCTTGGCTTCTTTGTCATCAATTACTTAACCATATATGCTTGGGTTTATTTCTGGGCTCTTTATTTTGTTCCTTTGATCTGTGTGTCTGCTTTTCTGTGAATATCATACTGTTTAAATTACTATAGCTTGTAATGTAGTTTGAAATTAGAGAGTGTGATGCCTTCAGCTTTGTTTTTCTTTCTCAAGATTGCTTTGGCGATTTGCGGTCTTTTATGGTTTCATACAAATTTTAGGATTATTTGTTCTATTTCTGTGAAAAATTCCATTGGGATAGGGATTTTCATAGGGATTGCATTGAATCTGTAGATTGATTTGGGTGGTATGGACATTTTAACAATAGGAATTCTTCCAATCCATGAGCATGGAATATCTGTCCATTTATTTGTGTTGTTTTCAATTTCTTTAATGTCTTGTAGTTTTCAATATACAGGTCTTCCACCTCCTTGGTTAAATTTATCGCTAGGTATTTTATTCTTTTTTGATGCAATTGTAAATGGGATTGTTTGCTTAATTTCTCTTTCTGATAGTTCATTATTAGTTTATTTAAATACAACAGATTTTTGTATATTGATGTTGTATCCTGCAACTTTACTGAATTTGTTTATTAGTTTTTAAGTTTTTTGATGGAGTCTTTACGCCATATATATATATATATATATATATATATATATATATATATATATATATATATATAGTGTCATCTTAATATAGTGACAGTTTTACTTCTTCCTTTCCAATTTGGATGCCTTTTATTTCTTTTTCTTGCCTAATTACTCTGGCTAGGACTTCCAATACTATATTTAATAAAAGTGGTAAGAGTAGGTATCCTTGTCTTGTTCCTGATCTTAGAGGAAAAACTTTCAGCTTTTCACCATTGAGTATGATGTAGGCTTGTCACGTATGGCCTTTATTATGTTGAAGTACTTTTGTATGTCCCCTCTGTACCCACTTTATTGAGAGGTTTTGTCATAATGGATGTTGAATTTTGTCAAATGCTTTTTCTGCATCTATTGAGATGATCATATGATTTTTATCCTTTATTTTGTCTATGTGACATATCACAGTGACTGATTTGTGGTTGTTGAACCATCCTTGCATCCCCAGAATAAATCCCACTTGATCGTAGTGTATGCCTGTTGAATTTGGTTTGCTAATATTTTGTTGAGGATTTTGCATTTGTGTTCACCAGGTAATTTTCTTTTCTTGTGGCATTCTCGTCTGGTTTCAGTATCAGGGTAATGCTGACCTCATAAAATGAGTTTGGAAGAGTTCCCTCCTCCTTTTTTTTGGAAGAGTTTGAGAAGGATTGGTATTAATTCTTTGAATGTTTGGTAAAATTCACCAGTGAAGCCATCTGGTCCTGGACTTTTTTTTGTTGAGAGGTTTTTGATTACTGATTCAATCTCTTTACTAGCAGTCAGTCTGTTTAGATTTTTTATTTCATTATGATTCAGTCTTGGTAGATTGTATACTTCTAGGAATTTATCCATTTCTTTCAGGTTGTCCAATTTGTTAGTGTATAATTTTTCATAGTAGTCTCTTATGATCTGTTTATTCCTGTGGTATCAGTGGTAATATCTCCTCTTTCATTTCTGATTTTGAGTCCTCTCTTTTTTTCTTGGTGAGTCTAGCTAGAGGTTTGTCAATTTTATTTATCTTTTTCAAAGAACCAGCTTAGTTTCACTGATCTATTTTTATTGTCTTTTTAATCTCTATTTCACTTAACTTCTGCTCTAATCTTTTTATTTCCTTCCTTCTACTAACTTTGGGTTTTGTTTGTTCTTCTTTTTCTAGTTCCTTGAGGTGTAAAGTTAGATTGTTTATTTGAGACTTTTTTTTTCTTGAGGTAGGTATTTATAGCTAAAACTTCCCTCTTAGGACTACTTTTGCTGCATTCCATAAATTTTGTATGTTACATACCCATTTTCATTTGTCTCAAGGTATTTTTTACTTTCTCTTTTTATTTCTTCTTTGAACCTTTGGTTATTCAGTAGCATGTTGTTTAATATCCACACATTTGTGAATTTTCCAGTTTTCTTGTGTAATAAATTTCTAGTTTCATAACATTGTGGTCAGAAAAGTTGCTTGATATGACTTCAGTCCTTTTAAATTTAGTAAGACTTGTTTTGTGACCTAACGTATGATCCAGCTTGGAAAATATTCCATGTGCACTTGAGAAGACTGTGTTTTTGTTACTTTGGGATAGAGTATTTTATAAATGTCTATTAAGTCCATCTGGTCTAATGTGTTGTTTAAGGCTGATGTTTTTTAATTGATTATCTGTCTGGATGATCTATCCATTAATGTAAGTGGAGTATTATAGTGTCCTACTATTAGTGTATTGCTGTCTATTTCTCCCTTTAGGTCTGTTAATATTTGCTTTATATATTTAGGTGCTCCTACGTTGGGTGTGTAAATATTTACAAATGTTATATCTTCTTGTTGGATTGACTTCTTTATCATTATACAATGCCCTTTTTTGTCTCTGTTACAGTCTTTGTTTTAAAGTCTATTTTGTCTGATAAAAGTATAGCTACTCCAACTTTTTTTTCAGTTTCCATTTGTATGAGATATCTTTTTCCATCCCTTCACTTTCAGTCTATGTGTGTCCTTACATCCTAAATGAGTCTCTTGTAGGCAGCATATAGACGGGTCTTATTTTCTTATCTGTTCAGCCACTCTGTGTCTTTTGATTGGAGAATTTAGTCCATTTACATTTAAAGTAATTATTTTTTTTTAATTTAAAAAATTATTTTTATTTATTGTTTATTTATTCATTTTGCCTTTGCCGGGTCTCAGTTGTGGCATGTGGACTTCTTAGCTGTGGCATGCAGACTCTTAGTTGTGGCATGAGAGCTTCTTAGTTGCGACATGTGGACTTCTTAGCTGTGGCGTGCAGACTCTTAGTTGCAGCATGTGAACTCTTAGTTGTGGCATGCATGCAGGATCTAGTTCCCTGGCCAGGGATGGAATCCAGGCCCCTGTGTTGGGAGTGTGGAGTCTTACCCACTGGACCACCAGGAAAGTCCCTAAAGTAATTATTGATAGCTGTGCACTTAGTGCCATTTTGTTAATTATTTTCTAGCTGTTTTTATAGTTCCTCTATGTTCCTTTCTTCTCTTGCTCTCTTCCTTTGTGATTTGATGACTTTCTTTAGTGGTATGCTTACATTCCTTTATCTTTTGGGTATTTACTATAGGTTTTTGCTTTGTGGTTACCATGAGGTTTACATGTAACAATTGCTATCTATAACAGTTGATATAAAGTTGATAATAACTTAAGTTTGATACCATTGTAAAGCTCAACATTCTTACTCTTCCCCTTGCTGCATTTAATGTTTTTGATGTCACATTTTACATCTTTTCATCTTGTATATCCCTTAATTGTTGTAATCATAGTTATTTTTACTACCTGTTTTTGAATCTTCTTACTAGCTTTATAAGTGATTAACTCACTACCTTTACTATATATTTACCTTTCCAGTGAGATTTATTCTTTCATATGTGTTCTTGTTATTAATCAGTGCCCTTTCTTTTCAGCTTCAAGAAGTTCCTTTAAAATTTCTTGTCAAGCCAATTTAGTGGTGATGAACTCCTTTAGCTTTTGCTTTTCTGGAAAACTCTTTATATCTTTTCTGAATGATAACTTTCCTGGTTAGAGTAGTCTTGTTTGAAAATTTTTTTCTTTCACCGCTTTGAATATATTGTGCCACTATACATTTAGTAGAACTAAATAATAGTAATATAACTAAGACAGATAGTATGTTAATACATTTTTTAAATGAGTTTTATTAGAATATTTTGAAAAAGGTAAGACCTGATAAGATTGCTCATCAGCCTTTTGGAAACTCATTTTCTTAGGCTTGTCCATGTTGCATGAAGTAGTGTCCTCTTTATTTTTTCTCCCTGCTTCCCTTCCTCTCTCCCTCCCCTTTCTCCGTGATGACTTCTATATTTGTTTTTTAAGGCAAAGCCCCTCTTCTCTCTCCCAAGGTGAAGTTCCATTTCTGTCAGACATTTCTGATGTCCTGAACTGAACTCACTCTTTTTTTTAAAAATAGACCTGTTATCCACTTTCGTTTTCCAGACTGGTGATGGATAGACTGATCCTACATTTCAGTTTGCCGAGAACAGCCACTGTTTATACCTGTTGTCCTGGAATAATTATTATTAGTGCCCCTTTCACTTTTAAAATTGTCCTGGGTTGGATAACAAATCATATGGTCACCATAGTTATCTGTCTGATGAAGGTCTGCCTTTTAAGAATCAGCACCTAAGCCCATTGTTAAAGGACTTTGGAGTGACATATATTCCATGTATCTTACCCTAGCCCCTTTTACTCTGAATGACTCTCTCCACATGCCATTCCCCTGCCCTTTCCCAACACACTTGCCACTAATGCCTCCATTTACATCACCAGCTTTCTAGTTTGCTCTCTCTTCATCTCCAAATAATGATGTCCTGATATTTTAACTCTAGGATCCCCAGTCTGGTATGTTACCCTGCAAGTCTCAATGTGCCCCCTCCTTTCTGGCTTAATGCATTCAGACTGCTGTCCTGACCTCAGGATCTTTCTCTTGTGAATTGCTCCCAAGGATAAACCCAATAGTTAGGGCAGGGGTTTACATGTCTTAAGTAGTGTTATCAGGCACAACCCAACCAGTCTCCAATGCTGAAAGATTCAGAGAATTTTTTTTTTTCTTTTTTAACTCCTCAGTCAACTTTTCTAAACTTGGAATAATAAGGTCTACTTTATGGGATGTTATGAGGAGTCATGACAGGAAGTACAGGAAAGTAATTAGCATAGTGTTAGCATTTGACTAAAGGAAGAAATAAAAATATAAATAATGTACTGTCCAGTTATTGAGGAGGCTAAACTAAGCCTTTTGTATTTTATTTTAAAGTTCACTAGATTTAGGAACAAATATTGATACTGAGACAGCTGAACTGCTATTAATTATCTCTGAGAAACTGAAGAAGGGAAAATATACTACAAGATTAGACAATTGACTTTCAAAAGGGAGTATTAAATATGACAAAAAGCTGAATTTGATGTAAAAGTGTGTTTGACTAAATCTTAGGTAAGACTCTGGAAAAGATTATCAGTGGTTTGTGAGCATCCAGAAGAGGAAGCAGTGGCCACCAGGACTCAGCATGGATGCACCCGGACCACTGCATGCTAGACCAGCCTTGCTTCAAAGTGCAAATATGCTGGTGCATCAGAGAACATATAGACAGAGATGTACTTGGGCTTTGGCATATTTTATAGGGCTTTTCACCACATTTTTTGTGGGAAAAAAAAGTAAGGTTAATTAAGTGGATTAACATCTGATTATAATAAAAGAAATAATCAACAGATCACTGTGACCCTGAAGGGCTTGATAATGGAAGGCCAGAGGGCTCTGTCCTCTCTCCTGTCCTTTATGACATTTAACAATCACTTGTATGAAAAAAAAATGTATATGTAAAACAAGTAATGCTTATCAAATCTGCTGCTGACACAAAATTGGGAGGTATAGCGAATATATTCTCTGACAGTACCAGGATCCCAAAATATAAGCTCAGATGTTACCTCTTTCAGGAAGGTTTCTGTGATAGTCCATGCTGTCCAATACCCAAGGGGTATTTGGGCCCCTCCTTTCTGTTCCCAAAAGAACTGTATGTATTCATCAATCTGTTACTGTACCTGCCCGCCTTGTAAGTCTTCCTATACACAGGCAGTTGGTCTTGTGTCTCTGTCTTCCTAGTTCCTCTCACAGTGGGGAGAAGTCACCTGTGAATGTTTGCTTCCTTAAAGAATCAGTGATGACAGCCTACATCGAGGCTGAAACTGTAACACTGAAATGTAATGAAAATAAATATAAATCCCTGCCCTTGGAGCATCTCTCAAAATGAAACAATCACAAGATAGTGAGTAGGTGGCTTTACTCGTAGCATGCATGAAAAGGAAAAAGCGTGTTTATCAAGAAAAAACTCGCCTTAAAAGTCATATGATATCACTGCTTTACCCTTCCCCCTCCCAAATTCAAAGCTAAGGTGATCTTCATCTGCTTGAATGAAAGTATGTATCACCTAAAACAAAGGATATGAGAGTCCCTCTCTGAGCTAATTAGACCATACCTTGGGTACCATGTTAAAGTTCTGAACAATACATTTCAAGGAGGAAATCGACAAACAGGAAGGAACTTGTTCAGAGGAGAGCCACCAGGATTATGAAGGTTCTGAAAAATCTTAAAATAGTCATTCATTTCTTCAACTAATACACAGTTCAACAACTGTATATTAAACATGTAGTATTTTCTAGGCAGTATACTAGGTAGTGAATGGTAGAGAAAAAAAAATCTCTACAAGCAATTCAAGGAAATAAAGATAACTTGTGAAAATAAACAAAGACCACCGAATAAGAACAAATGAAGGCTATTTATTCAAAGATTTCTATAAAAAGGGAGTCAACTATCACTTGCATTTGGCAGACTCAAAGACAGGCAGGAGAGTGGAAAGGCTTAACAGTGAAAAACCAGAAGGCTTCAGGTATGCCTCAGCCCTAGGCTGTCGACATGGGGAAGCTAGAGGCAGGATCGTTAGAAGCAGGGCCTGCTATGTGATTGGTTTGGGGAACATATTTGCCTTTCTCTGGTTGGTCCTGAGTTGGAAGTGGAGGCAAAATTGGGGAAGCTGTCAGTCATTGACCAAGTCTTGACCATTCTAGGACTATTGCTGCAAAGGTTTTGGGTCAGAATCCATTATCGCATATTCTGGCATTGTCTGTTAGTATGTTCAGTCTCAAATATTGAACATTGAGAAGACTCAGGAAGAATCTGGAGGTACATTGATAACTGTATTCAGCGTATTGATAACTGTATTCAAGTATTTTATAGTCTACAGTGTTGAAAAGGCATTTGTTCTCAATGGTTACAATGGATCAAATTAGGACCAGTGGATGAAAAAGTTCTTCAGTATAAGAAAGAACTTTTAAAAACCCACTTCTGTCTAGATGCAATCTCAGACAGTGGTTACCTGCTAAAGGAAAAGTTCAGACATAGGCTGGGTGACCTCTTGGCGGTGATATTACAAAATAGATCACAAACTTTGGCATGCACCAAGTGGCATGTACTTGATACCTTTGTTACTAATGCAGAATCTGGGCTCTGTCCTAGATTTGCTGAATCTGATCAGTGGGGTATGATAGATGATTCTCTCCAGAAACATTTGTGGAAGGTATGCAAACACTGAATGGGTAGTTGGACTAGATGACTTGTAAAAGTCCTTCCACCTTGAAGTCTAATATTCTGACTTTTGCATATCATAGTCATAACCAGGAAATAAACACTTTATTCACTTATTTAACAATACTGATTGAGTAGCTCATATTATGCCACACTCTACTTTAGGCCTATATTTTAATTCCATTAGCACGGTACATTCCTATATGCCAAAGAGATAGTAACGGAAAAAACTCGTTCGTTGACTCTTCAGAGATTTATTGAGCATCTGCTATGTGCTGGAGCACTGTGCTAAGCCTTGGGGAGATGGTGATGAACAAGACTGATGTAGTCCTTTTTCTTTCAGAGTTTACACCAGCAGAAAAAAATAGACAAAATGTATTTACAGTAAAGGGTGATACATGTTGTTATGAAATAAAAATGGTGTGAAAACGATTCTTTTCGTTCTGTTGTTTTTCCCCACATCAGAACTCCAATCAAAATCCAATCAAGTTTTTTTATAGAGGAATTAGTACTTCCTTTCCTCAGACTTGTTTTAGGTTTTAAGTAAAAACTGAGAGCCTTTGGGCCTTAGCCCAGGAATGTTAGAAGACTTAAGAATGGCATTTTGTACTTACAACCTCTCTGGTGTCAAAACTGGTGAATCTGCTGTTGAATAAGCCAATCAAAGGGACATCCCTTGTTCAGGTTGACTCTGGGTATTTGAGAAAGGGATTCTGGAAATTCTGAGTTCTTTGAGTTCAAATACCTATTTCTAAACCTATTGCAACAGAGCTAATTTGTACTACATTTTTCAAGCAAGTTCTTATGCAAAACACCATGTCTTTTGCTGTGTGGTATACAGGAAGGAGCTTAATTAAGATGGGAAGCAGCCGTCTAGGATCTAGTTCTGGCTCTTCCATTAATTAATGTGTGACCTTGATGTCGCTGGTCTTCAGTTTTTTGAAAATGCTAAATGATCTTTAATTAGCCCTAAAATTCTGATTTGGTGAAACTAAATGGAGGAAATGATGTCATTTTACACCTGCCTCTCCTGCCTTCCTCCCAGCTACGCAAATATATTGGAAGCCCTATCAGCACCATTGAATGGATACTGAAGTAACTTGCTTTTCTAATCTGGACATTTGTGTGTTCTTTCAGCTGAAGTCTGAGGCCTCAACATGTACCTGCTTATCCAGGCTGAATGACTGGATTTATACCAGGTCCTTGGTGAATGCTTCAGCTTCTATGAAGGAGAACCCTGCCCTGGGAGCACTTAGCAATCTCTCCAACTCTCGGTCTCTATAATTCTAGTTATCACCCAGTGTCTTGTTTCAAACACAGTAGACCTTCCTAGACCCAAAATATTACCACTTTTCTGACTAATAGTATCCCTATTGTCTAAAATCTTACATTACTCTGCCCACACCTGCCCACTTAGATTCCTTCCAAAGAGACACCACCAGCCAGATCACACCAAGTTTCTCTCCCAAAGGAGCAGCAGTGTAGCCCAGATAGTACATTTGAATCTGGTCCTACCTAGCCTGGGCTCTCTCCCTGGCAGGCACAATTGAAGCCCCAGCTGACCTGCCGTCAAACCTCCTCAACTTATGATAAGCATATAGGTATATGTATATTTACATGTAAGAGCATGGAATCATTTTTCATAATTAGAATTTTCCTTTGAATTAGCCCACTCTAAAATTAATTAATTAATTAATTTATTTATTTATTATTTTTAAACTAACTTTCTTTATTGTGACCTTATTTCTGACGTAATCCACACAATATTTTTTCATTTTAGGACTCCCTTGTCTAAGTCAAAACTTTTGGGTCAGGGAGATCCATGCGTTACCACCAGTACATAAGAGAATGCAGGCAGTGACTTTATCAATATATTGCATTATATTATGGCAGCAACTGTACTTTTTAAAATGCCTTTGAAAAGTATGTACACTGTTAGCTCTGAAATTAGCTTTTAGTTTTAATTTAAAATGTTAACCTCTGGTTTTCGGAATTCTTCCTATTTAAATAATTGAACAATTTGAGGAAATAATGATCAAGCTATTCAAAGCAAGATCATAATTTTTCTTGTTCTCACATTTCACTCTTTTTAAATGTATTTTACTTTTCTACAATTTCCAGAGCTTCTCCTTGTGAGGCTGAGCTTCAGGAATTAATGGAACAAATTGACATCATGGTAAACAACAAAAAATTGGATTGGGAAAGGAAGATGCGGGCTCTGGAGACACGATTAGATCTTCGGGATCAAGAGTTGGCAAATGCACAAACTTGTTTAGAACAGAAAGGTCAAGAGGTACTGCATAGATGTGTTAATAAATTGTTAATTCCTCAGACTGTTATAAATAGTATTTGTTCTGTCAGAATATATTTTTTATCACGCATACTTTTTATCAGGCATCAGCAATAGCATTTATAGCTTGAAATTCTGTCACAGTGTGCTAAATGTGTTCTATCAAATAAGCGGCAAGCAGAGCTTAAACCGGTAGTAATTTGCCAATGCAGACAGAAATAGTCTAGTCAATGTTGTCTGGGAAAGTAAACAAACATTCAATATGTATGTGAAATAAATACTGTTTGCAAGCAAAGATGTCAGTGCTTTTGCTGCTGTAGAAACAAAGTAGTCAACAAAGCTGTGCCTTTGGATGAGGCAGAGTTCAGGAGCATTTCCTTTTCTCATCTGCTAGAAAAATCTTTCCTAAAAGAAGTAAAAGGTAAAGCCTTGATTGTAGAACAAGAGAGAAAACAGTTTGGTGAAGGGAGTGTGTGTATACCTGGGCGCCCACTTGGGAGGAATGCCCTGGGCCCCGGTGAAGGTGCTTGTGGCCAAGCTGGTGGTGGTAGAAGGAGGTCTGAGTGCTCTTGGGCCTGCAGAGGAGTTCAGGAAAGGCATACGCTTCACCTGATGTGGACTTTCGTGTCTGTGAATTTTTCTTTGGGGTGAGGCATAAGAAACATGTTTACTGATCACATGCTAATAACTAAAACATCAAGTCAACTTGTTCAGCGGCCATTTTTCTACCTCTAATGGCCTCTCAATGGAACTTAGTTTTTTGTCATGGTTAACTAAGTTATTGTTTGGCCTAGTTAGTTATCAATAGAGGCAGGTCATCAGACCTGGCATATGGAAGGGACTATTTTCTCATTTTTGTACCTGTCACAATACAGATGTGCGAACATGGGCCTTGCCTACTTTTTAAGCAAATTCTGTAAGCCAAATCCCTAAGAGCTCCTCTTACACATTTTTCTTTTTCTTTTTAATTTGTTAGTTCTTATAAAAATGTAACAATTATTCCACACCACCACTAAAACAGAGCTCCCGTTGAAGGTAGTAGCGCCTAAAATAAAGGCTGAAGTGTGTCTGCAGGGGTTCTGCCCCAGGAACGATGACATAAGCCTCCCAAAAAGATAATGCGAAGTAAATTTTAAATCTTGCTTTAAAATGTGCCGGTGAGAAGGATCTTTTGTCAAACATCCATACCATACTGTCTTAATGTGTACCCAGTGGAATAGTGCTAGCTACATTTGGTTTTTGTGAATTTAATTATTAATAACTATTCTAAGAACCACCGTACAAATATTTATTCTTGGTTTGGTACAGCAGTTTTATTTGAACTGTACTCCTCTTTTGTACATTTTCTGATTTTGTCAGGCAAAATTTAGAAAAATCAAAATTAAATTTTATTCTTAATTCAGGTGGGGTTACTTAGACAGAAGTTGGACAGTTTGGAAAAATGTAACTTAGCAATGACTCAGAATTACGAAGGACAACTACAAACCCTAAAAGCTCAAGTAAGGAAACTTATTACAATTTAATATCATATGTTTTGGTATGTGTTTTGACCTATAAAATTGTGTTAATTTTGTTACAATGAATTATTTTTAGTACAAGCAAAAGTTCTAGTATTTCAACTACAGGTTATGTGTTTGGCCCTGTCTTTCATTGTTTTATGTGTATTGATTTTGTCTCTTTTATTAGATTGTCAGCTCTGTATCCCTTTAACTCTTAGGACAGTGCTAGACTAATGGCTTTCTATTTATCAAGTGATTAGTAGATTAATTATATCATGATAATTAGCTTTGTGAACAACAACAACAAAGTATTACCTTTTGTAGTCACTACTTCCTAATAGGGGTGTCCTTTCTTCTATGGCAATTTAAAATATGGAGGTTTGCTAGTATGAAATAGATATTTGAAAGAACAAAACTGGTCTTTATTGCTTTGTTACTGGTAGGGCTGTTTCATAAATGAGAGGGCTTCTGCATATATGATGAGAGGGATACTGATTTCTTTCTGATTTATCCCTATATTATACTCCCCACTGTGCTAGGAAGCAAAAAGTCTTCTCTTTCTTCCCACAGATGACACATAGGGCAATAAGCATCTGAGCATCTCAGGTCTCGTAGGTACTGTATCCTTGCTTCACTTAGTAAATTAATCAACGGGAAATATGGTTTGATTATGAATTTTACTTTACAGCCAGCTTTTTTTGGAGTGCAGAGATTTCACAGATGATAATATAGTTAAAGGAGCCCAAAGAAGTTAAAGTTCCTCCTTATGTACCTTTTTAAGGAGGTGATCAGCCATTACAATAGGAATATGGAGCATTTGATTCCACTTAATGGGTATGATCTTACAAGACTAGCTCTTAAGTCTACCTAGATATTTTGCCTGCAATTTAAATAGCTGCTGCTAGATGGTAACTTGAATTATGAAACTTTATATGGGTTTTCCTAGTTAAGACGCTAAGCATTTAACACTTAAGTCAATCAACCTTGCTTTTTCTATAAAGATGAAGCTCTAACATAGCAACATAAATATTGAATCACTATAATTTTTCAGTATAAACAAAGAGATCACAACCTGGAATAAGTTTGAAAAAATACAGAAATCTAGATACAGGTTAAGTACCATCTCTAAATTATATTTAACGAGTTCAGTCGCAGCTTACCAGATCTTTAATTTCTGGATTTTTTTTTTCTTGTCTGTTGTTAAAAAGTTTTGGGCTTGTTTACAGGCACTGAGCAGTCATTTAATATATGAATCCTTGCCATTTGATGCTTTGCAGCTCTATTTTATTACTCAGCTGCCAGCTAGCCAACAAATGTCTTTACGGAAATTTTCACAAAACTTTGTTCTGTGTACTAACACTGAGAGCTTAGGAAATGCTATTTACTCTTCCTCTTCTCCTGGACATTCACAGTGCATAGTAGCGTATTACAGGCTGTGAGAGGTCTTGCTTTAAAAACATCCATTTAGCCTTTTTAATCCATCATTTTTCAAACATATTTGACCATGGAACCCTTCTGTTTTTTAAACTAAAACCAACTAACACCGTAGCACAGCTACAGTGTAAACACCGTAAACAGGTGTTTCACAGAATACACTTTGGAAACATTACATTGTTGTTGAGAGAACAGCCATCTGCTTCCGCTGCAGTTTTCTGCCTCTCTTTTCTTCTCTGGTTAAAAGAAAGGAAGGGAGAGAGGGAGGGAAGGCAGAAGAGAAGGAAGAGGAAAGGAGGGAAAAAGACAGAGAGAAAAAGAAAAGTACTATGTATTTGACTTGGCTTGCATAATAACTAGTAATATGTCATTTTTCTAACCAGAAAATGATATCTTGTGGCAAACATGCTTTTGTTGCTGCTGGCTCACTCTACTGCTTCTTTCTTTGAAATTCCTCATTTGTTTACAACCTTATTTTCCTAGAATATCTTAAGGGTACATTTTACCACACTCTGCCTTAAACAACTCAACTCTGTCAAAACTTTCTTGTAGAAATTGCTTCCTTTTATAAAATGGGGTGTTTTCTTTTCCTTCTAACCATTATAAAACTATAATTGTATATATATTTGAGATTTCTACTTCTGGAAAGGTGGAGTCAATGTACTTTCCCCTATTCTTCCTGCTAAATGGAACTAGAAATCCTGGGCATTATTTATAAAACAATAAGAAGACTCCAAGAAGTGGAGAGGAAAGACAGACCAACTAGGACCTTGGGACCCAAGGAACAACATGGTGGTGAGTTCCTGGAATTTCTTTTTACCTCTTATATCCCAGACTGGATAACAGAGAAGCCAGCAACCCAGACACTCCAGTGGGCACAATCAAACAAAAAGAGCCCCAAGGAAAGCCTGCTCCTTTCAACTGAAAAAACAGAAGAAAAGACAACCTACCAAGATTAAACACTTTTAGATAATAACTGCTTGACTCTAGCCAAAGGCCACAGAATAAGACTACGGCTGCAAACCCACTTCACCAGCAGAGACTGAGTGGACAGCCTCGGTTCCACCCTTACCATCTATAATGAGGTAGCCCAGGCCCCAACCTGGATGGAGTCAGAGAAGACTGAGTGGAAAGCCAGGAGTTTCATCACCACTGGGTGTCAACAAGGCCCTCCCCAGCCCATGATGTCAGTGGAGACCATGTGGAGAGCCTGGACTTCTCTGCCCATCTGGTGGTGATGAGGTGGCCCTCCTCCTCTTCTCTGGAATGGTATCTGAGGAAGCCTAATGAGGAGTCAGGACATTCACCACCTCTCCGTGGTAACAGGGCTACTCCCCTCACTACAGCATCATTGAAGGCCGTGTGAGAAGCAGTAACAAGGCACCTATGCCCCTCCAATCAAAGTGGTGTCAGTGAAAAATGTGGGGAGCCTGAACTCTCACTCCCACTCGCAGTAATGAGGAACACCTCCTCCTAGTTACCAGCTGAGGCCAAGTTAAGACCTGGACTTTCCCTGCCACCTGACAGCAATGAGGCAGCATTCTATTTTTCCCTACTGGGATGTTGTCAGAAAAGAACTGCTAAAACACAATATTTAAATAAAATCCAGAGTCATGTAACACAATACCCAAAAATGGCCTCAGTTAAAAAATCGCTCATCACACCGAAGACAATGAAGATCTCAACTTGAATGAGAATAGGCAATCAAGAGACACCAACACTGAGTTGATATAGACGTTAGAATTATCTGACAAGGAGTTTAAAGCAGCTGTTATAAAAATGCTTCAATGAGCAATTACAAACATCCCTGAAACAAATTAAATTAGAACGTTTTAGCAAAGAAATAAAACTAAAGAGCAAGCAGTTAGAAATTTTATAACTGAAAAATACAATAACCAAACTAAAAAAATTCAATGGATAGGCTCAAAAGCAGAATGGAGAGGACAGAGGACATAATCAGTGAACTTGAACATAGCAAAATAGAAATTACCCAATCTGAACAACAGAGAGAAAACAGACTAAAAGAAAATGAACCTCAAGGACCTGTAGTATTATTACAAAAGGTTGGAAAATTATATCATCAGAGTCCAGAAAAGAGGAGAAAAAAGAGTAGGACTGAAAAAGTATTCAAAGAAGTAATGACTGAAAAGTTTCAAAACCTGGCAAAAGATGTAAATCTACAGATTCAAGAGGCTGTGTGACACTCAAATATGATAAATCCAAACAAATCTACACCAAGACACATCATGGTCAAAGTTCTGAAAACTAAAACAGAGTCTTGGAAACAGGAAGAGAGAAATAACACTTTGCCTATATAGAAAAACCAATTCAGATAATGGATTTCTTATCAGAGACCATGGAGGCCAGAAGGAAGTGGAATGTTTTTCAATTGCTGAAAGAGAAAAAATGTCAACCCAGAATTCCATGTTCAGAGAAAATATCCTTATGAATCAAGAGGAAATTGAGAAATTCTTAAATGAAGGAAAACTAAGAGATTTTGTCAGTAATAGATCTGCCCTAAAAGAATAGCTAAAGGAAGTTCTCTTGGTAGAAAGGAAATGATAAAGACTTTTGAGACATCAGGAAGGAAGAAAAAAATTGGAAAAAGTGAAAACATGGGTAAATGCAATAGACTTTACTTCTCTTGAGTTTTCTATTGATAGATTGTTTGACAGCTGAAGCAAAAATTATAAGTGTCTAAAGTGATTCTTAATGTATATTGAGAAATTTCTTAAGACAGTAATGTTAGAAATGGGTCATGGCAAAGGGACATAAAGAGAACTAAGATGCTGCACTTCACTTGAACTGGTAAAATGTTGACACCAGTAGATTCTAATAAGCTATGTATCTATAATATTACACCTAGAGCAATAACTAAAAATGCTATACAAAGAAATACATTCAAAAATACTATAGATAAATCAAAATGGAATTCTAAAAAATGTTCAAAGAACCCAGAGGAAGTCAGGAAAGCTAAAACAGAGAAACCAAAAACTGGATAACAAACAGAAAACAAAAAATGTCAGGCTTAAACCCTAACATAATAATAATTACATTAAATGAAAATGGTCTAAATACACGCATTAAAAGATAGAGATTTACAGAGTAAATTTTTAAAATGACCAAACTATATGCTGTGTTCCAGAAACTCACTTCAAAAATAACTACATATGTAAATTGAAAGTAAAAAATAGAAAACACAAAAAAAGATAGAAAAATATATATCCTACAAATATTAATCAAAAGAAAGCAGAAGTGGTGCCAAAATAATTCAATGGAGAAAGAATAGTCTTTTCAACAGTGACAGGACAACTGGATATCCACATGAAAAAGAATTAAGTTCAACCCTTACCATAGACAAAAATTAACTCAAAATGGATCAAAGACCTAAATATAAAAACTAAATCTGTAAAACTCTTAGAAGAAAACATAGGAGTAAATCCTCATGATTTCGGATTAGGCAATATTTCTTAGATTTGGCACCAAAAGCACAAGAAAAATTAGGTAAACTTGATTTCATGAAAATTTAAAAAATTTTTGTGCTTCAAAGCACACCAAAAGGGCTTCCCTGGTGATGCAGTGGTTGAGAGTCTGCCTGCCAATGCAGGGGACACGGGTTTGAGCCCTGGTCTGGGAAGATCCCATATGCCGTGGAGCAACTAGGCCCGTGAGCCATAATTACTGAGCCTGCGCGTCTGGAGCCTGTGCTCTGCAACAAGAGAGGCTGCGATAGTGAGAGGCCCGCGCACCACGATAAAGAGTGGCCCCTGCTTGCCACAACTAGAGAAAGCCCTCGCACAGAAACGAAGACCCAACACAGCCATAAATAAATAAATAAATAAAAACAATTGACTTAAAAAAAAAAAGTAATAATTAAAAAAAAAAAAAAAAAGCACACCAAAAGAAAGTGAAAAGACAACTGACAAAATGGGAGAAAACATTTGCAAGTCATATATTTGATAAGGGACTAGTGTCCAGAATTTAAAAAAAAAACTCTTACTAGTCAACAATAAAAAGACAGAAGACCAAATTTTAAAATGGGCATAGATATAAATAGGCATTTCTCCAAAGGAGATATATAAATGACCAATAAGCACATGAAAAAGTGCTGAACATCATTAGTCATTAGGGAAATGCAAATCAAAACCATAATGAGATACCCCTTTACACCTGCTAATGGCTATAACCAAATGATAGATAACAGCAAATGTTGGTGAGGATATGGAGAAATTGGAACCCTATACATTACCACTGGAAATGAAAAATGGTACAGCCACTTTGGAAAACTGTTTGGCAGTTCCTTAAAAAGTTAAACTTAGAGTTTCCATATGACCCAGCTGTTCTACTCCTAGGTATATACCCAAGAGAAATAAAAACATATATCCACACAAAAACTTGTACACAAATGTTCATAGCAGCATTTTTCCATAATATCCAAAAAGTGGAAACAATCCAAATGTCCATCAATTGATGAATGGATAAACAAAATGTGGTATATCCATGCAATGAAATATTATTCAGCCATTAAAAGGAATGAAATATTGATACATGCTACAACATGGATGAACCTTGAAAACATTATGCTAAGTGAAAGAAACCAGACACAAAAGACTACATGTTGTATGACTCCATTAATATGAAATGATCAGAATAGGCAAATCTATAGAAACAGAAAGTAGATTAGTTGTTGCCAGGCCTTGGGGAAGGAGGAAATGTGTAGTCACTGTTAATAGATACAGGGTTTCTAATGGAGGTGATGAAAATATTCTGAAATTAGATAGTGTGATGGTTATACAACTATGAATATACTAGAAACCAATGAAGTATATACTCTAAAGGGTGAATTTTATAGTAGGTGAATTATGTATCAATTTTAAAAACAATGTGAGAAGGAAAAAGGAAGCAGAAATGACTACATGACTGTCAGATAAAGTAGACACAATTGTTCACAGCTTTACTTATAATAGTCAAAAACTGGGAGCAACCAAAAATGTCTCAATATGTGAATGGTCAAACAAACTGTGGTTACATCCATACCATGGAATAATACTGAGCAATAAAAAAGAATGAACTATTGATACACTCATGCATATACTGTACTGACATCAATTTCCTGGGTTTGATACTGTACTATATAGTTCAATAAGATGTAAATATTTGGGGAAACTGGGTGAAGAGGACCCAGAACCTCTCTGTAATATCTTTGCAACTTCCTCTGAATCTATACTTATTTCAAGATAAAAAATAAAAACAAAAAAATTGGTTAAGTTATTTAGAAATTTCCTCACAGATGTTGATAGACCATGCCACTTATAATCAATTACTTGAAGGTAGAAGCAAGAAAAAAAAAATAATACAGAGTCTAAGTTATAACAAGAATTACTGGTAAGAAAAAGATTATATCAAGCTTGATATTTAATTTTATTTAAACATATCAACATGAATAAGTGTATGTTGTTTGTATCTTTTAAATTAAGTCCTCAGTTTTCTTAAATGGAGTATAAGTGGGTTATTTTATAGACTGAGTTACTGAAATTAAAATCGTCAACACAAGATGGCACTAAATAAGAGTAAGAAAAAGAACTTGGTTGTTTTAAATTTTGAGCCTTGCTACATATGGTTAAGACAAAACTGAACAAAACATTTTATCAAGTGAATCGCTGTTTAACTGTGCAGTTAATGAAGTTCCAAATTTACATGAAAGCTGAACTGCATTCAGCTTCAATAATTTAGTTTTAATAACTGGTTCTATCTTCACTAATTGGAACATTTAAGCTTTACTGCATTTCCTAATCGTGACTTAAATTTTGAAAGAGGTACACAAGAAAAGGACTATCGTGAAGTCGAGTTAGAAATAACCAATAGTAAAATGTTAGCATTCTGTATTATTTACAGTTCTCCAAACTAACTAATAGCTTTGAAAAACTGAGATTACACCAGATGAAACAAAATAAATTTCGACAAAAAGAAGTACCACACGTCAAAGAAGAAATACCCTTTGAAATGAGCAATTTGAACCAGAAATTAGAGGTGAGTTATATTTTCTTAGTTTCTCCCTGTGTATTGAGATTGGTTTTTGTTGTTGCTGTTGAGGGCTATTTGTCTCTAGTGTACACAATGACATGTACCGCTGTGGTAACAAACTCCATTAGAAATCAACTTCTCATTGAATATATTTTCTTAGTTCACCTTCCCTTCAGGCACATAGTGAATTAAAACATCACTTCGATTTATACATCTTTTATGTATATCAGCATTTTTGGAGAGCAAAAAAAAAAGTTCAAAGGAACTGCAGATGTTGAGTGAAATTGAAGGACATCCCTGGGGTCACTTAAAGCGGGTGTCTAGTAAATCTTTTAATGGCTGTTTAACTATTAGGTACTTAAGTCCCAATGAAGCCTCATAGCAGTTTTCAGAACAGAGCTTGAAGTTTCAGCATCTTTTCTTTGAAGAGGTAGTGCCACTCCAATATAGCTACCCCAAGTTACCCGGAACTTCTAAAATCTCACTCCCTATAAAGGTTTACTATGTCATAGATACACTTATTTTAATCCCCTTAACTTTCCAACCTTGGAAAAAATAAAGCAGCTATTTTTCTTCCCTGTGCCCTTGAGCATTCCTGCTACTGGTCACATAACAGCAAATAGATTCTAGTATGAATTCCTGTTCTCTAACCTTAGCTAAATTCCCAGTGCTGCTCAATCATTGTTTTTTAATTGACCTCAAGTTGACCCCTATCATGTTATCCCAGTCATTTTTTTTTCACTGTTTTCAAGCCCTAAACCCCAGCTTCTCCCACTGTCAGCCAATGATTTCAGTTTCTTCTACTTTGTTAATAGGTAATGGTTCTGTACTTCCCAATCACCCAGGTATAAACCTCTTAGGAATCTTTGATCTGTTCCTTTCTCTTACTCTCATATTCCAGCCCAGATTTGCCCCTTTCCTTTGTCTAATGCCTCTTATCTCTGTCTTTCTCCTATCTAATTGTCCTTGCCCTGTTTCATACTTCTTCATCTTTATCATCTGACTCTTCAATTAAGTCCTTCTCAAACTTTTCCTCCAAAATATTTTTAAGAGCAGAAAAAAAAAAAAAATCTGGAATCACAGTCCTAAAACCAGCCTATTGCAAGAACTTTGTCAGAAGTCTTTGGTTTTAGTTTTTAAATTCCTGCAAATTTTATATTGTACTGAATAATAAATGTACATTTTTTTAAATACAAAATTACTACCACTAAGTAAGGTTGACCCTCTAGGAAAATGCACTGTGTATAACTCCCTGGCTCTTGCAATGGTGTAACTCGACTGGCTTCTGAAATATTCTGGTCTCACAGAAGATGCCCAAAGATTGCAACTTAATATACACGAGCTTTCACTGAAAATGCAGTTAAGTCACTCATGTTCCATTTGATTGACTTCTCATGGGGATTAGTGGGAGAATTACATTCATATAAATTGTTTGGGCAAAGAAAAAGCCTTAAATTAAGTACTTTGTGTGTATGCATTTTACATTTAGGGAGCTAAATATTTATATAAAATGTATCTCATGAAATTATAGTGGAAATCAGTAGCAAAGTATGAATTGATATGTTTGTACTTATACAAAAATTTTTAAGCACACTATGTAGATACAGTTTAATCTATTTTATTACAGAAATGCTTCATGTACCTGTTTTTGCTTAGAGGCATCTGAAAAATTAATGTGTAGGAGATGGGCTATACCAGTTTTAGTCTACATCTAAGCATGTTTCTCCTTGGGGACAAACATTTATACACTGGTACAGTGATCGAGCAATGGGAAGCAGCTTGCTATAGTGGAAGAACCTGACAGTTTACAACTTAAAATAGGACCTGACTGACTCGTTTATTTGCCCTGTGACCTTTAGACAAGCTGTTAACTTCACAGAGATTACAGTTTTCACCAATAAATGGGGGCTAAAAATATAAGTGACATTGTGGTTATGGAAGAAAAAAATATAGGTGTGTGTATGTGTGTTTAGATGCACGCTCAAGCATTTAGGGGTAAAAATACATGAAGTCTGGAAGTTGCCTTAAAATACTCCAACAAGAAAGGGTGGAACGATAGATGAAATATAGATGGACTGAGTTGACAGTAGTTAAGCTGGGTGAAGGGTACATGGGAGTTTGTTTTACTCTCTACTATTATGTAAGTATGAAAATTTTCGTACTAAAAAGTTAAAACTATCTTGCAAGTGGAGGTTTGTAGAGTCCCTGACATACAGTAATCACTAAAGAAATGGTCATTCTACCTGTCAAGATTTAGTAGCGGGATTAAAAAATATATATAATAATATAGCTTCTGCTAGAAACTTTGATTTTAATGCCTCTGATCCACTCTCAAACTTAAAGACCCAGAAAAGGTTTCTAGCTGTGGAGAACTTACTCTGGAGGTTTAGGCAAGTGTACAGAGCCTCTGGAACTGGAGCCTGGGCCGACACCTCCAGTCTCTACAAAATCCTTATAAAGCTCGCTCTGTCTTTGCACGGCCCCATGACTGCTGGATATATTGTGCTTGCTTGCTTGCTGATCTTGAAACCAATACATCTGTAAGACCAAGGAAGCCAGGACTGTTATAAGGACCAGCCGATATGTTTGTGACACACATTTTTAGCCTTGTTTGGCCTCATTCTTGGCCTCATGTCTACCTGTTGTAGAATTTGTAAGGAAGTGAGGCTGATGTTCCTGCCTCCTCCTAAAGCATGCTGGGAAATATTTATTGTCAAGATTGAGATTGTTTGGTGTTAAGTATTAATGTCATTGAAAGATATGAACTGTGCAAGTCAACCTTGCCCACATTTTGACTTCTGACTCCAAAAACTCCTTTCTAAATTAAACAGCAATTTTTTAATCCACCTTGTACTGATTTGAAGTGTACCTAGTTTTGTAAATTTGTCACTATTTCTGAAGACCCTGTTTTCATGTACCTAATTTTAAATTGTCAAATGTCAGAATCAAAGTCAATAACTTTAAATGAACTGTCTCCATTTATCTTAATAAATATGGTCTATTCATCAGGGTATTATTATATATTTAAAACAGGGTCTATCTGTATTTCTCCATCTTTATTACCACCACTCAATTTCAGGTCACCTTTAATTACTATAAAAGCCTCCCAATTTATAGCCTTCTTTCACTGATTATTTTGGGACTTTGGGATTTATAAAATGAAGATTTCCCCAAATATTCTTTAAAATCATTTCTCTATAGAAAATATGAAATGCCATATCCTCACTTTAAGCAAGATGTAGCTTTCATTCTCTAAATTAGTATATTTATTTTCCAGCTAGCCAATCCAGTCATTTCAGCCATCTTCAAAACATCGCCAATCTCTCTGGTCAAATGAACTCTTTTCCAATTGACATATTATTGGGGATGGCTAAGATTATCATGGCATCATCTGCATGGCTTTTATGTGGCACTATTATTGTACTAATACTGTAAAATTATTTACATGTACATTTCCCCACTTTATTTTATATATAAATTGATTTTTTCTTTCAAAAATTTGTTTCTTTTAATCATGAAATATTTCCAAATTCTCCTCTCTCCACAGTACCTGCTGGACACTAGGTACTTAATACTACTGAGTTGATAATTGGAAACATCAATGCATTCATGCCATGTATTTACATTCAGTAATATATCGCTATGGACTTAGTAGCTATAGAGTTTGTTTCCAACCACATTGTTTTCTTTGCAAAATTTAGTGAGAAATGTTTACATTTTGGGAAATATTAATACCATGCTTTTGTTTGTACATTCATGTAAGTGGTGCCTGGCACTTTGTCATGCTCCGTGAGCAATACAAAAGTAATGAAATACACAGTCCTTACCCTTAAGTTGCTTACAGCCTGGACAGAAAGATAAGATATGATGGCCAGCCCTAGGCAAAATTGAGAAGCGGTGAAGTTTTCTTTGGGATTCCCAAAGCCACATTCTTTCCTCTTATAAATTTGTGAACAGATAACCAGGCTCCATGAAGACACTACTTGAGCAAAACGGTGAAGAACTGAGAGCATGCTGTATCAAGTAGTTCTACCACTTCTTCCCCAGCTTAGCCCAGCTGGTACTGCCTAAAGGAGGCCTGAGATGGTTGTTCTGTCTGTTCTCAAGAATGGGTCAATCTTGGCTTCACCTGGGATAACAGCTTTGAAAGCCACAGGGGACAAAGTCACTAAATCAGTCCAAGCCCCACCCCCTCAAAAACAAGGGAGCAGGTTTGGTGACTGAGTGTAAAGAATGAAAGAAGGGAAGAAAACTTCTGGTGTCAGCTCAGGAAATAGAAAGGAAGTACTGGTTGATGCAAAAAATTGTTTGAAACTCCGCTATTTGTTATCAGTATTTGTTATAAAAAATTTTTTACATTTTTAACAAACAAAATCCTTATTTTTAAAAAGCTGCAGTAAAGGAACTACACTCCAATAAAAATTAAAAATAAAAATAAAATAGCGGATTCAATTCCATACTTTCCTAGCAAAAATTAGAAGATATATCTATTAGTAAATCCAAGGTGAGTGATTTGATACTTTTTTGTTTTCCTAATGGGGAAAGAATGGATTTACTTTTTTTCTCAGAAGAAAGATGTACAAATGAAAGAAGCCCTGTTCATTGTGCTTTAAAATGAACAATTTTTCCAATTTATATTTCTGTCTCCACTTTTTAAAGGAATTTAGAGCAAAGTCAAGAGAATGGGACAAGCAGGAGATTCTATATCAGACTCATCTGGTTTCTTTAGATGCTCAACAAAAAGTATTATCTGAGAAGTGTAATCAATTTCAGGTACATTATCTAATACTATCCTCTAAATCAGAATAAATTAGAGGTTAAATACTATTACTCTCTTTACCATTCAGCATGTAATCCTTCTACAGATACACATGCCAACTAAGGGAAAATAACCAGAGTAGGTCCAACACTGGGTAGAGTTACAAGTGCATGAAATATCTGTAATGATGACTTTAGTCTGTATGTCTCAGAAGGTGGTGCTATTAAAAGTCTCCATTGTTATTATGTCATTAAATAACATGTTTTTGCATGCCTATGAGCAAGTCATTTAGAAAGTCTTAAGATTGCTTGGTCCTGGCCCTCTAGAACCTTACAGCCTAGACACAGATAATACATGTACAGGTTTACAGATAATTAATGACAAGTGAATGAAAAGGATACAAATCCTTCTAGAGGTCAAAGGAGTAAGAGAAAAATTTGGACTGAGATAGTCAGGAAACATCCTCCAGCAGGGGTGGGACTAGGCCTGGGCCTAGAAGAAGAATGGTTATATTTTGAGACAAGAGGGAATGTATTCCAGGTTGTGGAAATAACATGAGCAAAGTCACTGAGGCAAGAGAGCAAAAGGCAAATTCAGGGAATGGAAAGTGGGCCAATTGGCTGGAAGTCCATGCGGGAGGTGAAGGGGCAGTAGGCGGGAGGGAAGGCTGGCGAGTTGGATATTCGATTGTAATAAGTCTTAAAGGCTTACCTAAGGAATTTGGAATTTTTATTAAAGCTGGTAAGAAACATTTTTGTTTGATATATACTTATTTTTCATTCTTTCTTTAAGTTACTTGAATTATATGTTATACATGTTCCCTGAATTCAACAATACAAAATAATGTGATGTAAAACTGATAACCTCATCCTCTACTCCATTCTTATCCATTTAATATAAACTGTTAACAATTAGGTGTTTATCTTCACATACATTTTCTTTTGTTTGTACAAATATGTAAATATATGCTTGTGTGGAAATTGTATATTTTTCTTTTTTAAATTTTGCTTTTTTACTTAATAAGCCATGAATAGCCTTTTGAGTCACTACTTAACTAAAATATTTCAAAGTATATAGTGTATATATATCATATATACCATAATATATCATAGATGTACCATAATTCTTTCAATCATTTCCTTATTAACGAACACTCAGGTTGTTTCCAGTTTTCTGCTATTACAGTAGTGTAACAAATACCCTTGTATGTACATCTTTAAATACAAATACTTTCCTTTTGTTAAATAAAAATCCTAGAAATGATCGCTGAGCCAAGGGGTATGTTCATTCAAATTTTTAATAAATATTAGATTATTTTCTTAAAAATGATAGTAATTTATAATTCATGAGCAGGCAACAAGACTACCCCTACTCTCACCAGCATGGACTATCCGTCTTTTGATTTTTACTAACTTGATGGACTAATAGTAACCTTGACTTCATTTGCTTTACGTTTCTCTGACTACTTGCAAGGTTGAGCATCTCTTCTTGTGTTTCTCAGCCTTTTTCATTTCCTCTTCTGTGAATTGCCTGTGCATAAACTTTGCCCACTTTTCTTTTGTGTTGTTTGTCTTTTTCTTATTGATGTGTAGTTTTTGTACATCAGAAATTACCCTTGTTATACATGTTGCCAACTTTTTTGTACAATCCAGATTTTTTGTTTTATTTTGTTTTTTGTCATAGAGACATTTTCAACTATTATGTAATTGAATCCATGCTTTTTTTCATATCTGCTATATTTTCTTTTTTGCTGAATAAGAATTCCCTAGCAAAAGCCGTCTACTCTACTCTGCATCTTTGCTCTGAGGTTATACAGATATATTTTCTCTTTATGCCACCTGAAATTGAGGTTTTAGAATAAACACAAGACTGAATTATGAAGGACAAAACTTCATTATCTAATAATATATTTAAAGATGTTTTTCCTAATTCTTTTCTATCATTCTTGAACTTTATATAAGCTTAAATACGATATTCTTCACTTAACTGACACAATTTTCATATTTCTCAGAAACAGGCGCAGAATTACCAAACTCCACTAAATAGTGAAAAACAGGGCATAGAAGACAGCAGCTCTGAAATTCCTTGGATATGCGAACCAGATACCAGTTGTGAAACCAATGAAAGAGATGAGTTCATTATTGAAAAATTAAAATCAGCTGTGAGTGAAATAGCGTTAAGCAGGAATAAGTTACAAGATGAAAATCAGAAGCTCTTACAAGAACTGAAAATGTACCAAAGACAGTGCCAGGTAAAGATTTATTTGTTTTTCAACTGTTACAGCCCATGAGTTGTACAAATGATGACTCAACAGGTATATGGATTAGAAAGCTAATTGTTTATTACATATGTAAATTCAGCTCATATTTCCTCTTAATAAGTAATTCTTACTTGATGAGTAAATTCAGTAATCCCATGGGTACTTTTCCCCACTAGGTGCACTCGGGTTCTACAGCGACGTAATAATAAATATTACCAGTGCAGTAGAAGAGTGGTCTCTCACAGACCTCTCTTCCTAAAAACCATGGCCCTTTAGCCACACCACACCCTCTGTCCCCAGTGTTCATTCTCTCTGACGCTGTGCCTCTTTGCCTCTCAGGAATCCTGGGCTGGAGACCCAGGAAATTATTAAGGGTTCGACAATCTAATCACCTCCCTGAGAGGCATGAGGGTCACTCCCTGTGATTTATCACCATTAACCTTATCATAATCGTTTACCAAATAGGAGGTAACTCCACCTTGGTAAATGTGATGGATGGTTTTTCCAAGGATTAATTTTTTTCTTAACTCAAAAATATTTTCTTGTCTGTCTCTTGGAACCGCTAAGAAGGTTATGCAGCATTCATCAAAATTGATCATTACCAATTTCTCGACTAAATATGTATTTCTTATTCATGGCTCTCCCAGTTACTTGAGACATTCTGTGGTTTTCTCTCCCATTCTAGGTCTTATCTCCCACCAGCAAACATTCAGCCTCTTTCTACTGATTCCTCTGTGTCAGTTGGCCCATTTCTTAGTCCCACTCCATTCCCTCCTCAGGCTGAGGTCACCTTTCCAGGTCACTGCCTGAGCAGACTCCCACTTCTCTAAGATACTCCGCCTCAGGCTCTTCTTCCCAGGGTCATTTCTTAGTGTTGGGCCGACTTCTCCTTCCCTCCTTCTGCCACATTGTATGTGGGATTACGTGTGGGATTCATCCTTTCACTTCTTTCTCTGCCAGCATCTATCTTCTGTGTTCCCTTGTCCCCATGTTGGCAAGGGGACAGAGCACAGGTTCCCAGCTTCTCCTATCCTGTGGCATTTCTAAGAGAAGTACAGCTTCCCACCCCAGACTCCAGCTTTGTTTGGGGAGGGGGTGTTATTCCAATACAAATGAGAAAGCAGATGTACACAAACCAAGCTAAACCACAAATGCTAAACACGGACAAAGTCATACATCTTCTAGAAACAGAAAAGTTATTGATGATGTTTTCTCTGGATTCATTAGAATGTAAATGAAACGAGCCCCTCCTCTTCTGCTGTAGAGTTTGTCCAGGTGCTTTCTAGTGTTTAGCTCGCCGTCAGCCCCCCAGTCCTGGTGGAGCTGGGTTTGCATGACTGCTGGTTCTGACAGGCTCCTCTTCCTCCCAGGGGCTGCTTCCCCTTCATCCCCCTGGACAGGGGTCACTGGTCACACCTCTGGCCCTGATTTAAAGACGACTTAAGTTTACATTTTGCAGCTGTCTTTATACTGCTAGAGGCTGCACCAGGATCACAAGGATTCACTTATAGAAAAAAAAATCAGATTATTCTGGAGTATGTTTCACACACACAAAAAAAATATATTATAGTTCTAATGAAAAGATTTTTAAGAAGTAATTTGCTTCAAAAACTTAAAGGTGTCTAAAAGCTAAGATTTCTACTTCCAGGAAAACACTAATTAATTTTGATGCATCTAGAAAAAAATGCTGAAAATGATGCTTTTGTTTGGCCTTTTCCCTGTTTTATTTCCAAATTTTACTTATGTTTCATTCTTTTGCTTTAGAATAAGTATCAATTATTTACTGCTTGATAGCTGATTTGAGGGTTCAAAATAACTGCTTCTCTCAAACCATTAAGCAAATTTCTAACTAAACAGATGGGCCTCAAACTTGTTTTACAAAATTTATATTTTACCAAATGGGAATAATTAGAAGTGAATAATCACTGTAACCAGTGCACGTATTTAGAAAGAAGTTTCTCTTCTCTTTTTGCAAAACTGTCATACGATGGTGTTCCACGTCTTGCACATGAATTTAAAAAGACAACCATTTCAGTCTGAATTACTGTCACTTATTGTATATAAAATTCTCTTTAGTTTACAACACACTTTAATGCCAGCTGCATCTGAATTTTCACATGAATCACATCTCACTTGTCTTTCCACAACCTTGAAATGTGTCAGCATAGCTATTAATTCCATTACATATGTTTATTTACTGTGCTGCATTACTCACATTTTGAAAGTGTACAATATTTCCCATTGGCAGTTAATGACAGAAATAAATTGTTCTGCATTTTTTCTAATATCTACGCCAAAAAAATGGACCTTTTTTGTTTGCTTGTTAATGTGTCATTAAGGTACTACAGCAGCACTGTCCAACAGAAATACAATGCGAACCACAAATGTAATTTAAACTTTTCTAGTAGCCACATTAAAAGAAGTAATATGAAATGGGTGAAATTAATATATAATAGTAATAAACTTTATTCAACACAACATATATCCAAAGAGTTATCATTTCAACATATAATCAATGTAAAAAATTATTAATGAGATATTTTACATTTCTTTCCATACTAAGTCTTCAAAATCTGGTGTGTATGTTACACTTACACATCTCAATTTGGATGTTTAGTATTCACCGGAAGTTCCCGATCTGTATTAAGATTTCATAAAATTTACAGTTAAAAAAGTAGAGATTTACATACCCAAGTTGTTCCAAACAAACTTGAAAGTGTTCCAATAACTGAATCAAGTACCAAAGAATCATTTTCCTGAATATTTGCATCCAACTGACAAATAATTGATTTGACTTTTATACAAAAGCATGCTAATTTTAAATCACCTAATCTAAGTTAAATCACCAATTCTTGTGTCAACTCAGTATTATTAACATTGAATTCAAAGGGATATTACACAAGTCAAAAAACAACTCAATTTATCAATATCGACAAAGCTTCTTTTTTTGCACTTTCTAGTCAATTTTACATAATGCTGTCAATTATAATTAAAAACTTTCACATATTCCTTCATGTTAGAAAAACCTGTCAAATCATTATTATTGTAAAAGTTTCAATTCTAACATAATTTCTTCTACCTGTGCAGCTAGATCACAAATAAGCTTTTTTTCCCCTTAATGATATCTCCAAATGTCACTCTTTTAGGTATTATTTTCTAATGACAGTACACAAATAGACTCCATTATTATCACATTTTACAGAATTCCATGGTGACACTACATTTCATTGTCCTGGAGTTAGAGCCCTTTTGTGCCCCCCCACTTCCCCAAGTGAGGGCAGGCCCACTCTTCTACATGCAGGTTCATGTTAGATTGCTCCCTCGTAGTAAATCTGCAATGCAGGGAGCCCAGAGAGTGCCTTCCTCAATTGGGTAAAGTAATGGATGACATTCACATCAAGTTAATTTGTCTTTCTATTTGCTAATCTATTGTTTCACATTTCTTTTGTTTATTTTGGAATTTTAACCTCATCTGAAAAATCCCCACTGTTTGAGACAAGGACTTTATCCAAACACGTCTGTTAAATCACCTATTTGAATATATTTTCATTCTTATTTCCAAATCAGCCAAGAATTTCTGGGGCTAAAGTGTTGCAGCTAGGTCTTTTACTGAACCCAGGTCTCTAGGTCTCCTGGAAAATAATATATTATATTTAAGACTTTGGTAAAAAAAAATGAAAGTTTATCTGGGAACCCATATGTCCTATACTGTCTACATGATTATAATTCTAAGCTGTGAATTTTTGGATAAGAATTAATGAATAAGAAAACATATGTCCACATAAAAGCTTATACCTGAATTTCATAACAGCATTATTCATAATAGCTAAAAAAAAAGGAAATACCCAAACGTTCATCAATTGATGAATAAATAAAGTGGTATAGCTATACAATTAAATATTATTAATAAAAAGGAATGAAGTACTGATACATGCTACAACATGGATGAACCTTGGAAGCATTATGGCAAGAGAAAGAAACCAGTCACAAAAGGCCACATGTCGTATGATTCCATTTGTATGAATTGTGCAGAATAAGTAATTCCATAGAGACACAACATACGGTAGTGGTTGCCAGGGGTTGGAAGGAAGGGAAAATGAGGAGTGGTTGCTAATGGGTATGTGGTTTATTTTAGGAGTGACGAAAATGTTCTGGAATTAGATAGTGGTGATGCTTGCACAACTTTGTGAATATACTCAAATCCACCGAACTGTACACTTTAAGTGGGTGAATTTTATGGTATATGGATTATATTTGAATGAATCCATTATTGATATATAAAGATTATTGAACAAATGATTTTTTGAAAATATCAACAGTGGTGTTTTTACAGCCTTTATTAGCAGTGCCCTCAGCACAACACCCACCCCCATCTTTACCAATAAGCTACAGGTCTGCTTTACTTATTTTGCATGAAACAATTATTTTTTGCGTCTTGAATGTTCTAGCTGGACTAGTAGACAAAAGATCTGGATTTTTCCATTCCAGAATCTGCCACTTATGAGCTATGTAACTTTGGACCAAGTCTGGCCCTCAATTTCCTCACCTATAAAAATGGTGATGGATTTGATGACTTGGGTCATCAAATATGTTAATATTTATTTAATATTAATTACATTAATAAATATTCATTTCTCTGTGTAATTGACTGGAGGAGACCTGTTGATATGAAAGGACTCTTCCATTCCTCTCTCCCAGAGAACAGCCAAGTTCTGCTGGAGAAAATCACTCAACAGGTCATGGACACAAACCTCAAATGAGTATCAACACTGCCAGGAGTCCTACTGTGTTGCTCCAAACAACTAACTCTCCCATTCCTGTTGAAGGCCATCTCAAACCTTCTCCACTCTCAAAAATCCCTCCCCTACCCCCACCTCCACCTCTCCTTCCACTGACCTGACACTGCCTTTTTCCTTCACAAGGAAAATAGAAGCCAACAGGTAGCCCCTCTCCTAGCTCCCCATTTCCAGATGCATATACGTGTCTCCATTCCATCTTCCTTCCTTCTTTCCTACTGCAGGAGCAGAGGGGCTCTTTTGCTTTAGGCAATTCTGTCACTTGTGCTTTGGGACCCACCCCACCTACCTTCTCAGGAACCTGACACTGTTAGTATTACCCCTTCTCTCTCCCAACTGGATCCTTCCGAACCGCTTCTAAACTTGCTCAAGTCCCTTCTATTAGCCAAATAAAACACTGGGCTCACAGGATTGCTGGTATTTCTAGTTACCAGCTAAAGCAGGGCTACTATTGGGCAATAGTGGAACCATAAACCATGGTTTATAATTCACTTTGTTGGCCAGCTTTGAAATTAGATTTTTCTTGGCTATTATCTTATTTAAATTAGGAATTATTTGCATTAATTCAAATTTTATGCATTGATATTTTATTCATACTTTTATGTTTCCCTCTTTCGTACAGTATGGCCATATTTGGATGCTTCTTTGTCTTTATCACTAGACTCTAAGCTCATGAGGACAGATCCTGTGTCTGTATCCTCAGTGCTGAGCATAGAGTAAGAGCTCAGTAAATATTTGTTGAATAAATGAATGGAATTCTGTAAGACAGAGCCAGCAAAGGATTATATATCAGTTCATTTGAAATTAAGCTGCTTCATAGATGTGAAATATTTTTAAAAGTATTATACATCATGATATCCAAATGTGAGGATTGAAATTTTTTGATGTTTTTATTTAGACCATGGAAGCAGGACTCTCAGAGGTGAAAAGTGAGTTACAGTCACGTGATGATCTCTTGAGAATTATAGAAATGGAACGATTGCAGTTGCACAGAGAATTATTAAAAGTAGGAGAGTGCCAAAGTGCTCCAGAAAATAAAAAAAGGTATATTTTTATATTCAGCAGCCTGAGAAAAACTATTCAAAACATCATGTTTGGATATTTTTAAGAGTTTTATATTTGAAACTAGAATTAAAAGTCAGTTTTGTATTAACATGCTATTAATTATTAGGTAATATTAGATATTAAAAATAAAGCTAGTGATTATTTTATCTTCAAAATCAGTATCTTTACTCACCTAGAAAATTATATCATGTCCTGATATGTGGATATTTATGTGTCATAATGAAGTCAGAGACTTTCTTAGAACTTTATTCTTCAGAATATCGTAAAAACAGTAGTATAGAGCTGGTATTTAATTATCAATGTTGATAAATAAGATTTATTCCATATTTTTCAAATGTTTTTATTTTGTTGGCCTTAAACCTGTTACTAACTTTTCACTCATAAATGTTGTATTTATTTTGGCCTCCACACTCACCACCGTGTCAGTTCTATTAAGGGTTTTGTTAGAACAGACTTTTTTTTCCTTTTTTAAAATCAGACAGATATTGTGTACTACATAACCACAAAGGAAATGGGACTGCAGAGGATTATTAAATGTTTATGTTTGTGAATAGACAGTTTGACTGTTCTAACTATTCACTGATGTTCTAATTCTCATTAGAACTTGAATCCTTCTTACATCTGAAGGCTAATGCCAGACCAATGATAGGATTTTAGAAACTGAATAGCCAAATGGTAAGGGATGTTTTATTGAAGGATAATTACACTGTTTTAAAGGCAATAATTATTTCTTCAAAGTTGTGGGACCTGCTAGCATTTCTCTGAGGTCTACACTTAACGACAAATGGCAAATTAAGATCCGTAAAAATGACCTACTGTGCATCTAACCAAGGATGGTAGAATGCCTGTTAGCCAGTTAGCATTATAGAGTGCTCACATATATAAGCTATATGTCATCACCACTGATCATTAATAAATCCATTGGAAATATATTATGTGCAAGGCACTGTCCCTGTGTGGTGAGTTGGTGAGAAATGTCTTCGCGCAAGGAATGTATATGCCTAAAAACGTAAGAAATTTCCTACAAGAGCAAACCATTCAACCCATGTCTAGCTCTGGTTTGTGAAGAGCATTATAGGTATTTTCTCTGGAACTTTCTCACAAGGCCAATGCTGAATTCCAGACATTGCCAACTGTCCTTCAATACATGATTTAATCTAAAGTCTTGCAGTTATTCACATATTTGTCTAATACAACTCTTCTAGTATGCCTGCTTGCCATCTTCTATCTAAGTTGGTATATATTTTGGTCTCCAAACTACATCTTTCTAATTTGGAGGATATTCTTCAGTTCTAGTATTCTGAGATTTGATGAAAAGATGGATATTTAACTTTTCACAGCTTCCATTGTATTTTAGACTTTGGGCAGAGTCTTCTCAGCCTTCATCTTTCCCACTGAAAGTTTCTAATTCTTTTAGTTTGTTCTCATATGAACATGATTCTATCCTTTTTATTGTTTTGGGTTTTTTTTTAATTTAGACTCTGTTTTGTCTTTACAGCTGTATTAAGGTGAAGCAGCCAAGGCTACTGAGTGTAGACACACAATAGCTTTATAATAGTAGCATTATAATGTCTTCATTCATTTTCAGAACCTTTCTCCATAATGCTAAGATTTTGTTAGCTTTTTCTTTTCTTACTGATAGAAATACCTTGGGCTGATATGTTCTGAGAGTTATTAAAAATAATTTCTACATTCCCTTCTTACAAGATAAATGATAGTTCCTTTATATCTTTATATTAGCATGATTATTGTTTTCTTCTTTGAACTTGTGCACATTAAAGCTTGATGTTTGTTCCATTCACTCACTGAAATTTATAAGATCATTATGAGGTTTTACCATTCAGTTCAACATTCCACTCCCTGAATTGCTTAGGAAGAATTAAAAAAATAGGAAATTTCATTTTTCACCTTTTAAAAATCATAGCAAATAAGAGAAATTTAAGATTGATCCTGAAATAATGTTTTAGGAGAATATTGGATAAAATACTCACAATATATTACTGAGTGGGAAACAACAGGGGACTGAAAAATAATGTGTTCAGTACATTCTAATTGTACGGGGAACATGTATGTTTTTATACACATATGCACAGGCAAAAAAGACAATATACACAAAAATGCTGACAACAGTTCTTCCTAGATGACAATTTATCACAGTATATACTCTGATAAACTCTGTTTTCTACAGTTAACATGTATATTTGATAATCAGAAAAAAGCAATCCAGTCCAGACATATGTACCTCAGGGATATCACTCTTAATTTATACCTTTTAAAAGAGCCCTTTATTTTCCATCTTTACATTAGTTATTTCTCTATCATTCCTCAGATTTTGTTGTGTTTGAATGTGTGGCTTAAGTTTTTGATTTGTGGACCTTTTTAAAAAGCTCTTTGGAAATCTAAAATTATGCTGACTTATAGGTGGGTACATTCCTCAAAACCCCAGACTCTACCAGGTTAGTCCAGCAATAGTGGAAAGCATGTTTCTTTTCTTGCCTGGTTATCTTTATTTTTCTGTTTTAATGGTTTTGTAATTTTACCAACCTCCCTGATATGGAAGTGAACATTACCTGTTTCTAGTTCTCCAACCTTCCTATGGAAATGGTACTTTTTATACTAGTTTCTGCCTTTCCTCTGTAGTGTCCATAGGTGGTTGCTATTCCATTTTATAAATTGAGCAGCCAAAAAATAGACATATTTGCACTCTCTCTGGGTAGACTGTCAGATTTAATCATTTTGGATCACTTTTACAGAGTAGTGGCTCCCCTCGGACATCTCCTGACATAGTTCCTTTCCACGATGTAGAAGCAGGTCAGGTGTATTTTCTTTTTTTAAACTGGCTCCCAAGCTATTTTATTATACCAAACAGTCTTTTCTTCTTATCCAAAAATCTTATCTACATATGCAAATCCAGTTTTCAGCCAATTTTTAATGTATAATTGAAATTCCATATTAATAACTAGGTTTTATTTTTTTCACTAAGACTATTTGCACTCAGTTAAATATGCAAATACTTATGGGACCTGAATGTATTAGAACTTGCCATTTCTGTAACTAGAAATGTTTCCAACAGACTAATAATCTATCTCTGCCTCCTATGATGGCCTAAATTAACAATATAATCATAACAATTTATCAAGTTAAGCTTAATTTTTACTCATTATAATTTGTAGACTTGAATCATCTTATTCACCATGTATTAAAGAATCAGAAAAACAACGGAAAGAGCTGTTTGCAGTGACCCCAGATCAACCAAATCATGAAAAAGAATTGAACAAGGTATGGCAAATAATGAGCTTCATTCTTCCAGGCAGATCTAAAGTCTCTGAATACAAAGGGGGAAAAAAATCTTCCCTCTCACTCCCTTCTTTTTCCTTCTGTGTTTTCTCCTAAGATAATAACCTACCAAGCTGCTAATTTGACACTCTTCTGTGTGATGCTATAAGAAACACAAACCTTAGGTCATCACTCTGCTGCTGGGAGACCGCCCAGGAAGCACAGAGGGCCTGTGGCTCCGTGCAAGGTAGCTGACCGCAAGAAGTGTGAGAGCAGAGGCCTGCACTCAACCACACACTAGGTGCATAAGCTTGGGGAAGTTGCCTATGCGAGCTGCTCATGGTCCTTATTTCTAGGATGGGGGTGAGATAATTAGCCCTACCTCATAAGGTTGTGATGAGGATTAAACAAGCTTAAACAACTCTTGCCATGTGCCAGAAGCTGTTCTAAGGGCTTAACAAATCCTAATTCATGTATTCCTCACAACCATCTTATAAGGTAGGTACTAATACTATCCTCTTCTACATGTAAGGAAACTAAGGCACAGAGAAGGTCAGTAATTTCCACCAATATTATATAACTAGTAAGTGGCAGGGGCCAGATTTGAATCCAGGCAGTCTGGCTCCAGAATTCATACTCTTCCTTTAAGTTAAAATCCATAAAATAATGCAAGTAAAGTGCTTAAAACAGGGCCTACCTAGCTCAGAGGAAGCACCTAATAGATGTTGGCTGCTATTGTTATTGGTTACACCCACATTTTGTCATTGAGCACCTAACATGTGCCAAGTACTCTGCCAGGAGCTAGGCAGCTACAAAAACTGTCTTCTCTTCTTCCTCTAGTAAAATTCAGTAATGGCTTTCCCATGAGTTTCTCATGGCTGCTACCCACTTCTCTGGTCTTTCAGTTTAAGGATTACACAGAATATTCAATGCTATATAGTCTAAACAATTGTTAAAAGTAGGAAAATCCTGGATGTGGCTTTGAATTATCATCCAGTGCCCAGCAAAGTGCCTGACACACAATGAGTGAAAATAAATATTTAGAGAACAAATTTATTAATATTAAGGCTGAAGTCTCCCATAATTGTATAGGGTCATAAATTCAGTTGTTTGTATAAATTAAACAAACATTTATTGAGTATCTAGTACCACTATTGCTATACTGCTTATTTCTGTAGGAAATATAATAATGTAAAAGACAAATCCCATCTCCTGAAGAATTGACCGTCAGGCAGCTATTAAGTGTAGAAAAGGTGTTATGAATTAATGATCATTTTCCTTATATTTTTCACATAATCCCATGAAACTGATTTTACTGATATTTTAAAATATAACTTTAAAAACTGTTCTTGACTGGAGTCCCCAGTGAATACATTATGATAAAAGGTTGATTAAATCCTCCTAAAGTATAGTTACACCGTTCTTAACCTCATAGATTTAGGTAGAGTAATAAAACTTAGAAGGAATCTACTGATTTTGTACAGTTTTGATGTGGAGGGAGAGACTGCAAGACACAAATCTCTTTACAGACTCTGGGAGACCTCTAGATAATGCATTGCTGTGCAGAAAAGGTAACAAATGAATTGTGTATAAATAGATATAGTTTCTGGGAAGTGTTTGTAGAGAGCATTTTCATTCTCTTGTAATAAAACCAACAAGAGCCATGTATTATGAATCTTGCAAGTGTTTTATTTCTTTCTCTTTTTTCAATATAGAACGATTTTTAGTCACTTATTTTATGATAAAATTGACATTTTTAATAAAGCCAGAAGTCATTTAGAGCTAGGTAAATTAATCCGTTTTAAAAAGAAATTTTGCAGTATGGCATGTTTTAATATCTAAATGTTGTGAAAGTAATGAGAATAGTTTACTCCTTCTTTGTGACAGTATATTCATTTTTTCCCACATTTTAAAAATACCATTTTAAGAGAACATGTTAAACTACACCATGGGGATGCAATCAGCAAAATCCAAATTGGGGCAAATGATAGAACAACCCCATTGTTCATCAAATAAATTGTAAGAGAAAAAATTGGAGAGAGAAGATGGGAGATGAAAGGAGATGTGTAATATTGTCCTGGGATGAGTGTATTTGTACTTCAGTCTCCTAGTCTATGTTCTGCTCTTAGGAGCTGGATAACTTAGACCCAGTCAGTTCCTTTCCCTGTGAGTCTTTTTTTCCATTTTTTTAATGATGGAGTTAGACCATGTGATTTCTAAGGTTATGTCCAACTCTGAAATTCTAAAAATTTTAGTAAAAAGAATAGACTCAGATGAGAGATTGATGGTATAAAGCCTGAGGCTGGACCATGGTTGCCTTACTGACCTGAGTACTTTCCATGTTAGGTCATCCCACTCTGGCTTTTTTCCAATGTGGCAACCACGTTCTAGGGCTATGCTCACAGAGGTTACATAGCACAGTGGGTAAGGACCTGGAATCAGACTGCCTGTCACCAAGAATGTGACTGTGAACAGTTATGTATCTTAATTTTCTGATCTGGAGAATAGAGATTGTGGGGGTTAAATAAGACGATGTATGCGGAGTACTTAGAACACACGCACACGCACACGCACACGCACACGCATGCACAAAGAGAGACTTTAAAAAGATAGGAGCCAGTCTCAATGTGTGGACCATAGTTAGATCTCAATTCAAACAAGCAAACCTGAAAACCATTCATTACACTTCTGATACAATTTTAAATTTAATAGTGCCTGGATGTTGTATGATATTGAGGAATTGTTGTTAAAAATTTTAAGACATTATAATGGTATTCTGGTTATGTTAGAAAAGAGAGAGAGCACACCCCTATTCTTTTAGAGATATATCCTGAAATGTTTAAAGATGAAATGAAAAAAAAGTTTTTGAAGTAAGTTCCGAGGGGTAGATTCATATAAATCTCTTTGTGAATGGCCCCTACTTAACTCTCCAGCCTTACTTCTCACAACGCGCCAAGTCCCAGCCACTCCAAACTCCTTTTGGTTCACTGAGTGTGCCTTCTCTCTCTGACCCCGCTCCTTCACTGCGTTCGTTGCCTGGGAGCCCACCTCCATCTCTCTCTTCCATCTGGCTTCCATTCATCCTTCAGTATTCAGTGCGATGCCCCTTCCTCTGGGAATCCTATCCTGGCATCCCCAGGCTGGAGTAAGCACTAGTCCACTACATACTGCTGATATCAGTTGCTACACTGTGTTCTAACTGTTTATTTTCCTGTTTCCCCCGATAGACTGTGATTTTTTTTTTGAGGCCGGTAATTACATACTTTCTCTCTGAACCTCAAGAATTAGAGAGAGTGAAAGATTTCTAGAAAGATGGGAGGAGGCTGGACTAAGACAGTGGGAGTAGGAATGGAAAGCAGAGGTGAGATTTAAGAGAGGTTGAAATAGAAGGGACAGAATTTGCTACCTGACTTGATTTGGGAGGATGAGGGAGGGGAGGAGTCCAAGGTGATCCAGAGGTTTCTACCGTGGAAGGTTTAGCTAAAGTTAAGAATATGAGACTCCACCGGCTTAAGAAAAGTAGGTGATGCTTTTTGATGGACACCTTAAGTTTGAAATTTATTGTAGCATGATTCTAAAAAACATAGTTTTCAGTCACAAATAGTACAACATGATTTGGTCCAAAAGAGCACTGAATTTAGATCCAACAGTCCTAAGTTCTAGACCTAGCTCTGCCAGTTAATAGCTTTATGAATTTGAGCAAGTCACTTAACCTCTCTAAGCCAATTTTTTTCTCCCTAAAAAATGGTTCATCAGCCTCTGGGTTGTGGGTCCAGTGCTCTTCCATGGCACCAAATCCGGAGTGGTGGTTTAATGGGTGTGAAGTAAGTTACACGAGATAAGTGAGTTCCACAGTCTGCCACACAACACAGTGCAACAGTAAACAGTAAGGTATTGTGCACTTAAAAATGTGGTAAGAAGGTAGAGCTTGCGTTAAGTATTCTTACCACACACACACACAATTAAAACAACAAAGGGACACAAAGAAACTTTTAGAGGTAATTGTAATGTTTATTTTCTTGATTATGGCGATAGTAACACAAGTGTATGTCCAAACTCACCAAATTTTATCCATGAACTACGTGCAGTTTTTTGTATAGCAATTATACCTCAATGAAGCTGGGGGAAAAGTGCTTGATAATACTTTCCCCACCTTCCTGTCAAAGTCGTCATTAAAGTGGTATCAGTAGTTGGTGATGACTTACATACAATAGAAAATAGAAGTGAAAAAAAAATTTTGAAATTGGAAGGAAAAAGTAAATGAATCATTACTGTAAGTATCTTTTTCATTTAGCATTGATCAGAAAAGGAGGGTAAAGTGAGGTCTGGCAAAGTTTTAAGATAGGATGGGAAGACCGAACATGGCCAATAAAAGCTTTCAGCTGCTGTATAAAGGACTTGTTACTATTTTCTGGAAAATATCTGCTGCAGATAAGAAGCCAACTCTATCAGGAGGAAGAGTACCATAGCTCTGAGCAGGAAAGAATGAGGAATGAAATCTCTGACCTAACAGAGGAGCTTCATCAGAAGGAGATCACTATAGCAACTATCATGAAGAAAGCTGCCTTTCTGGAAAGACAGCTAAAAATGGAGTTAGAAATAAAAGAGAAGATGTTAGCGAAACAACAGGTATGCAAACGGCAGGAAGCGCCTGTCCAGGTCACCCTTGCTCAGTGCAAATAGTCGCCTTCCTTATTGATTAATAAAAGCGTTGTATTTCTCGTATTGTTTCTGAGGCTAACAGCACAGAATTGGTTTGTGGAGTCACATAAAACCTTGGTGAGATAATGCAAAGTGTCATCAAACAAGAACCAGGGAAACAAGTGACAGCACAAGAAAATTTCTTTAAATCTCATGCTGACATTTTCTAGTGACCCAAATTCTGATCACCTCCCACAGCATGCTCTGGTCAAAGATTTCTTCCTGAATTTGTTTTCCATAGTTCTCTTCTATTAACATTTGTATCTTAAAAAAAGCTTCTACTCCAGCTTTTCTTGGACACTTCCCACTCCCATTTCATACCTTTATTTTAGAGTTTTAAAAAATGGATATGAAACACGAAGATTAGTTCATATTTACTGAACATTCACTCAGTGCATAGCGTGGTTCATGGGGAAAAACAGCCATTATAACATTCTACTGTTAAAATACTGCAAGTGACTTCTAAGTCTTCCCTCCCTCCCTCCCCTCCTATTCATTTTGAAATTCCCTCAGTCCCATACTCATCATCAAATTGGTGGCCTGCTACTTGAAAGTATAGGGTTTCTCAATGTTTTTACCCCAAATATAGAGGGTTTTTTAAATTTTATTTTATTTATTTATTTTTATACAGCAAGTTCTTATTAGTTAGCTATTTTGTACATATCAGTGTATATATGTCAATCCCAATCTCCCAATTCATCTCACCACCAGATGCAGAGTTTTTGAGAGCACCTAGGCATATGAGGGTTACTTCACAAATAACAGGGCTATTTCAATCCTGAGTATTATAAAAACAAGAAAAGATTCTGCCTTTGCCCAATTATAAGCTTTAAACTGTGATTAATTTGTATAATATACAGGAAAACAACATAGATGGGACAATAGCATTGGTTGCACCTGTAAAGGAAATGATATTTTTACAGGTGTTAACAGTGATCTGGGTAGTTGGATCATGAATGATTTTTATTTTCACCTTTATATTCTTCTATATTTTTAGATTTTTGTCAAGGAGAATATATTTTGTAATTTACAAAAGGAAACCTTTTTAAGGGAAGTGTTTTATATGGAAATGAGCCCTAGATAAATAAAAGGGCAAATGCTATGTCTAAGTCCCCTTAAGTAGAAGAAATTAGGGAAAAAAATAAATTAGGAGACAAAATGAAGTTGTCACAAAAAAGAAGGAAATTTGGCAGAAGTATCAAGAAGAACAAAATTAAACATGAAATCATATTTGCATATTGTAAAAATTAATCAGGTCATGAACAAATTTAATGGACACTATTATTCAAGCATGTTTTTAAAACTGATTTTTCTGATGGTAATTTGCATACCATAGAAAAGTAGAAGTGAGAAATGGAATTTTGGAATAGAAAAGAAAAATATAATGAATCATTATTGTAAGTATCTATTTTTAATTTAGCACCAATCAGAAAAGGAGGGTAAAGTGGGGCCTGCTAAAGATCCGAGAACTGAATGAGAATACCTGATTTATGATGATCCTGCCTAAGAAGTGTTTCCCTTCACTACACTTCGAAAATATTTACATTAACAAAATAAAATTAATTTTCATAGAATTGTGAACTTTTATTATGAATTTTACATTCACTTTTAACTACTAATCTCCTTTCAGGTCTCAGATATGAGATATAAAGCTGTCAGAACTGAAAACACACACCTGAAAGGCATGATGGGAGATTTAGACCCTGGACGGTACATGGTAATATGCTGAAATCATTCAGTAACTTGAACAGAGATTACTTAGTTGGTCAGGATTTACCCAGACATTCTTTACTGAACGCTTCCCACATGTCAGGCATGCAGGAGATGGGGTGGCAAATTATCTTGCACTTAGATTGAATTTACTTTTATCCTCAGGCTAGAACATGGAATTTCTAGTTTTCTCCCTTGTTCTTTTCTTGCATTGGGCTCAATTCTGATCATTTCCTCAAACATACTACTTCCTTGCTTTTGCTCTTGCTGTTGCCTCTGGAATCCTACCTCCTACATGGCCTGACTCATGTGTCAACTTTCCCCTTGATGAAGCTGCTCCTGAAACTCCAGTCAGAATAAATCATTCCATCTACACCTGGTTTGTATTTTGGTCCGACTTGTTTCATAGCTTATCACTTCCCCACTGGATGGTGAACAAAGACTGTGCCTCTCTAATGTGTGTATCACCAGTACCTCCCAGTGTCAGGAGTATAGACAGTGTTCAGTGAATGCTGGTTGAATAAAAAGAAGGATAGATCGGTGAATGATTGAGGACTGACCATGTGGTTTCAACCAGTGTCTTTACAGGTTTACACAAGGCAACTTAAACAGGTTCTGTGCCTTTCATTTCAAATGTTTAATATAACAGTTGAGGGTTGGTTTTTTACATGTAACATAGGAGAACTTTTATTTATTGAACTAATGAAATACCATTGTTACTTGTCTACCATTTATTTGCTCTGAGTGAAAATTCTGAGATAAAATAATTTCCTGCCATGCAGGGAATGGAGGGAATCAAGTATGGCAGTTGCTTAACCTGGCCTCACATTCCTCAGCTGTAAAGTGAGGAAGTTGGATCAGGCATTTTCCATGGTCCTTTCTTAAGCCAGGATACTGAATTTCCTTTTTTGTCAGTATTTTGTTTTTGCTTTTTTAATTGAAGTATAGTTGATTTACAATATTATATAAGTTACAGGTATACTACATAGTGACTCACAATTTTAAAGGTTATACACTATTTATAGTTATTATAAAATATTGGCTATATTCCCTGTGTTGTACAATATATCCTCATAGTTTATTTTATACATAATAGTTTGTACCTCTTAATCCCCTATCCCTATATCTGTGAATCTCTTTCTTTTTTGTTATGTTCACTAGTTTGTTGTATTTTTTAGATTATACATATAAGTGATATCATACAGTATTTGTCTTTCTCTGACTTATTTCACTTAGCATAATACCCTCCAAGTCCATCCATGTTGTTGCACATGGCAAAATTTCATTCTTTTTTATGGCTGAGTAGTATTCTATTGTGTGTGTGTGTGTGTGTGTGTGTGTGTGTGTGTGTGTGTGTACCACATCATCTTTATCCATTCATCTGTTGGTGGACACTTAGGTTGCTTCTGTATCTTGGCAATTATAAATAATGCTGCTGTGAACATTGGGGTGCATATATCTTTTTGAATCAGTGTTTTTTGTTTTTCTCAGATACATACCCGTGAATGAAATTGCTGGGTCATATGGTATTTCTATTTTTAGTTTTCTGAAAAACCTCCATACTGTTTTCCGCAGTGGCTGCACCAATTTACATTCCCATCAACAGTGTATGACAGTTCCCTTTTCTCCACATTCTCACCAACATTTGTTATTTGTGTTCTTTTTGATGATAGCCATTCCGACAGGTGTGAGGTGATATCTCATTGTGGTTTTAATTTGCATTTCTCTGACGATTAAGAATGTTGAGCATTTTTTCATGTGCCTGTTGGCCATCTGAATGTCCTCGTTGGAAAAATGTCTATTCAGTTCTTCTGCCTATTTTTTAATCGGGTTGTTTGTTTTTTTGATGTTGAGTGTATGAGCTGTTTTTGATATTAACCCTTATTGGTCATATCATTGGCAAATATTTTCTCCCATTCGGTAGGTTGTCTTCTCATTTTGTTGATGGTTTCCTTTGTTATGCAAAAGCTTTTAAGTTTAATTAGGTCTCATTTGTTTATTTTTGCTTTTATTTCCTTTGCTTTAGGAGACAGATCCAAAAAAATATTGCTACAGTTTATGTCAAAGAGTGTTCTGCCTATGATGATACTATATTTCTGTGATAGTGTGTCCTTGTTCTCCTAATAGTCTGTATTCTAGCATCAAAGGATAGAAGCATTCTGCATTCTTCTTTGGGCCTTGTTATGGATCCTGTGATTGGAGTATAGATGGATAAAAAGTAAAGTATGTGTGATTTCTCTGTCTGTTAAGAAAATCTGTGTAACACAAAGACTATTTTTTCTAAACTGGACACACGAAAACATTATTTAGGATCCTGCCCTCATCTATGTCTTTTTTTCTCTCAAAAAATGGTTTTTGTTATTTTTTTACATTTCAATCTGGATGTTTTTGCTTGTGTAGTCTGCTTCGTCACAGCCCCCACTAAGCCTGCTTCACTCTGGCTCCTGTAGGCATTTGGCTTTGTTCATTTATTGGTTTTCATTTTTTCAAGAAATAAAACACGTGAAGATGTGTAAAGAAGAAGCTAATTATCTCGGCTCCTATCCCCAATCCCAGTTTGGACTCCAGAGATATTCAGTGCTAACCAGCGAGTGTGTAGCATGCTATAACTTTTTCCTTGCTTGTGTACACACTTAGGAGGGATGAGCTGTGTGCTCTTTTACAGAAATATATGTGTAATATATACATTATTCTAAACTGCCTTTTGACTATGTATCACGGACATCTCTACAAGTCAGTAGAGAAACATCTTTTTATTTTTCTTAATTTCTTAGAAAAAATAAATATATATATACTCATGTAAGGTACATACAAATTTTAATGAATTGACGCGTAACTTACATACTAGTGATTTTAGTGCAGTCTCTCTTTTTCTCTTGCTTCTCCCCTTCCCCTTTCCTCCATTTCTCTAGCCACCTCATAACCCATCCACCAGATAACACGTTAACTATTCAGTATGTATCATTTTGTGTTTTTTCATATATGTTTGTGTGTAGTCATATACCTATTTAGGGGTTTTAATTTTTTTTAAAAAATGGAATATATTTTACACACTTCTCTGCGTCTTGTAACCTTTGCAGATCCTATGTCAACAAGTTTAGGTCTTATTTGATTGTATAGAGTAGCTTAATAATATCCCATGATGTGAATGTATCAAAAGTTATTCAGCTATTTTTTCAGAATTATGGTTGACCCTTGAACAACGCAGGGGTCAGGGGTGCTGACTCCATGCAGTCAAACGTCTGTACATAACTTTACAGTCAGCCCTCCTCCATATCTGAGGATTCAACCAACTGCGGGTCGTGTAGTACTGTGGTACGTATTTAGTGAAAAAAATCCATGTGTAAGTGGGCCCACATAGTTCAAACCCCTGTTGTTCAAGGGTCAACTGTAATTCATTCATAATTAATAACTCTGTTTCTAGATTTTTACACAGATACACAATACTGTCAAAAGCATCCTTGTACATACATCTTGGAATAGCTTTCTGAGAATGGAATTGCCAATTCAAAGAATATGTTTTAATTTTAAAATATTTGTTGTCGAATCATATTTCTGCTGTCTCTGTATGAGAGTACCCTTTTCTTTCATCCTTACTGGCAATAATAGGTGTTATTGCTCTTTTATATTTTTGTTGGTCTGATGGGTATAAAGTGATTTCTCAATAGTGGTATAATTTGCATTTCCCTGACTACACTGAGCATATTTTTGCGTATTTATTGACAATGTACTATAAATTAGTTATATTCTTTGCTCCTTTTTCTCGAGCAAAGCTCAAACTCATTTTCTTTGGGCAATCTTTTTCTTGTCAATTTATAACAGCATTTTTCTAAATTAGTTGTTTCTAATTTTATTTATGATATCTTTTTATCATACAAAAAATTTTAAACTTTTATTTGTCAAACATGTACATCCTTTTGTTTATAGCATCTGAACTTCCTTCCTTGTGTAACATGGTTCTTCCAACTTCTAGACAATACGTATAGTTTATTCAAAGATTTTTATATTTTTCATCTGTCTTTAATCCATTTGAGTTACACTTTTGTGTGTGATATAAAACAGGAATCCAATTTAAATTTTTATATAAATATTAAGCTCAATTAATCCAGTTTCTCCAGATAATTTCCTGTTGGATTCTATTTGGAATTGAATTAAGTTTATATATTATCTTTGAAAGAATTGGCATTTTTATAATAGTAAAATTTACCATCCAAGAATATGGCATGGCTTTCCATTTCTTCATCTCTTATTTTATGCTCTTCAATAAGACCTTACAGTTATCTTTGTATAAATTCTGTGCCTTTCTTTTTAAATTTATTCTCAAGCATTTTATAATTCTTGTCACTATTGTAAGTGGAATATTTTCCTTTTTCCATATCTAAAAACTTACTGCTAATATAGAAAAAAAAGCCAAATTATCTTTTAATTCTAGTAGGCATTTTTCTAGAGGTTCTTAAGTTTTTTGAGATATGCACTTGTCTCAACAAAAATAGTTGTATCTCTTCTTTTCTCCTGTTCATACCAGTAATTTTTGTCATATTGAACTTGCTAGCACTTCCAAGAGAATATTAAATAATAATAGTGATTGTTGACAAATTTGTCTAATTTATGATTTTAGATGAAATTGTTTTAGAGTTTTACTGTTTAGGATAATATTTGTTCTTGACTTATGGTCTTTATTTTGTCTTTCTATTCCTAATTAGAGTTTTTAAGATTTGCTGCCAGTTTTATCAAATGCCTTTTCAGCATATGTGACATCATGTAATTTTTGTCCATTAATTTGTTGATGTGTAATAGACTATGATTGACAGGTTTGCTGATATTGATCCACCTTTGAATTCCTGGAATAAACCTTCTTGGTCATTGTATTCATTTTCTAGTGCTGTCATAACAAAGTACCACAAACTGGGTGGCTTAAAACAATAGAAACTGTTGTATAGTTCTGGAAGCTAGAAGTCTAAAATCAAGGTGTCAACAGGGCCATGCTCCCTCTGAAACCTGTGTGGGAGGATTCGTCCTTGCCTGTTTATAGCCTCTAGTGATTTGCCAACAATCTTTGGCAATCCTTGGATTGTAGATGCATCACTCCAACGCTTTGTCTTCACATGGCCATCTTCTTTCTGTTTCTTCATATCATCTTCCCTCTATGCATGTCTGTCCCGGTGTCCACATTTCCCTTTTTTATAGAATACCTGTCATATTGGATTAGGGTCCACCCTAATGACCTCATTTTTTATTTGATTACCTCAGTAAAGATCCTGTTTACAAGTAAAGTCCCATTCTAAGGCATTAATAATGGTTAGGACTTCAACATATAACAGTCATACTCTAACAGTTTTGATATATTTCTGGATTCTATGTGGTAATATTTTATTTAGAAATTAAGATTTGTGTGTATAAATGAGATTTGTATATAGTTCTCTTTTTCCTTGCTTGTTATATAGTTATGCTGGCTTTATGACATAAATTGGGAGCTTTCCATATTTATGAGCAGTCTAGCATGGTTTAAATAATATTGGAATTACAGTTCTTTAAAGGTTAGAAGGAGCTTAGCTATGAAACCGTCTGAATGTTGAACCAGTGAAGATAAACCATAATGGAGAAGAATATAAAAAAAAATGTATATATATGTAACTGAAGTTTCAGTGAAGTAGATTTTCAATTACCTTTCTGTTCTCTTTCAGGGTACCTGGTATATTCAAATTTCACTTCTTCTTAGGGTGTTTGTGGTCATTTTAATTTTTCTAGGAAATCTTTACCCATTCCAGTATGTTTCCTTGTTACCAAAGGGAGTAATATACTAAAGTTCTTTGCATCTCTTCTATATTCTGTACTTGTTTCCTTTCTTAATTCTAAGTTTGTATAGTTTAGCTCTCTCTCTTTTTTAAGTCTGGCACACAAAGTCATTGCTTATTTTATTAATATTAAAAGTATTGACTTTGGATTTGTTATTATTTATTCTTCCTAATTTCATTATTACTGTCTTTTATTAATTTCCTCTTCCTGATTTGTTTTGTTGTACTTTGTCTAATATCTTAAGATAAATACTGAATTTCTTAATTTTATTTCTTTTTTCTTTAATTGTAAAGGTTTTTAAAGCTATATGTGTTCCTCTGGATAGAGCTTTTGCTGCATCCCATCAATTTTGCTGTGAAATGTTTTCCTATATGTTTCTCTTCAAATGCACTCTGCCAGTCATAGAGTGGGCTTGGTCTCTGAGAACAGGATGACCAGGCACACACAAGAGGGCTAATATAACCCAGCCAAGCCCCTCCTAGGTTACATGGCCCTGCTTGCTCTGAGGGAGGGAAGGAGTCTTCACCAGCTTTCCCTGACAGGAGCCTCACTCACTTGGCTCAGGAGCAAAAGTTTAGAAATAAACATGGTACAGGGGAGAGGCAGCAAGATGCCAACTTCCAGGTCTCCCTTACTCCTCAAAACAAGAATATTAGAAAATGTATATCCCACAGAGAAGTTAGCACTCAAGTTTTAATGAAGTTAGTCAGTTTCACATTGGTTTCTTAAACCTTTCTTTTTTTCCCACCTAGCTTTATTAAGGTATAATTGACAAGTAAAATTGTATGTATTTAAAGTATACAATGTGATGATTTGATGTATATATACATTGTGAAGTGATTACCACAAATTATTTAACACATCCATCACTCACATAGTTACCATTTGTGTGAGTGCGTGGTAAGAACACTTAAGATCTACTCTCTTTGCTAATTCTCAGTGTACAGTACAGTATTATTAACTATAGTCATTATGCTGTACATTAGATCCCCTGAACTTTTTCATCTTATAAATGAAAGTTTGTATTCTTTGAGTCAACATCTGCTCATTCCACCCCCCCGACCCCCCATCCAGATAGCCCATGGCAACCACCATTCTACTCTCTGCTTCTATCAGTTTGACTTTTTAAAGAAATTCCACATATAAGTGCAGTCATACAGCATTTGTTTTTCTCTGTCTGGATTATGTCACTTAGCATAATGTCCTCCAGGTTCACCCATGTTGTCACAAATGGCAGGATTTCCTTCTTTTTATGGCTGAATAATATTCCATTATGTGGAATTTTCTGTATCCATTCATCCATTGATAGACACTTAGGTTGTTTCCATATTTTAGCTATTGTGAACAATGCTGCAATGAACATGGGAGTGCAGGTATCTCTTCAAAATACTGATTTCATTTCCTTTAGATATATACCCAGATGTGGGATTGCTGGGTCATATGGTAGTTCTATTTTTAATTTTTTCAGGAACCTCCGTACAGTTTTCCATAGTGGCTTCTCCAGTTTATATTCCCATCAGCAGTGTACAAGAGTTCTCTTTGCTCCACATTCTCACCAACACTTGTTATCTTTTGCCGTTTTGATACTAGCCATCCTAACAGGTGTGAGGTGATATCTCATTGCGGTTTCGATTTGCATTCCTTGATGATTAGTGATGTTAATAACTTTTTCATGTGTCTGTTGCCATTTGTGTGTCTTCTTTAGAAAAATGTCTATTCAGGACCTTTGCCCAATTTTTAATTTTATTGTTCGTATTTTTGCTCTTAAGTTGGATGAGTTTGTTATATATTGTGGAAGTTAACCCCTTTTCAGATATATGGTTGGCAAATATTTTCTCCCATTCCATAGGAATCGCCTCTTCACTCTGTCAATTGTTTCCTTTGCTGTGCAAGAAGCTTTTTAGTTTGGTGTAGTCCCACTTGTCTATTTTTGCTTTTGTTGCCTGTGCTTTTGGTGTTATATCCAAAATATCATTGCCAGGGCCCATGTTAAATAGCTATTTCCCTTGTGTTTTCTTCTAGGAGTTTTACAGTTTCAGGTCTTACATTTAAGTCTTTAATCTATTTTGAGTTAGTTTTTATAAGTAGTCTACGATAGAGGTCTAGTTTCATTTGTTTGCTTGTGAATGTCTAGTTTTCCGAACAACACTTATTGAAAAGACCATCCTTTCCCCATTGTGTGTTCTTGGTGCCCTTGTCAAAGATTAGTTGACTGTACATGTATGGGTTTATTTCTGGGTTCTCTATTCTGTTCTGTATTTATCGCATGCCACAATCACCACAGAATGTTTTCATTCGTTCTATAAATACTTATTGAATGTCTGCTATGTGTCAGGCAGTATGTTAGGATTGTAAGTCAGACTAGATCCTTGAATTCTTGGAGCTTAATATTAGTGGAAGGAGATATACATTAGTGGATATGGACAATTAACTAGATAGTTATGCTAAAGAGTCATAGGAGATTGCAGAGTGCAGGGGGCTGTATAGGGGTTACCTAACCCAGTATTGGGAGTCAGAAAAGGCATCTGAGGAATAATTAGCCAGACAGAGTGGTGGGAATGAGTCGTGGTAAGGTAATATAATGTACAGAGACTAGAGATAAAAAGTCAGGGAGACTGGTAGAACTGTATAACAACAAAGAGCTGCTGTTCATTGGGTGTTTACTACATGCCTTGCACTCTGCCGAATACTTTACATACATTAGTGTCTACATCCTTATACCGTGTGTGGGGGGTAGGTATTATTATCCCCATTTCACAGAAAAAGAAATGAAATCTTTAAGTTTTTAAGTAATTTGCCCAAGATCACATAGCTCGTAAGTAATTTGCCCAAGATCACATAGCTTGATAACTCCAAATGCATGATATTAACTGTCATTATATCCCGTAGTTCTGTTTCTTCTGTTTTCTTCACTGGCTCCTCACCCTTCTTCCTCTACTCATCCTCCAAATTTGGCCTTGGCCCTCTGCTTCTCTGGCTGTGTACTTTCCCTTAAAGGATTGAGATAACGTCAGGTTATCTCTTCTGGATTGTAGAATAGCTTCCAAGTTGGGCACTTCTCAGACCAGATATGCTTTCTTTTTTTTTTTTTTTTAAACATCTTTATTGGAGTATAATTGCTTTACAATGGTGTGTTAGTTTCTGCTTTATAATAAAGTGAATCAGTTATACATATACATATGTTCCCATATCTCTTCCCTCTTGCATCTCCCTCCCTCCCACCCTCCCTATCCCACCCCTCTAGGTGGTCACAAAGCACCGAGCTGATCTCCCTGTGCTATGTGGCTGCTTCCCACTAGCTATCTATTTTACATTTGGTAGTGTATATATGTCCATGCCACTCTCTCACCCTGTCACATCTTACCCCTCCCCCTCCCCATATCCTCAAGTCCATTCTCTAGTAGGTCTGTGTCTTTATTCCCGTCTTGCCACTAGGTTCTTTCTTTACATAAGCTTTCCTTGTAGAACATGTGCTCAATTTCCCATAGGAAGTCAGAACTCTTCACATTCCATGGCTTCCTTAATCTGGCTTACCCACTTTGTTTCCCTGTAGTGACTTACACAAAGCCTCCACTATAGCTAGAGTAGCTTATTCTCATCTGTGTGTGTGATGCTCATTTCTCATGTTCTTTCTTATTTCCAGGCCTTTGCACATGCTTTTCCTTCTACCTAAAAATCCCCTTTCCCTACTTCACATGGCCATGCCCTATTAATGTTTCAAGTCTCTCCACATAAATTTTACATGTTATACGAAATCTTCCCTGATTTTCCTCTGTTAAGAGTCCCTCCTCGAAGCCATCGTAGCATCCTTTACTTAGCACCTATCATACCACAATATTAAAATTACCTGTTTCTTGTCAGCTACCCATCCCCTTACCAGTAGGCTCACTGAGGGCAGTTATGGTCCTAGTTTACCACTGTACCTCAGCACTTCCTATAGTGCCTGAATATAGGAGGCACTGAAAAAATCTTCTGTTGGATGAGTGAATTAACAAATGAATGAGTGAATGATGAATGAATCAACCTATTATATGTCCTCCACCTTTCCTTTACTTTACGAGAGTAAAGACATACCCTTTTCTTTATTAAATCCTACCAGTCCCTTAAGGGACTAGATTAAATTTTATTTCCTCCATGAATTCATCTCCCATTACTCTAGGGCCCATTTAGTTCTCCTTTCTTTGACTTTCTTTAGCGCTTAGTTATAACAATTTAGCACTAAGTTTAGAATTGTCTTTTTTATTTTTTTAATTGTTTAGTATGGGTATGTTTTGTGTCATCAGTCATAGACTTCTTGAGGGAAGAAGTGGACTATGTTTTATACTTTTTCTTCATATAGAGTTTGATATAAGGTAGGGCTCAATGAATACTTGTGGATTTATGGGACTCACCTGTAGTCTAAGAAGCATGAATAAGTTATCATGAAAATCATTTCTAATATCATTAAAAAGATCACCAAAGCCTTGTCTTATCTCACTTTCTGGATGATCTCAATCCCAATAATTGTTGACATTCATTGATTCAGAAAACATTTGAGTTCCTATCAGAAAACATTTGAGTTCCTACTTGGTGCAACATAATTTAACACATAATTATACCATATCTATATTATTTACTATTTTTTCCTACATGTTACTTTAGCCTACTCAATTTTATTGTATTTTCCATAAAGGCAGAGTCACTTTTTGATATTTGATTACCTCTGGAGCACTTAGCACATATATACATATATAATATATATGTCTAAAGATTTGTTAATGGGCTGTCATAAAATGGAATGCCATTGATGTATAGCCTTCAATGTGATCTTATTAAAATAGCATTTATTCATATATATTTTATGTAAGATTTTATTTCATATAGGAAGGTTATTTTAATTGAAATGTACTTGACATAAAATATGTTGGTTTCAGGTGTGCCTCATAGTGATTTAACATTTGCATATATTATGAAATGATCACAATAGTCTAGTAACCATCTGTCCCATATAAAGTTATTTCAGTATTATTGACCATATTCCGTATGCTGTTTAGTACATCCCATTGCTTATTTATTTTATCCCTGGAGGTTTGTACCTCTTAATCCCCTTCACTTATTTCACCCATCCACCCTTACGCCCTCCCCTCTGGCAACCATCAGTTTGTTCTGTGTATCCTTGAGTCTGTTTTGTTTTGTTTTTTAGATTCCACGAATAAATGAGATTATATGGTATTTGTCCTTCTCAGTCTGACTTATTTCACTTAGCATAATAGCCTCTAGATCCATCCACTAGATCCACTTGTTGTCCCAAATAGCAAGATTTCATTTTTTTAAAATTATGGCTGAGTAATATTCCATTGTATATATATACACCACATCTTCTTTATCCATTTGTCTATTGATGGACACTTAGGTTGTTTCTGTATCTTGGCTATTGAGTTAGTATTTTTGTTTTCTTTAGGTAAATACCCAGATGTGAAATTGCTGGATCATATGACAGTTCTGTTTTTAATTTTTTGAGGAACCTCCATATTTTTTTCCTTAGAGGCTGTACCAATTTATATTCCCACCAGTAGTGCACGAACATTGCTTTTCTCCACATCCTCACCAACACTTGTTATTTTCTATCTTTTTTATGATAGCCTTTCTAACAGGTGTTAACAGATGATCACATTGTGGTTTTGATTTGCATTTCCTTGATGATTAGTGATGTTGAGCATCTTTTCATGTCTTTTAGTCATCTGTATGTCTATTGACATCCACATATTTTAATCAGTTTTTTTTTTTGATGTTGAGTTGTATCAGTTCTTTATATATTTTGGATATTAACCCCTTATCAGATGTATCATTTGCAAATATCTTCTCCCATTTGTTAAGCTGCCTTTTCATTTTGTTTATAGTTTCCTTCCCTGTGCAGAAGCTTTTTAGTTTGATGTAAGCACACTTGTTTATTTTTGCTTTTGTTTCCCTTGCCTGAGGAGACAGATCCAAAAAATATATTACTAAGACCAGTGTCAACGAGTATACTGCCTATGTTTCCTTCTAGGAGTTCTTTGGTTTCAGGTCTTACATTTAAATCTTTAATCCATTCTGTGTTTATTTTGTGCATGGTGTGAGAGTAGTCCAGTTTGATTCTTTTGCATGTAGCTGTCCAGATTTCCCAACACAATTTATTGAAGAGGCTGTCTTTTTCCCATTGTATATTCTTGCCTCCTTTGTTGTAGATTAATGACCATATAAGTGTGGATTTATTTCTGGGCTCTCTAGTCTGTTCCATTGATCAATGTACTATTTTTGTGCCAGTGCCATACTATTTTGATTACAGTAGCTTTGTAGTATAGCCTAAAGTCAGGGAGCATGGTATATCCAGCTTTGTTCTCAATTCTCAAGATTTTTTTTGGTTATTCAAGGTCTTTTGCATTTCTGAACAAATTTTAGAATTATTTCTGCTACTGCTGTGAAAAATACGGTTGGTATTTTGAAAGGGATTGCATTGAATCTGTAGATTGCCTTGGGGAATAGGGTCATTTTAACAATATTAATTCTTCCAACTTATGAGCACAGTATATCTTTCCATTTGTTTCAGTCATCTTCAATTTCTTTCATCAATGTCTTATAGTTTTCTAGGTATAGGTCTTTCACCTCCTTAGGTCGATTTATTCCTAGGTATTTTATTTTTTTAATGTGATTGTAAATGAGAATGTTTTCTTAATTTCTCTTTCTGATAGTTCATTATTAGTGTATAGGAATGCAAAGGATTTCTGTATATTAATTTTGTATCCTGAAACTTATTGAATTCATTTATTACATCTAATAGTTTTTTGGTGGCATCTTGAGGGTTTTCTATATATCGTTTCGTGTCATCTACAAACAGTGACAGTTTTACTTCTTCCTTTCCAATTTGAAATCCTTTTATTTCTTTTTCTTGTCTCATAACTGTGGCTAGGACTTCCAGTACTATGTTAAATAAGTGGCAAGAGTGGGTATCCTTGTCTTGGTCCTGATCTTAGAAGAATTGCTTTCAGCTTTTCACTGTTGTGTATTATGTTAACTGTGGGTTTGTCATATGGGGCCTCTATTATGTTGAGGTATGTTCCCTCTATGCCCACTTTCTGGAGAGCTTTTATCATAAATGGATGTTGAATTTTGTCAAAGCTTTATCTGTATCTATTGTGATGATCACATGACTTTTATTCTTCAATTTGTTACTGTGGTGTATCAAATTGATTGATTTGCAGATATTGACCATCCATGCATCCCTGGGATAAATCCCACTTGATCATGGTGTATGATCTTTTTAAAGTGTTGTTTTGCTAGATTTGCTGGTATTATGTTGAGGACTTTTGCATCTGTGTTCAACAGTGATATTGGCCTGTGGGGTGTGTGTGTGTGTGTGTGTGTGTGTGTGTGTATGTGTGGTGTCTTTGTCTGGTTTCAGCATCAATCTGATGCTGGCCTCACAGAATGAGTTCAGAAGCATTCCTTCCCCCTCAATATTTTGGAATAGTTTGAAAAGGATCAGCATTAACTCTTCTTTAAATGTTTGGTAGAATTCACCTGTGAAGTTGTCTGATCCTTTTATTTGTTGGGAGTTTTTTGGTTACTGATTCAATTTCATGACTGGTAATGAGTCTGTTCATATTTTCTACTTCTTGATTCAGTTTTGGAAGATTGTACATTTCTAAAAATTTATCCATTTCCTCTCGGTTGTCCATTTTATTGGTGTATAATTGCTCATAATAATCTCTTATGATCCTTGGTATTTCTGTGGTGTCAGTTGTAATTTCTCCATTTTCATTTCTGATTTTATTATTTGGGCTGTATTTCTTTTTTTTCTTTATGAGTCTCGCTAAAGGTTTATCAATTTTTTATCTTTTAAAAGGAGCAGCTGTTAGTGTCATTAATTTTTTCTATTTTTTTAGCTTCTAATTCATCTATTTATGCTCTGATCTTATGATTTCTTTCCTTCTGCTAAGTGTGGGTTTTGTTTATTCTTCTTTTTCTAGTTTCTTTAGGTGCAAGGTTAGATTGTTTGAGATTTGTATTGTTTCCTGAGGTAGGCTGGTATCACTATAAACTTCTCTCTTGGAACTGCTTTTGCTTCATTCCCATAGATTTCGAATTGTTGTGTTTCCATTTTCATTTGTCTCCAGATATTTGTATTTTCTCTTTATTTCTTCAGTGACCAATTTGTTGTTTAATAGCATGGTTTGTTTTTTTTTTTTTTAACAATTTTCCGTTTAGTTATTTCTAGTCTTATAGTATTATAGTCGAAAAAGATGCTTGATATAATTTCAATTTTCTTAAATGTATTGAGACATTTCTGGCCTAGCATGTGATCTATTCTAGAGAATTTTCCATGTGCACTTGAAAAGAATGTGTATTCTGCTGGTTTTGTATGAAATGTTTTGTATGTATCTATTAATTCTAACTGCTCTAGTGTGTCATTTACGGGCAGTATTTCCTTATTGATTTTCTGTCTGGATGATGAGTCCATTGATGTAAGTAGGTTGTTATAGTCCCCTACTATTATTGTATTACTTTCACTTTCTCCTTTTATGTTAATATTTGCTTATGTATTTAGGTGCTCCCATGTTGGGTACGTATATATTTACAATTGTTATATCTTTTTCTTGAATTGATCACTTTATCATTATGCTATGTCCTTCTTTGTCTCGTTATAGTCTTCATTTTAAAGTCTATTTTGTCTGATAGGAGTATTGCTACCCCAACTTTCTTTTCATTTCCATTTGCATAGAATACCTTTTTCCATCCCCTCACTTTCAGTCTGTGTGTGTCTTTAGATCTAAGTGTGTCTCTTGTAGGCAGCATATATATGGGTCTTGTTTTTTAATCTGTTCAGCCACTCTGTGTCTTTTGATTGGAGTGCTTGGGCCACTTATATTTAAAGTAATTATTAATAAGTATGTGCTTACTGCCATCTTGTTCATTGTTTTCATAGTTCTTTTTTGTTCTTTTCTTCTTTTGCTTTTTACCTTGTGATTTGATGACTATGTTTATGATGATTTCTTAAGTTCAGATGCATTTTGACAACTCTACATTTTTACTCCCCACTCACATTTAATGTTTTTGAGGTCATGTTTTATATCTCTTTGTTTTGTGTATTCCTTAACTATTTATTATAGATATAGATGATTTTAATACTTTTGTCTTTTAACCTTCTACTAGCTTTACATGTGGTTGATCTACTACCTTCTGTATGTTTGCCTTTACCAATGAGAGTTTTTCCTTTCCTAATTTTCATATTTCTGGTCGTGACCTTTTCTTTTCTGCTTAAGGAAGCCCCTGTAACATTTCCTGTAAATTTAGTTTAGTGGTGCTGAACACTTATAGGTTTTGCTAAAAGCTTTGTCTCTCCTTCAAATCTTAATAATAGCCTTACTGGGTAGAGTATTCTTGGTTGTAGGTTTTTCCCTTTCGTCACTTTAAATACATCATGCCCCCTGCTGGACTGCAAAGTTTCTGCTGAAAAGTCAGCTGACAGTCTTTCGGAGTTCCCTTGTATGTAACTAGTTGCTTTCTCTTACTGCTTTTAAGATTCTCTCTTTACCTTAATTTTTTTCCATTTTAATTATAATGTGTCTTGGTGTGGGCCTCTTTGGGTTCATCTTACTTGGGACTCTCTATGCTTCCTGGACCTGGATGTCTGTTTCCTTCCCCAGGTTAGGGGGATTTACAGCTATTATTTCCTCCAATAAGTTCTCTGCTCCTTTCCCTCTCCCTTCTCCTTCTGTGACCCCTATAATGTGAATATTAGTATCCTTGATGTTGTCCCAAAGGTATCTTAAACTGTCCTGATTTTTTAAAACTATTTTTTCTGTTTTCTGTTCAGGTTGGGTGATTTCCACTACTGTCTTCCAGTTCACTGGTCCATTCCTCTCTATCATCTAATCTCCTGTTGATCCCTTCTAGTGTATTTTTTTCAGTTATTTTATTCTTCAGCTCTTTTTGGTTCTTCTTTGTATTTTCTAACTCTTTGTTAAACTTATCACTGTGTTCATCCATTCTTCTCCTGAGCTCATTGAGCATCTTTAAAATCATTACCTTGAACTCTTTATTGGGTAGATTGCTTATCTCCCTTCACCTACCTCTTCTACATATGGAACATATATCTCTCTCACCTCATTTTGCCTAATTTTCTGTTTTTATTTCTTCATAGTAGGTAGGTTGATTACGATTCCTGATTTTGGAGAAGTGGCCTTATGTAGGAGATGTCCTATGGGGCCCAGCAGAACACTCCCCTGTATTCACCAGAGTTATGTGCTCTTGGGATGCCTCATATGTGGGCTGCATGAACCCTTCTCTTGTGGCATGGCCAACTACTGTGGGCACACTGGTTGGCAGGGCTGGCCCCTTGCGAGGGTGGCTGCCAGGATCTGGCTCATGTAGTGGATGCTGGCCCACAGGTGGGTGGGGTTGGGCCCCAGCATAGCTGACCATGGGGCCTGTGGGGCCTGAGGCTGTTTCCAGACCTCTGATAGGTGGGGCCATGTGCTGGCACAGCTGGATGTGCAGCCCATGAAGTCCTGGGACTGGTGCCAACCAGCTGGTGGGCAGGTAGCCCCTGGCACTAAGAGGCTAGAGGGAGGTCTCCAAAATGGCACTTGCCAGTGCTGGTGTCCATGTGGTAGAACGAGCTCCCAAGAATGGCTGCCACCTGTATCAACATCCCCAGGGGAGTCCTAGTTGCCTCCTGCCTCTCCAGGAGGCTCTCCAAGATTAGCAAGTTTATCTGACCCCGGATCCTTTCAAACTCTGCCTCTGTGCTGAGACTTGGAGCATGAGAAATTTTGTGTGTTTTCTTGAAGAGCAGAGTCTCTGTTCCCTACAGCCCTCTGGCTTAACATAAGTCCTGCTGTTGTTCAAAGCCAGACATCCTGGGGGCTCATTTTCCTGGTACAGGACCCCCCCGTCTGGGGAGCCTGATGTGGGGCTCAGATCCCTTGCTCCCTGGGGAGGACCTCTGCAATTATGATATTCTTCCAGTTTGAAAGGTGCTGATCCAGAAATGTGGGTCCTGACTATACCGTGTCTCCACCCCTTCTACCCGTCTCGTTGTGGTTCTTTCTTTATAACTTTAGTCATGGAAAATCTTCTCTGCTAGTCTTCAGGTTGTTCTCATAGGTAGTTGCTCTATAAGTAGTTGTAATTTTGGTGTGCCCCTGGGACAAGGTGAGTTCAGGGTCTTCCTACTATGCCATCTTGAACACATTCCCCTCATAGGAAGTTGACTTTATAATTGCTCTCCATTTTTTATATATGAAGATTTGGAATTGACTTTGATAATTGAAATAGTCAAGCCACTGCCCAAAGAGAAAAATCTTGTGTCTATTGAATAATAAAAAAGAGTTCAATATGACTCTTGGCTCTTTAAGCCTTTATAATCTATTGTCACTTATTTAGCACTTATCTGTTTAAAGATTTAATAAAGAAAACTCATATCTGTTATATGTTAAAATCCCATAATTAGATAGTTAATTCTCTCTAAAATAACTAAAATTAATAAGTAAACATACAATTAAATAATTTGTGCTGAAACTTTACCTCAGGCAATAAGAAACATAATATTTACATCATTATTTTTAGATCTTCTAAAATATGTAGTATTTGTATAATATTCAAATAACAATTATTTTTTCCTTCCTAGACAAGTGGAATTACTGATATAAAAGTAGGTCATTTCTGAATAACTAGAGCTTTGAGAACTTTTCTGCTTAATTAATTGTGAAACTCCCTGATTATTTACACTTAGGGGAAAAAAAGGTTGAAAAATGACACCCACCCAGTGGTAGGACCTACCCAGGTAGGAACAGCAGCCCTGCACTCAGTTCTTACCTGTTGCATACCTGGGGCTGTGGCCACCCCCATTTTCCTCTGGAGAATTTACTGTTGGGACTATCCACCTGTTATGTAAGTTTTCTTCCGGTTTCAGTGAGATACTTAGAATAGGAACAGTATTAGCAAGAGGTTTTTTGTGCAAAAACTTGACTGTATGGAGAAAAGTGAGGGGTTTATCTTTATTCTGCTCCTGGGTAAATAACGAAGAATCAATTTTATCATGATAGTTTTTTTGTGATTCCATATTTATTTAGACCTATATTTGTATTTGTTAAATTTTCTTTTATTTAATGAAGGTGTCATCAAGTTAGATTTAATCAGAACTCAGAATTTATGGTAATTTTTAAGACTAATTTGCCTTTCACTATCCATAAAGTTTGCTAAATAAAATAACAGCATAAAAAATTTGTACCCTCATAAGCATCTAAAACATCCATTTACATACTAAAAATTAATATAGTGACCTTAAATTAACATGATTAAAGCCAGTCCTTTTGTAGAAGTACTTTGTTAGCCTAATTACTATTGTAGAATACACATGAATTTAAGAGAAAAAGTGCACATACAAAGTACTATCATTCAGACAGTTCAGCAACTCAACTGGCCTCGAGCCAGTGAGTTCAAGTAAACAGGCACCAGCAGGTTTTTCCATTTCAAGAAAAAAAGTCGATTAAAACTATGAAACCCTAAAATGTGGGGGGAAAAAAACAAGAAATTGAGATAATGGGCCTGTAAAAGAACCCACCAGCAGTACAGAGGTAAAGTTTAATCAATGCATGATAACCATCTAGTGGAGGATATATTTCTGAAATCCCTAGAAAAGTATTTAGGAAAAAAATAAAATGAGAGAGCCCCAAAATGTTGTCCAGGAAACTGGAAAACGCTTTTAAATACAAATCGTGTAAATACATTACCTGTGTAATTCTTTCAGGTCATGCTCACAACATATTTAATTTTGGTACATTTAGAAAATTCTGGGTTTTTAAAAAAATCATTACTATCATTCTTAATTACTTTAAACCAACACTGGGCCAAAGAGTCACAGATGAAATCTAATTTTATAGAAAATTTTTGAATAAAATTGTAACAGAGCAGCAGACCATCAAGAATTATATATTTTGTCTAGTAGATGTCTTTTTAGGAGTAAAATTTTGAATCTTTTCCAAACAGATCTGTGCATATGAGTATTCTCCTTATGAGGGCAAATTTTATAAGATCTGCCTCCTTTATGTTTATCACAAATCTGCTCTAATTTTAGAATAAACAATCCTTTCTCTTTTAAAGCAGATTATAGATTAGTCTTTTATATGCACCAGTGTATCTCAAATGAGCAAATTTGAGATATACTAAAGGCAAGGGCCTAACAAGCAGAGAAATACCTTGAATGGCCCTTCTTTCCCAAAGGGCATCTTGGTCAATAGACATATAAGTATATAACCCTTGCTGTATTGTTTTGAGGATGCTTGATCTCCTGGAGCACTTTTTTTTTTTCATTCAAAAGTAAGATCTTTCTAAAATTCATAAACTTCTATAATACATTAGGCAGTAAACAAAAATTTTAATAAACAGACTTTGCCTGTGAAGCAAAAAATAAAACAAATAGGTAAACATTTTAAATGCCTCATATATATTTCTATACTTATCAATGTTGATACTAATATGATAGTATATGAATAATTTTAAATGTGCAATTAGTCAAAAATTTTTGAATGACTTTATGGCATGGCAGCCCATATGAAATGGCACTCAAAGCCTTAAATTTAGAAACTTAAAAATGAAAGTTCTAAGCCATAATCAACTATAGTCTTATGAGCTTTTAAACATAGACATTTGTAGCTTCAAAAGATATTTTACTCATGTTACGCTTTTTGTGCTAAAATATTATCCTTCTGAAAGCAGAGAGCTATTGTTTAATCGGCAACTACATAATTCATGGGTATTCGAATCATAACACTATAAAGGACTACATGGGGTCATTTAAAGCATTTTCATGAGTTTTCATGTGAGTATATATCCTGATTTTTAAAATTTTGTGAGAAGAAAAGTTTAGACTCTCCCTAAGAAACTTCTTACAGCATTTAATTAAAACAGCATCAGGAATCTTTCTTTTTGCTCTAAACCTCTCATTTTGTGATTTAAATATGTTGCTTATTCTTTTATGAAGACATTAAAATTGGGTTGCCCATACCAGAAAGTAAAACTTTATCATGAAGCTACATTGCTCAAGACTGTGTGGTATTGGCACGGTCTCAACCAGGATCTAATGATCTTGGTATAGAATGGTCCAGAATCATATCCCAGTCTACAAGGATTTAGTATGTAATTTGTTGCATCACCCAACAGTGGGGAATTGATGTGTGATTTTCTGTAATGACACGTATTGTTTTAATCAGAAAAAAATCTTTTAAAATTGAAAGCTATGTTAATTCTGGTTCCATTATTAATCAGCACTAGAAGGCATACCCTATAAACACAAAAACTCCTTTATCTAGCCAATTTGTTCTAGCTGCAGAGAACAGTAATGCATGGAGTGAGCCTTTTCTGTACTGGAGCGTGGGCAGTAGTGTGTGCACCCCTTTTACTGTGATGTGTTCAGTGGCAGCTGTCCCTGAGGACCTGTGTTGTGAGAAGGCGGGGGTGAGAAGAGGCATTTAGGAGGCACACAGGAGTAGAGCTACATCACTTGACTCAAATGAAAGGGTCTTTTCAACGTGTGTCCAAACGCACAGAAAACATGTGTCACTTGTAAGTAACAATTTTTTCAATGATAGTTTATTTTATTCTCTAGAGTATGAACTTCACTAACAGGGAAAACGCAAGGCATACATCTATTAACAAACTGGAATATGAGAATGAAAGGCTCCGAAATGACCTTGCAAAACTTCATGCCAGTGGAAAATCAGCATGGGCTAACCAAAATACCTACGAAGAAACAGGAAGGTATGCCTATCAGAGCCAAAAAAATAAGGGAAAAAATGAAGATTGGTATGCTGACACCATTACATAAGGACATAAATGTACAAACATTTAAGTGACATTTATTTTTAAACAATTCAAATTATAATTTAATATACTTTCTCTTCAGTTGTTTAAAATTTATTTTATGGTGATAATTCAATAGTCTAGATATACCGTTTTATATGAAATTCTGTGTTGCCAGTAGTTTTCAAAGTATAACAGTGAAATGGGTAGAGTGTTAAAATGAATTTTCGTCACTTCAGACCCTTCTTAGAACCTGATGTGGCGTACAAAATATACAAATAAGTAATCTTATTTTTTACATCAAAATATAGGAAGGTATCACGTCTGACTTAACTTCAAATATATATACACTTTATATAGACACTCCAGCAGTGGTGAAAAACTGTGGTCATTTCATAGGAAAGAATCTATGGATGTGTAAGAGAGGTCTCTTCTGTGTGAAAAGAAGAGTGTGGAAAATCAATATCTGCTGCCCTCATTATCCCCAGGCTCTTTAAAATGTCTTAGTTCAAAATTTAAGTAAATACATCAGCCATAAAATTGGCTAATTTCTTCAACTTTAGTAAAATATTTATGGAGTCAGAACTGTCTCTGGAGTTCTTTCACCATTTTCCCACACTTGGAAAATGCTCAGCAAGACAAACAAGTTTCTTTTCTACAGGATTTCTCAAAGCCATTAATATTGCTAATTACATTGTGAGTTTCCAGGAATAGGTATGATGTGCAACATTCCCCAAATTTATTTGATTTATTAACATTCCATGGTGCTGAGAAACGGTAAATTAATAAGTCCAGACCCAACTTCAGTACAACTTTTGCTTTGAAGCTCATAATACTTAGCATGAAAACTTTACATTTTGTTTTCATAAAATATAATTAATATTTGCAACTTTGGGCAATTCACTTAACCTTTGTTTTCCCGTCTGACAAATAAAGATAATAGTTATAGGGGTTTCCTGAGGATTATAGGAGAAAACATAGTTCCATGTAAAATATGTAGTCCCATAAATGTTAGCCATTATTATTGATGTTATTATTACTAACAAAATTGTTATTATTTATAATAATGTTAATACTGCTCCAACAACTCACAGTACCTAAAAAGTATATTTTGGTGGATAAACAAATGGCTGAATCTGACATTTCCTCAAAAGATAGTCCTGTTGGGGAGGAGTGATGCCAGGCTCGTCTTTGTAACTAAGGGGTCCAGTTCTACAGGTAGATAAATCCATAAATCCAGGGGCCATACTAAAAATGTCCGCTCAGCATTCTTGCGGATGTAGTACAGTTCTCTCCTGCTTCCACCGCCCCAGCCCTGTATGTATTAGAGGGATATATTCTAACCTGATGTAAGAAACAGGAAGCATTCAGAAGTGCTAAAGTAATAACTCCTCTTCAGGTGGTTAGGGAAGGGAATGAGGGAAGACTGGCCGCTACCCAAAAAACGCACTGTGCGTGGGGTGCTGTGATGGGGTGGGAGCAGCAGCACGAAAGCGGTGGGGGGGGGGGGGATGAAAGCGGGCGCTGCGCCACACCAGGGGCCAGCTCTCTGGTGAGCGTGCCCACGTTGACCGGCCAGTATAACTGAAAATCTGTCCAAAGGGGCCTAATCTTTTTTTTTTTTAATTAATTAATTAATTAATTTATTTATTTATTTTTGGCTGTGTTGGGTCTTCGTTTCGTGCGAGGGCTTTCTCTAGTTGCGGCAAGCGGGGACCACTCTTCATCGCGGTGCGCGGGCCTCTCACCATCGCGGCCTCTCTTGTTGCGGAGCACAGGCTCCAGACGCGCAGGCTCAGTAATTGTGGCTCACGGGCCTAGTTGCTCCGCGGCATGTGGGATCTTCCCAGACCAGGGCTCGAACCCGTGTCCCCTGCATTGGCAGGCAGATTCTCAACCACTGCGTCACCAGGGAAGCCCCAAAGGGGCCTAATCTTGATGTGAGAGTAAGAATGTATTTTCTAATATAAAATGAACTCTTTACAAAGTGCTTCCCCTACTCTATGGATTCATTTCTCCATGGGTCAACTCACCACCCCATGTGTATAGTTTCTCATTGTGGGAGAAAGCAGGCCCCTGTGTTACAAAGGGTCTTCCAGTGTATCTTAGTCACCGGTCTGTGTTGAGCGCCCATTAGATGCACAACATTGTTTCCTATTCTTGCTTGTTGGGAACAACTTTGAAAGCCTTGGATGAAGGTACTAGGTGTTGTTATTTAAACAGAAAGACAGCTACTCTGCTTTTTACTGTTTTTAAAGAGTGTTTTTATTGTTTGGATTGCTCCCTTTTCTCTTTGCCAGGCAGTAGGGAATGTGTTAAACATGCCTAACGAAAACAAGACAGTAGGGGACACAGAGAGCAGCGTAAGAGGTAAAATGCCCAGCAGGAGACTATCTTAATAAGCAGTTTAGGCGACTATTCCTGCTGCAAAGCCTTGTGTCCTGCCAGTCTGATTTGTTGAAAGTTTCATTAAATTTGTTTTAATGGTTTGTCTGATTTCAGTGTTCTCCAGTGACCTGATTTTTTTAAAAGAAACAGCATTTCAAATGTTCTGAATAAGTTATTACCATGTAAAACCCACTATAGGGAAAGAGTTGTTGAGAGGCAAGGACACTGTGAACTCACCAGTGGAGAACTGTAAAGCACATATCTATTAATTTTAGCAAGCGAAAAAGGCAATGTGCTTTCCTTCCCTCACAGCACGGCTCAGTGAAGTCAAATAGTGAAAGCTGTATGTATTGATTAGGCAGAAAATAAAAAAAAAAAATACATAGTCATATTTACATATCAATGGCTAATGCAATAAGGTCATGTTAAGCTATTTTAGAAAGGAAAAAGCTTTTAGGTAAAGGTATATAAAGATAACGTTCCACAAAATTTTTAAGTCTGTAGTCTAATTTTTAGCCACTTCTTGCTTTTACCTGAGGAAGATTTGTATACTGTATTATTAAAATAATCTTCTATCCACTTGGAGGTAACTCAGTTTTTGTTGTTGTTTTTCACTCCTGTTAGAAGTGATAAGAAAATTTTCATGCTCATCCACGTAAAATGTGAAGCATTTTAGGATATTCCAAAGGATTTACTTTCCAATAAGAAAGTTATTCAGCACTTTAAAAAAATTAATGAATGAGATGAAATTGAATTTGGTGAGGATATATTAAATGTTTTTAGAGTTTTGAAGTTTAAGGATCATTTGCATTCCCACTTAGAGTAGTGGTATCCAGAGCTATTAATATACAACTAATTTTAATGGCAAATCAGTTTTATAATAAATGGAGTTTTATCTCTATATGCGATTCATACTTAAAACTGAATATACGGCTTTAAAAATTATATCATGTACCGGAAAGATTTTGGTAATCACAAACAAATCTAGTCAATAAATTAAAAGTTTCTAATACTAAAAAACCACAAAGTCAGGTTTGTCTAATCACTCTACAGTATCGCTTGTCAAGGAATGAATAGCTGCTTAGAAGCAAAAAAGTAAGTTGAGTAAATTTTGGCACCATGGTGTTGCTTAATCAGGAGAAAAACACAGCAGGCGAAAGAGTTCTAGGCCAGGAAATAATGAGTAGTTCATAGAATAAGGGAGCGTTACGTGGAGTGTTAGAAGGCGAGGCTGAAAGCAGGTAAGTTAGCATAGTTTGTGCAGGGATCCTATTCCATGCTGAGGACATTATGCGACAACCCAGGGAGGGTTATAAAATTAATGGAGGGCCAGGATGGGATGTACAGTCGGACAACTCTGTAAACTGTGCAGAGTTGACTGAGGTCTCAAGCCGACTCAAGTTGGGTAGTTCTGCTTCCCAACAAAGCAGCCAGGTGCTGCACTCCTGGCAAAGTAGGTAGAGGCCTTAGAATGGGGCCTGTGGAAAAGCTAATTGAACAGACCAGCTTGTGAGAGTGTATTAAAAGCCTTCTGAAATAATTTTTAAGATAGCTTTTAAATTGATATTCTTAGCATGTTTTGCAAGGTGGTTTTATGAAGTATTTGAATAGCTGTATTCTAGAAGAACAACTTAGATATAAAGATGATTTAAAGCAAAAGTACTTTACTTCATAATGCAGTCTTTCCTTTCAATTTCTACATTTTATTGATCTTACAATAAAGAGAATATTCATATATAAATTTTAGTAGTTAAGACCATAAAATTGTATCTATACATCCAAAGCCAAATGGATAATTGAGATAATTATTTAGATAATTTAAGACAAATAATACTTTCCCTGAATTCTCTGTATAATTGAGATTATAGAGAGACGTATATTTCTTGAACCGCTTCTATAATTATCTTATTTTTTCCCCACTCTGCTTTGAAGTATAGACGGTAGCCTCGCTCACATTAAAAGGTTCAGCTGAAGATTCTATGCAGATGTACTAGGCAATTGTTGTAATTCTATTTGAATCGTGGTATGTTTCATTTTATTGTGCACATCATAAACCATGTTATTTCAGTTTAATTTGCTGTTCTGTTTCCATGGTAATTATGGTTTGGAAGAATGGATTTTTTAAAAAAGATCTATTTCAAGATAAGTAAAAATGTAAAGCATGTTGTGTTTGTTTTTATGTACTAATTTACAGATGCCTCACTTACCTTTTATTGCTATTTGTATGCATAGCTTTGAAAATGTTTGCATAATAAAAAACAAGTTTATATAGATAGTCTTTGGATAAGAACAGAGGAAAAGAATGTAACTTTTTTGAACTGTGTGAAGTTAAAATATGAAGACTTTGAAAATGGTTAATCAATACCTGTGGAGAATTTGAATTATTAGTAAAAATAAATAAATAATTTTAAATTCAAGGGGTTTTTATGTTTTCATGGTCTTTGATGATTTTGATTAAATTTAAACCCCATTTTCATGAATTAAGATTCAGAAAAAATATTTATTTAGCTCCAAACAGCCCCTACTTTTAGGACCTTTTTGTGTAAAATTTTAGGGCAAGTTGGTTTGTTTCTTTGTTTTATTATTCATTTGTTTAGTCAGCATACCAAAATTTAAAATCTTACTGGTATTTTATTCAATCTCATTTTCTACCCCATATCTTAGCACAAACAGCAAATTCTATACTGCGCCTTTCATCAAATTGTGGAGTTCAATTCTCGTAACAACCTTTTTTTATAAATGAAAAAGTTAAAGTCACAGAAAGATATAGTCATCTGCTCAAGGTCATACAACTAAGGGTGGAGGAGTTCAGGAGATGATGTAAATTGAAAACATACTATAAATTATTAAGCTCCTTAGAAATTAGAATTATTATTATACAGAGACTTATTTTAGCATCAAAAAAAAAAAAGGAATAATTCTGTTAAGAAAGCCAGTGAGGTTAAGTGAAATAGAGAATAAAAAAAAAAAAAGAGTATCTATTTAGAACTGTCAAGGGCAGCCGTGTTAACTGTTTTGAAATTTTTCTCAAACTGGTTTAATATTATTTAATTAAATGGCCAAGAGATAAAACAGTAAAACACAGAAAGGGAAGCAACGTAGGCAATAAGAATGGCAGAATATTTTTTAACAATTACAAAAGTTTTCTGCTTCATTATTAATTATTCTAAGTCTTTTAAGTGGAATAGAAATTATCAGCAAAATTATTTTCCAAGAAATACCCAGATAACAAGCCCAAACGTTTTGTTGTGTTTTCCTTGCAGTTAGATATCAGAGAAATTTAAATCCTTAGCCCCATAAATAAGCAGGTGTCCTTGGTAGCAATAACGACAACCAGTCCTTCTCTTTTAGATTTAGCCACGATCGTGAGCCAAACAAAAGTGCAACACCTTCGTTGCCACCTTTGCCGTTTCAAACCAAAGAAATGACAAGTCCTTTGGTTAGTGATGATGAAGTATTCCCAATGGTGAGTTGCTGATTATTGGTTATTGCTTTTTCCTTTATAGGGTGATTACTCTTACACTGATACTGGTATACTAATGTGTACACAGTGGTTAAAAAAAAACATTGCTCCTTGAATAGGACTCCAAGATGGGTCTTGTGAGTCATTTGGCCATGAACAGGCCAAATGAACAGGCCAGAATTACTGGTGACTCTTTTTTTTTAAAAATGCAAGTCACCTCTGCACATTCTAAGACCCCTCAAAGATCTGTATATTTTAAAGAGCTACAAGTGATTTTTTTGTGCCTGTTTTTTTAAAAAAAAAAAAAACTCTTTTATTGACTCTGACATACATACAGAAACATGTGCAAATCAGAATTGGACAGCTTGATGAATTACTGAAAAGGGAACACAGCAGTGTAACTACCACCCAAGTAATAAAAAGAGCATTAGTTGTACTCCAGAGGCTCCCTTCCCGTGCCCTTCCAGCCACTCTGATTCGCTCCCAAGATAACCACTGTCTTGACCTTTAACATCGTAAATTAGTTGTGGCCATTTGTAAATTTTATATAAATGGCATTACACTATATGTGTTCTTTGGTATAGCTTCTTTTGCTCAACATTGTTTCAACATTGTTTGATGAGAGTCATCATCCATATTGTTGGCTGTAGTTTATCCATTTCTGTTTCTCTATAGTATTATGTTGTATATAAATACTATATATAATGATACTGTTATATAATGATACTGATACAATTTATCCATTCTACTCTTGACAGATATTTGAATTATTGCTGTTTTGGGCAATTACAAATACTGTTGCTAAAAACATTCTTGCAAGTGTCCTTTGGTGCACATGTGTACATATTTCCATTGGATCTATATCTAAGAGTGGAATTGCTAGGTTATAGAATATGCATAAGGTCAGCTTTAGCAGGTACTGTCAAGCTGTTTTCCTAACTAACTGTTTTGAGTCAGTTCATATCCCTACAAGTAGTGTGTGAGTATTCTCCTTTTCTATATTCTTTCTAACAGTTGGTGTTATTGGTCTTAATTTTAGCTTTTATGGTCACTGTGTAGCAACATCTTATTGTGATTTTAATTCTTGTTTCCTGGCGACTAATGAGGTGAGCACCTTTTCATAAATTTATTGGCTATTTTGATATCCTCCTTTGTAAAGTGTCTGTTTGATTTTCTTGCCTAATTTTCTATTGGATTCTCTTTATTCTTCTTGATTTATAGGAGTTCTTGGTATATTCTAGATATAAGCCCTTTGTTGATTATATGTATTGCAAGTATCTTCTCCCACTCTTGCTTGCCTCTTCCCTTAATGGAATGTTTTGATGACCAGAAGTTCCTAATTTTAATACATTCATACTTATGAATCTTTTCCTTTATGCTTCATATTTTTGGTGTCCTATTTAAAGCTTTTGCCTGTCCCAAAGTTATAAAAAATATTATCCTATGTTATCTTCTGGAAGCTTTGACTCTTTATTTTTTACTTAAGTATACACCTGGAATTAATTTTTGCATATAGTGCAAGGTATGACCTCAGTCCCTTTTCCCATGGAAATATTCAATTGAATTTATACACGTTTTCCAGTTCTGTAGATTCTTTGGATTTTCTATATTCAGAATCAAAATAATGATAGTTAGACTTCCTACTTTCAAATCTTTATACCGTTTTTTTCTTCTTCTTGCCTTACTGTACACTAGGACCTCTAGTAAATGTTCAGTAGTAAAAGTGGTATTGCCAGCATCTTTCTCTTATTTTCAATTGCAAAGGGAAAGCATTCAATATGTCATCATTGTACATAATATTTGCTATATATATTTTGTAGGTTCCTTTTAAAAGATTAAGAAAGTTCCTTTTATTCCTAGGTTGCTAAATTTGTTTTCATGAGTTGATACTGAATTTATCAAATGCTTTTTCCACTGCTATTGAAATGACCATATAATTTCTCCTTTGGTCTGTTAATGTGGTGTTTTTTTCTTGACGTTAGATTGTTAACCCAACTTTGAATTCTTAGAATAAACCACACTTGATTACTGGCTTTGAACTGTTCATATTGGTTTAGAATTGTTGCTTTATGTTCATGAGAGGAATTAGTCTGTAATGTTTCTTTGTTGTCTATGTCAAGCATTGGTATCAGATTATGCCGACCTCATAAAACAGGTGGGAAGGGTTTTAAATTTCATATTCCTCTGTTCTTCGTTTTCCTTGACTCTCTGTGTTGGTTTCTCTGCATAAGATAAAAGAGCCACCTCTCCCAGCCTTGAGGAAGTGGCCTCATGTAGGTTAATTTCAGTTTTATTATTATTCTGTTCTTGGATTTTCATTTGATTTTTCTTTTTAGTTTCCAGTTCTTTGCTGAAATTTTCTACCTTGTGATTTGATTTACTGAACATAATAATCACAGATTTTTAAAAGATACGTAGGTTTTTCACCTCAGAAACTAGTAGTACTCTTAGCAGTTACCTTTGCTTATATTCAAAGTGTATTATTTAATTTTTCAGTGCCTCTCCATGATATACCACTATTGGATACAAATTATAAAAACAAACAATAACAAAAAAGACCCAGAAAATGTTTAAACTGGTTAGGCATCCCATGAGTACTTTTCTGCTTTTCTAGAATCTATCACCTTCTTTGGGAGAGACTGGTAGTAAGAGTTAAGCTATTGTGGAAGAAGAAGACTTAAATCCATTAACTTTGGATGTTTTAGAGATCTCTAAAGCCCTGAAATGCTCTTTTGTTTCATCTCAACATAAAATGCCAAAATTATTTGAACAGAATAAAATTCCATGACAATAAAGTAAAGTAAATAAACTTCCTCATTTAAGCTAAGGGAACATCTAAGGGGACTTAGCAAATTTTGATCAACAAAAGTTTGATCTTTAAGGACTCCAAAGTAAGCACATACTCCAGTCCAGCAAGAGAAAAAAAGGGATAAATTACTAAATGCTTCATTGTTGTAATATCAGATGATTTTAGGATTTTAGGATGATTTGTCTCTGCTCAAATATCACCTCATCAGAAACACCTGCGCAGCTACCCTACAGTAGCACCTCCCTTGTAGACTCCCTGTCCCCTCATCCTATTTTTTGTTTTTCCATAGCACTTCACCATAAGATATTTTGTTTGTTTGCCTCCCTCTTCTAGAACTTAAGCTCCATTAAAGTAGGATTTTTTTTTTCAATTTTTGTTTACTGTTTTAACCCCAACACCTAAAACAGTGCCTGGCACTAGCAGGCACAAAAAGCATTCAAGAGTATCTATTGTATAACTTAACACTGGGTTTCTTTCCACCTCTAAAATTCTACATTATTCCTTTGAGGAGTTCATAACTACAGAGTCAACCAGGAAAGAAAATTCTCTACTGTTGTAGGTCTGCACACAGGGAACTTAAGATGTGATGGTGGCCCTAGAGTTTCCTGAAAGATGTAGCCCAACCCACCATTCCGGGTCCAGTGATTTCCATCCACTGCTGCATTTTTACTTCTACATCAATACTGTTCCTACTCAGACCACCAGTGACATCCTAGTTGTTAATTAAATACACAGTTTAAAGAATTCATCTTCCTTAATCCTTTTCTCTTGATACTCTTATGTTCTCTGACTTCGAAGATGCTATTCTCCACTGATTCCCCTACTGCCATTCTGGTTACTCTTTCCCAGTCTGCTTCCAAGGTTCTCCCTCCTATACCTGTCCCTTAAATACTAGAGTTCATCATTCACTCAGTCACTGATAAAATAAACATGTATTAAGCACACACTGTATGGCAGGTTCCGTCCTAAACACATCTTTGATGAGACAGACAAGTCTATAGACTGGTGAAAAAAAGAGGAGAACTCCATCAATGGGTGAATGGATAAACAAAGAGTGGTATGTATACACGGTGTGATACTATTCAATCATAAAAAGGAGTAAAGTACTGATATATGCTATAATGTGGATGAACCCAGATAATATTATGCTACGTGAAGGAAGCCAGACACAAAAGGTCATATATTATATGATTCCATTTATACAGAATGCCCAGAATAGGTAAATACATCAAAACAGAATGAAGGTTGGTGGTTACCAGGAGTAAAGGGGGAGGGAGGATTAGGGAGCAGTGGCTTAATGGGTATAGAGTTTCCTTTTGGGATGATGAAAATATTTTGGAACTAGATAGAGGTGTGGTTGTAGTACATTGTGAATGTGCTAAATCCACTGAATTGTTCATTTTGAAATGGTTAATCTTATTTTATGTGCATTTTATCTCAAAAAAAAGAGGGAACACTTAATGACTAGAAACAAATGAACAAATAAGAAAATATCAAGAAGTTATAAATGCTATAAAAAATGATGAAAAGAAAGCAGACGATGTGATAGGAAGTGATGAGAGTGTGGGGGATGACTTTAGGTTGAGTGGCCAGGAAAATGATTACTGAGGAGGGGACGTTTAGGATGAGACCTAAATAACAAAAAAAGATCCAGCCTTGCAAAGATCTGGAAGTAGAGAGCTTCGGGCAGAGGGGACCACTGGTACAAATCTGTATGGCAGGAAGAAGTTTGGTAAGTTTGAGAAGCAGAAAAGGGGAAGGGGGTGGTCTGGAGCTTAGAAGGACAGAGAGAGAATGTAATGAAATGGGGACAGAGAAATAGGCAGGGGAAGTCCAGGTATGTAGAGACTGTAGGCCATGGGAAGGAATTTGGATTTTATTTTAAAGCAATGGAAGCCATGGGAAAGTTGCAAGTGGGGGAGTATATGATCTGTTTAAAAATTTTTAAGAGATCCATTTGACTTCCAAATAAAGAATAAATTATAAATTATAGATGGGCAAAGGTAGAAGTGGGGAGAACAATTGTCAGGCTATTTCAGTAGTCGAAGCAAGGGATGATGATGCTGGCTTGGGAACAGTGGAGGTGGAACCACATGTTAGATCCAAGAAATGTTTTGGAGAGATCAGACTTGACAGTGGATTGGCTATGGGAGCGAGGGAAAGAGAGGACTCAAAGATAACTCCTAGAATCTCAGCCTGAGCCTCAGGTAGATGCTCGTACCACTCTCTGACATGGAAGACTAGGAAAGAGCCAGGGTTAGAGGAGAAAATCATGATTTCTAGGTTAGACATTTAAATTTAAAGTGTTTATTAAACATTCAAATGGAGATAATAAATAGGCAATAGATATGTGAACCTGGTAATCAAGGAAGAGATCAGAGCTGGAAATAAAATATGGGAGTAATCAGCATAAGGCTGATACTTAAATCTATCAGACTGGTTGATAATACTTAAAAGAGTATAAATGGAAAAGTTGCCCCAAGACAAAGCCTTAGACCATAACATTTAGTGGTCCAATGGGAATCTTCAAGGAGAGGAGGAAAGTTTGATGGTGAAAGAGGCGGGGTGGGACCCAGGGAGGGATGAGGTTCATTTGTAGAAGCAAAGTCATTAAGCAGGTAAGAAGGAATAGAATCCACAGTGTAGTTAGAAGGAAGACTCTGAAACAGAGTATGGCCTAAAATATGGCTCCAGGTGCACGTGGTGTGGAGAGATGAAGGAGTTCCCACCTGAGAAAGAGGCAAGGCCACAATGCCATGAGTGAGAAAGTGAACATACTAGGGAAGTGCAGTAGAATGGCCAGGCAGTGCTAACTAACCATTTGAATCTGCGGTCATGAATTTCAAGTGAAACCAGTCTGTACAGTAATGTAATTTCTCCTCCATCCACCTGCCCAGCATTCAGTTTCTCAGGTACAGGAATGGTGCAGGCAGTTTAATTAGGCCTGGGTTTTACCAAATACCTAGGATAGAGCCAGGATATAGGGAGGGACAAGTTGCTGAATGGTTATCATAATGGATGTGGAATATGAGCAGAGTTAGAAAAGAATGGATGATATGAGAAAGTGGGAATACTAGACTAAGTCTGGAAGGATAATAGGTGGGTTGCATAAAATCTTAATTAGTAAGTAATGCAGTTATCACTGATGACAATGTCAAGAATATGACCATGGGAGTGGGTGCGTGAAATGAAGTGTTCCCCTACGTTTTCCTCTAGGAGTTCTATAGTATCTGGTCCTACATTTAGGTCTTTAAACCATTTTGAGTTTATTTTTGTATATGGTGTTAGAGAATCTTCTAATTTCATTCTTTTACCTGTAGCTGTTCACTTTTCCCAGAACCACTTATTGAAGAGATGGTCTTTTCTCCATCGTATATTATTGCCTCCTTTGTCATAGATTAATTGACCATAAGTGCATGGGTTTATTTCTGGGCTTTCTGTCCTGTTCCATTGATTTATGTGTCTGTTTTTGTGCTAGTACCATACTGTTTTAATTACAGTAGCTTTGTAGTACAGTTTGAAGTCAGGGATTATGATTCCTCCAGCTCCATTCTTCTTTCTCAAGATTGTTTTGGCTATTTGGGGACTTTTGTGTTTCCATACAAATTTAAAAATCCTTTGTTCTAGTTCTGTGAAAAATGCCGCTAGTAACTTTATAGGGATTGCATTGAATCTGTAGATTGCCATGGGTAGTATGGTCATTTTTAACAATATTGATTCTTCCAATCCAAGAACATGGTATATCTTTCCATCTGTTTGTGTGGTCTTCAATTTCTTTCATTAGTGTCTTATAGCTTTTGGAGTACAGGTCTTTTGCATCCTTAGGTAGGTTTATTCCTAGGTATTTTATTCTTTTTGATGCGATGGTAAATGGAATTGTTTCCTTAATTTTCTTTCTGATATTTTCTTGTTAGCGTATAGAAACGCAACAGATTTCTGTATATTAATTTTGTATCCTACAACTTTACCAAATTCATTGGTGAGCTCCAGTAGTTTTCTTATAGCGTCTTTAGGACTTTCTATGTATAGCATCATGCCATCTGCAAACAGTGACAGTTTTACGTCTTTCCAATTTTGGATTCCTTTTATTTCTTTTTCTTCTCTGATTGCTGTGGCTAGAACTTCTATAACGATGTTGAATAAAAGTGGCAAGAGTGGACACCCTTGTCTTGTTCCTGATCTTAGAGGGAATGCTTTCAGCTTTTCACCATTGAGTATGATGTTAGCTGGGGGTTTGTCTATATGGCCTATATTTATATTGAGGTATGTTCCCTCTATGCCCACTTTCTGGAGAGTTTATATCATAAATGAATGTTGAATTTTATTAAAAACTTTTTCTGCATCTATTGAGATGATCATATGGTTTTTCTCCTTCAATTTCTTAATACGGTGTATCACATTGATTGATTTGCATATATTGAAGAATCCTTGCATCCCTGGGATAAATCCCACTTGATTATGGTGTATGATCCTTTTAATGTGTTGTTGGATCTGTTTGCTAGTATTTTGTTGAGAATTTTTGCTTCTATGTTCATCAGTGATATTGGTCTGTAATTTTCTTTTTTTGTGATATCTTTGTCTGGTTTTGGTGTCAGGGTGATGGCCTCACAGAATGAGTTCAGAAGTGTTCCTTCCTCTGCAGTTGTTTGGAATAGTTTCAGAAGGATAGGTCTTAACTCTTCTCTAAATGTTTGATAGAATTCACCTGTGAAGCCATTTGGTCCTGGACTTTTGTTTGTTGGAAGTTTTAAAATTACTGATTTAATTTCAGTACTGGTAATTGTCTGTTCATATTTTCTATTTCTCAGCATTGGGAGATTGTATCAATACCTTTCTAAGAATTTGTCCATCTCTAGGTTGTCCATTTTATTGGTACATAGTTGCTCATAGTAGTCTCTTATGATCCTTTGTATTTCTGTGGTGTTGGTTGCATTGTAACTTCTGCTTTTTCATTTCTAAGATTTGGGTACTCTCTTTTTTCTTGATGAGTCTGGCTAAAAAAAGTGTATCAATTTTATTTATCTTTTCAAAGAACCAGCTTTTAATTTCATTGATCTTTTCTATTTTTTTTAGTGTCTATTTCATTTATTTCTGCTTTGATCTTTATGATTTCTTTCCTTCTACTAACTTTTTGCTTTGTTTGTTCTTCTTTCTCTAGTTGCTTTAGGTGTAAGGTTAGGTTGTTTATTTGAGATCTTTCTTGTTTCCTGAGGTAGGATTGTATTGCTATAAACTTCCCTCTTAGAACTGCTTTTGCTGCATCCCAGAGGTGTTGGATCACTGTTCTTTCATTTTCATTTGTCTCTAGGTATTTTTTTATTTCCTCTTTGATTTCTTCAGTGATCCATTGGTTGTTCAGTAGCATATTGTTTAGCCTCCACATGTTTGTGTTTTTTGCAATGTTTTTTCTTGTAGTTGATTTCTAGTCTTATAATGTTGTGATCAGAAAAGATGCATGATATGATTTCAATTTTCTTAAATTTACCAAGGCTTGTTTTGTGGCCTAGCCTGTGATCTATCCTGGAGAATGTTCCATGTGCACTTGAAGAGAATGTGTATTCTAATGCTTTTGGGTGGAATGCTCTATAAATATCAATTAAGTCCATTTGGTCTAATGTGGTATTTAAGACCTGTGTTTCCTTATTGATTTTGTCTGGATGATCTGTCCATTGATGTAAGCGGGGTATTAAAGTCCCCCACTATTAGTGTATTACTGTTGATTTCTTTTATGTCTGTTAACATCTGCCTTATATATTGAGGTGCTCCTACGTTGGGTGCATATATATTGACAATTGTTATATCTTCTTGGATTGATCCTTTGATCATTATGTAGTGTCCATCTTTGTCTCTTTAACAGCCTTTATTTTAAAGTCTATTTTGTCTGATATAAGTACTGCAACTCTGGCTTTCTTTTGATTTCCATTTGCATAGAATATCTTTTTCCATCCCCCCACGTTTAGTCTGTATGTGTCTCTAGAACTGAAGTGGGTAATTTGTAGGCAGCAAATATACAGGTCTTGTTTTGGTATCCATTCAGCCAGTGTGTGTCTTTTTTTTTTTTTTTTTAATAAATTTATTTATTTATTTATTTATTTTTGGCTGTGTTGGGTCTTCGTTTCTGTGCGAGGGCTTTCTCTAGTTGTGGCAAGCGGGGGCCACTCTTCATCGTGGTGCGTGGGCCTTTCACTGTCATGGTCTCTCCTGTTGTGGAGCACAGGCTCCAGACGCGCAGGCTCAGTAGTTGTGGCTCACGGGCCCAGTTGCTCCGCGGCATGTGGGATCTTCCCAGACCAGGGCTCGAACCCGTGTCCCCTGCACCGGCAGGCAGATTCTCAACCACTGCGCCACCAGGGAAGCCCCCAGTGTGTGTCTTTTGGTGGAGCATTGAGTCCGTTTACATTTAAGGTAATTATTGATATGTATGTGTTTATTGCCATTTTGTTAATTGTTTTGGATTTGTTTTTGTAGGTCTTTTTTATTTCCTTTTCTTCGCTTGTTCTCTTCTTTTGTGATTTGATTACTATCTTTAGTGTTATGTTTGGATTCCTTTTTCTTTTTTGTATGTATATCTATTATAGATTTTTCATTTGTAGTTACAACGAGGTTTTGGTATAGCAGTCTACATATATACATGATAGTTTTAAGTTGCTAATCTCTTAATTTCAAACGCATTTTATATGCATTGCATTTGTACTCTCCTTCCCTCATGATTACTGTTTTTGATATCATATTTTATATCTAACTGTTTTGTGTATCCCTTAACTGCTTATTGTGGATATAGACAATTTTACTGCTTTTGTCTTTTAACCTCCCTACTAGCTTTGTGTATGGATGATTTCCTATGTTTTCCTTTACTGGTGAGGTTTTTCCTTCCATAATTTTCTTGTTTCTAGTTGTGGCCTTTCTTTTTTGCCTAGAGAAGTTCCTTTAATATTTGTTGTAAAGCTGGTTTGGTGGTACTGAATTCTTTTAGCTTTTGTTTGTCTATAAAGCTTTTGATCTCTCCATCGAATCTGAATGAGAGCCTTGCTGGGTAGAGTATTCTTGATTGTAGGTTTTTCCCTTTCATTATTTTAGATATATTGTGCCACTTCCTTCTGAACTGCAGAGTCTCTGCTGAAAAATCAGCTGATAGCCTTATGGGGATGCCCTTGTATGTTATTTGTTGCTTTTCCCTTGCTGCTTTTAGTATTCTCTCTTTAATTTTTTTCATTTTGATTACTATGTGTCTTAGTGTAATCTTCTGTGGCTTAATCCTGTATGGGAGTCTCTGCATTTCCTGGACTTAGGTAACTATTTCCTTTCCCAGGTTAGGGAGGTTTTCAGCTATTACCTCTTCAGATATTTTCTTGGGCACTTTCTCTCTCTTCTCCTTCTGGGACCCCTATAATGTGAATATTAGTGCACCTGATGTTGCCCCAGAGGTCTCTTAAACTGTCCTCATTTCTTTTCATTCTTTTTTCTGTTCGGCAACAGTGATGTCCACTACTCTGTCTTCCAGCTCACTGATCCATTCTTCTGAATCATTTATTCTATTATTGATTCCTTCTAGTGTATTTTTGAGTTATTGTATTCTTCATCTCTGTTTGGTTGTTCTTTATGTTTTCTAACTCTTAGTTAAAAAATTCTAACTTCTTGCTCTGTGCATCCATTCTCCTCCTGAGTTCTTTGATCATCTTTATGATCATTACTCTGAACTCTTTCTCGGGTAGATTGACTATCTCCATATCACTTAGTTCTTCTTCTAAAGATTTATCTTGTCTGGAACATACTCCTCTACCACCTCATTTTGTCTAAGTTGCTATTTGTATTTTTATGTATGTGGTTGGTAAGTTAACATTTCTCGACCTTGGAGAAGGCATCCTATGCATCCGAGCAGTGCACTCCCCTCTTGTCACCCACGGAATATGCTCTAGGGGTTCCCCCTGAGAGGGCTGGGTAGGTCCTTCTCTTATGACAGGCTATGTGGGTGGTCCGGTAGGCTTGGTTGGCCCCTAGTCTGGTTGGTTGCCAGGCCCTGCCTTGTGCAGTTGCTGCTAGCTGCTGTTTAGTGGGGCCTGGTCACGAGGTGGCTGGTTGTGGAATCCTAGGGGGCCCTGGGGCTAGTGCTGGCTCACTGGTGGGTAGAATCAGGGTCCCAAAGACTGAGGCTGTCGCCAACTCACTGGCAGGTAAAGCCAGATTCTGGGGTTAGTGCTGGACTACTGGCAGGGAGAGCTGGTTCCTAGAGTCTGGCTGCAGGGCCCTGGGATCCCAGAGCTCATTTCAGATCACTGGTGGGGGAGGCAGTTGACTATGGGGTCCGAGGTGTCTGGAAGTTTGCGTTGGCCTGCTACTGGGCAGGGCCAGGGCCCAGCTAGTCCCAGGAGGCCTGCATTGCGGGATTGTAGTTTTCTTCTGGTGTCTGCTCTGTGGTGGGTGAGGCTGATCTAGAGGTTTGTGCAGGCTTCCTGGCAAGAGGGGCCAGTGCCTGCCCACTGGTAGGTAGAGTTGGGTCTTGGCCCTCTGGTGGGCTGGGCCCTGTCTAGGGGTGTGTCCACAGGCGGCTGTGGGTTCTTTAGTCTGTAGGCAGCCTGTCTGCTGATGGGTAGGGTTGTGTTCCTGCGCACTTAGTTGTTTGGCCTGAAGCATCCCAGCACTGGAGCCTGCAGGCTGTTGGGTGGGGCCAGGTCTTGGCGCTAATGATCCAAGATGTCAGTTGCCAGGAGTGTTCACGCAGTTGAATGTTCCCCGGTATGTCTGACACCAGTGTCTTTGTTCCCAGGGTTAGCCACAGCCACTCCATGCCTCTCCAGGAGACTGTCCAAGGTCAGCAGGTAGATCTGGCCCAGGCTCTTATCAAATTACTGCTTTTGCCCTGGGTCCTGGTGCATGTGAGATTTTGTGTGAGCCCTTTAAGAGTGAAGTCTTTATTTCCCCTAGTCTTGTGGGGCTCCTGCAGTTAAGCCCTGCTGGCCTTCAAAGCCAAATGCTCTGGGGGCTCCTCTTCCCAGTGCTGGAACCCCGGGCTGGGGAGCCTGACGTGGGGCTCAGGACTCTCACACCTGTGGGAGAACCTCTGCAAATAATTATTCTCCCATTTGTGAGTCGCCCACCTGGGAGGGTATGGGATTTGATTATATCGCAAGTCCGCTCCTCCTACCCGTCTTGTTGTGGTTCCTTCTTTATGCCTTTCATTGTAGAAGATCTCTCCTGGAAGGTTCCAGTCTTTTTCATCGATGGTTGTTCTGCAGACAGTTGTGATTTTGATGTGCCTGAGAAAGGAGGTGAGCTCAGGGCCTTTCTACTCTGCCATCTTCTTGGCTGGTGTTTTGGGCCCTGTGTCAATCAGTCACTGCCTCTGAGAAGAGGGGGCGATAGTAACTTCCCAGGTGAGGCGGGAGGCTCCAGTTTAGCCACAGGCAGATCTCCAGAGAAGTGGCCAGCTGTGAGCTGTTAGCAGCCAAAACCCACAGCAGCTGGAGGATAGACGCACCAGCCTGGTGAAGGGATCCAGGTAGAGCACCAGCGGCATCCACTGTGGTCCACTTCTTGAACCACTCAGATCCGTGTTCTTTTCATGTTGTTCATTCCATTCAGGCATAGCTTCTCCAAGATTCTGGCTGGTCGTAATTTCTGGGAAAATTTACAGAGGAGGGTTGGTAGAGCAAACTATAGCCCTTGATGCTGTCTCAAGGACTTAACTGATACTCATCATCTCCTCACCCACTCTAGGTTCCTGCCCCCCTCAACTGGCACTTCTGTTGGTCCAGGTGGCTTGCCTTGTGGGGTGAGCCCCTGGTTCCCGTGCCCTTATCAGGATGTGGTTTGTCATCTACAGTTAAAACTGGGCATGAGAGCACCAAAAGACCACCTCAGTGGATCACCTGAGTTCCAAACATATTCCTCACTGCTTCCATTATGTAGTAGTAGTCTTACCTCTTCATGATGATTAGGGTCAGTTACCTCTGCCAGTGTAGTACCTCTTTTCTGTGCCTCCGATCTGTCAGCATGAGGAGCCCAAAGTGACTAGGTACAGCCAAAGCTTTAAGTTTAGGGAGACTCTTACAGTCTCACTTGGTGAGAGGCATTCCTTCTCTGAGACCAAAGACCTGTAGACCAACAGAGGCTAAAGACAGAGACAGAAGGAACAAATTCTCCCAGAGGGCCAACAGAGAGTGAAGCCATTCCTACATCCTCCCTTCTGTTCCCAGATCACTGTTATAAACACAGTAGCAAATAACAGCCATTGCTTTAAAGTCTATACCATATGCTGAAGAATGGCACCCCATCCTCGTGCGATATGATTTCCAAGCTAATTCCTCAGCTGTGCCTTCAAGAAGCCTATCAGGCTAGCATCCTCTGGAGACACTTCATGCTGTGTTTTCTATCCCATGAGAATGCTAACTGCTTCTGATCTTCCTCCTTACTGAGTATTAAAAAGAATGCATTTGCCAGATCAACAGCAGCATACCATGCCCCCAAGACTGTGACATTCTACTTCAGTAAAGATGTGATACCTGGCACGGCAGCTACAGTTGGGGCTACTACTTGGATAAGCTGGCAGTACTCCACTGTCATCTGCCACAATCCCTACACTTCTGGCAGAGGCCAGACTTGTGAACTACATCCCCCTATAACAGAGTTCACCTGCATACAGATCGCTGACTCTCCATACGCTTTATAAAAATCCCATTCTTCCCATAAAACAAAAGTTGAAGAAGAGTCTGGGGGTGCCGCAGAAGTAAAAAATTAAAGTACACATTTCCCCAACTTATTTTTTTAATTAACTGAACAAATTATTTTGAATGAAACACTGTAAAATTATGGTATCATTGCCCTTTATTCCTCAGCCACACATTGTGTGTGTGTGTAAATAAGCACTACACAGGCCACAGTTAACTGAGCACTTCCATACCACATGAAGGGTGGAAGCAGGCACTCATCACTGAAGTGTTCTCAACTGCAGTTGGACAAACAAGATCGCCCCAGCATTACGCACCCACCCCACTGTACATCATGCTTTGATCCCACCTCACCTCGCCACCTCCATGCAGCAGCGGGCCCCCTTGAAGCCCAGCCTTAAGTTTCTTTCCTCTATAAGCTTTCTTTGCCCGACTCGACTATACTCTTCACTTGCTGTTTTCGTTCCTTAAGGGTTTCATTAGCAGCAACTGTATTACACTGGTGTAGAGAGTTCAGCTTAAGATACATTATTTCATTAAGAGTTGCAGTGTTTTGTCAGTGGTGAAGCATACCAAGAAATATGAAGACTTTTTGTAAAAGGCCTTGTGTTCCTCATCTAACTTTTCTTTTTCTTTTTTTAGTCGCCCCCAGATATAGCCTTCCCAGCTTCTTTGGCTGCACAGCATTTCCTTCTGGAGGAGGAGAAGCGAGCAAAAGAACTTGAAAAACTTCTGAATACACATATTGATGAACTGCAAAGACACACAGAATTTACTCTGAATAAATACACCAAGCTAAAACAAAACAGACACATATGAGCTTTTAAACTTTTTTATTTGCTTCGCCCACCCCAAGGAAAAAAGCTCTGGCAAAATATTTACAAAGCTGATTAATGAAACTGAGAAATTTTGTTCTGTTTTCCTGAGTAAATCATTTCTGTAAGGCAGCTAGAAAATAGTATTTTGTTCAATAAAGCTGTTTGTATTTCTGCATTAACAAACAAATTGTTCAGCTACAGAGTTACTCTAAAATAAACATGACTTCTCCAAAAGAGATTTTTTTCTCCAGTCTAAGGAATAGTTTGGAATTAAATGTGCAGTTTTTTCCCACCTGAATCATGTATACTGAAACCCATTTCCTCTGTAACAACACATGATGAGGGAAAGGGATGCACTATATTCTAAATACAAACAGATCAAGTGCAGCTCTCTTGTACTAGGTTTGAAAACTCAAAGATTTTTAAAAATGAATAGCTATGTAAACATCCTAAAATTTCTTTTAGGAAAAAAAGATACAGCTTACTGTTTCTGCATTCATCTTTGTAATGTCTCTCTGTTTTAACACAAAAGACCTGGAATGTGCTGTTTGCACACTTAAAACATATGTGCCAAATATTAATGCTTTCCTGTTAGTACTAATTATTCATGGACATAAGCTAAAGAAACTATAAAGCATTGCTGTTGTTACCTTCTCCTTTGTCATACCTCTGCTTTAAATACAATTAAAGAATGAGAAATTCTTTGGACTTAAAACATAAATGCCAAGTCTGTAAAGAATAGTAATAGCATGGTGGTGAACAATAAAACTCAAGTTCCAGATATACAAGCATGATAATCCATTTTTCTTTCTTTAAAAATGACATTTATATAAAGATTACGAAAAATCCCCATGTCATTACTCCAGGTTAAGTCCTACAGTTTTTATAGTTTCTTTTTCTCTTTGATGAAACTAAATCTCCACATACAGAAAGGTAAGTCACGATGTCCTTAGACAAGTGTCATTGCCATGGGAAATGCAGAGCCCTGTTCACTTCAGGTGAAACAACCACGTGGGTTTGTAGAGCTCTTGATATTTGCAAAAAGCCTTCAGAGAGCATTATTCATGTCAGCCCAAAACAAGCCTGTGCAGTCAGCAAGGCTAGTATCCTTGTTCCTGGGAATCAAGCTGTATCCTTGTTCCTGGGAATCAAGCTGTTAAGAACTTACTAGAATCACGGCGAGCAAGAGTCAGAAACGCCAGCTTCTGATTCCCAGCTCTGGCTCTTACCACGTCCCAGCATTATGTCTTGTAAGTAAGCAGGTGGTGAGCAGTGCTCTAGCCACAGAAGCCATGTTTTATGGCAAAACATCAGAGGGTACAAAGACCCACATGAGGAAAATAACCCAAGTTACCATACCTTTAATTAGAAACTTAGTAATTTCTAGCCTGGACACAAAGAAAATAGAATACTTTTCAGTGTTATCTTTAGAAGATGGGAAGAAAAAGTATGTTTAGGTAAAGGACAGTCCATAAACAAATTCTAAAACCTTTATATCCCTAATGCAAATGCAAACAATGCAAAAATTTAAAGGTACATATCTTTAAAATACGCTACGTCTGCATGCATATATATGCATGCTGAATCGAAGACTCTAGACTACAGTGATCTTAAAACTTAACAAAGTCAAGAGAGCATGAACCTGGAATATGTCCAGGACTCACAGTGCATTTGCCCCTCCAGATTATTATGTCAAGTCCACAAGCAAACTTCTTTTAAATCACTAGTTCAGCATTCCTCTTCATACCCACTTTCTTAAAACAGTGGTTTTCAATAGTTTTTGCTTAACAGCAGGATTCAATGTTTTAAAGGAATCATATGCTGAAGCCCAACATATATACAGTCAAGATAAAAAGCAAGCAGCTCTGGTTGAACGTTGAAAGGAGAGGAGTGAGGCCTACCTGCTGCTCCTCCCTTCCCTGCCCCTCCCCTCCCCTCCCACCTCCCCTCCCCTCCCACCTCCCCTCCCCTCCCACCTCCCCTCCCCTCCCACCTCCCCTCCCCCTCCTCCCCTCCCCTCCCCAGACCCAGGGAATCGACAGAGCGGTTGCCCATGTGTTGCTGTGGGAGGGATCGAAGGAGAGCCAGCTGTGCTGTTACTACCTCAGGACAGAATACAGTTTCCTACAGAAACCATGCCATGAAGAGTGGTTATAACCCCCTTCATACTACAAAAGTCAGTTTAGCCCATGATTGAGCTAAAACACAATGAAAGGAGTAGAAGCAGAGCTGCAGGAGAAAGACCAATCAGGTCACCTAACGCTGGGAGTCAACACAAAGAGGAGGTGGGACTTGAGTTAACTTTTGCCTTGTAATGGCCTAAATATATACTTTTACTTCTTTATTATCCAGGAGCAAACGGGTTTGAGAATCAACCAAATTTGAGGGAGGGAGGGCTGTTGGAAAAACACAGATAACCCCCAAATGTCAGTTAAAACAAAATGATGGAAGCTCTGGATTATCTGTCAACAGCGCCGCTCTGGCTAAGTGGGACGCGGTCTCCCCAGGACCGTGATCCTGAGACAGTGCCCTCCCCTCTGGGAGAGCAATCAGCTCAGCAGCTTGGGCTGCCTAAATAGAGGCCTGCCCTGCGGTGGGTTTGTCTAGATCCCTGCCATGCCTCAACCATGGTTAACATGACCCAAGCAATCCGTAATCATGGTTTTAACAGTGCTGTGTGGTTATCCCCTCCCCATCCCGTTATCTCACTTAATGTACATTTCCTCTTTATACATGCGCCTCCAGTCTCTCCAACTGGCCTGAAAGCTCCTAGAAAAGAGGAGTATTAGGCTTCTTTGCCTCCCCTGTGCACCTAGCACAGGTCCTGCTCATGGGAGGTATTGGATAAGTAGCGGTCAATGGGTGGATTGAATCCAGACATGGGGAATGCCTTTAGCAAAGGCAAAAAGTAGAGGAAGTTTGAGGCAGTTTAGATACAAGACAAACTACTAGCCATATCAAATTGTCAGCTGCAGAAAGGAGCACAGAACTGTGAATTTGTCTGAATGCTGGTGGGTGTGGGGGGAGATTTTCACTTCATACTTGACCTGACGTAGGACCATCTGAGCATCTACACACTCCTTTTATATGTTTTAACGAATGTCTAATAGGAATCTAATATAGAACAGCAGCCACGGTGCTTAAGAGTTAGAGCAAATGAAACCATTAGAATCCCAGGAATGCAGAAGTTAGTGTGAGAGGGATTTGGGCCCAAGGACTTATGCCCAACTAGCAACTGAAACTCTGTCCTACCCTCCCAACCCCATAGCCTAGAGCATCACCAAGAGCTAAACCCTAAGGGATAAAGCATTCCAAACTGATGAAAGGCTCTTTCCTGCTACAGAGAGGATGCACTCACTGTGCCCAAGGATGATAATGAATGGGCAATGGGCCTGTGAGTCCTGGCTGAGGGAAAAGCCTGGGGAAAAGTTTTCATGACCTCCAGGGACTCCCAAGGCAGGCATGAGGCAAAAACATTGGCACGAGTCACAGAAGCTGACTGGGCAATGTTCAGAGGCTACCTGCCACACAGCACCATCCTCCAACATGGGTCAAGAGGGGTCACAATAGCTCATGCAGCTCAATAACAAACAAACAACCCAATCAAACAAGGGGCAGAAGACCTAAATAGACATTTATCCAAAGAAGACATAAAGATGGCCAACAGGCACATGACAAGATGATCAGTATCGATAATTATTAGAGAAATGCAAATCAAAACCTCAATGAGGTATCACCTCACACCGGTCAGAATGGCCACCATTAAAAAGTCTACAAAATAATAAATGCCAGGGAAGGTGTGGCAAAAAGGGAATCCTCCTACACTCTTGGTGGGAATGTAAAGTGGTGAAGCCGCTATGGAGAACAGTATGGAGGTTCCTTAAAAAACTAAAAATAGAGTTACCATATGATCTAGCAATCCCACTCCTGGGCATATACCCAGAAAAGACAAAAACTCTAATTCAAAAAGATACATGTACCCCAATGTTCATAGCAGCACTATGTACAATAGCCAAGACCTGGAAGCAACCTAAATGTTCATCGACAGATGAATGGATAAAGAAGATGTGTTAGACATATACAATAGAATATTACTCAGCCGTAAAAAAGAATGAAATAATGCCATTTGCAGCAACATGGATGGATCTAGAGATTATCATACTAAGTGAAGTAAGTCAGAGGAAGACAAATATATGATATCACTTCTATGTGGAATCTAAAAAAAATGATAAAAATGAACTTATTTACAGAAAGACTCACAGACATGGAAAACAAACTTATGGTTACCACAGGGGAAGGCAGGGGAGGGATAAATTAGGAGTTTGGGATTAACGGATACACACCACTATATATAAAATAGATAAACAACAAGGACCTACTGTATAGCACAGGGAACTATACTCAAAATCTTGTAATAACCTATAATAGAAAAGAATCTGAAAAACACAAATATATGTTTATACATGTGTGTGTGTGTGTGTGTGTGTGTATAAAACTGAATCACTATGCTATACACCTGAAACATTGTAAATCAACTATATTTCATTAAAAAATTTTTTTGACACCTCAAAGAAGAGCGATCACAGTCTTGTGACAAGGAGAAACATGAGTCAGAGTCAGCCAGGTAATTATTGTTATGGTGACCAGCAATTTCATTGCACAGCAGAACTGCCAGGTAATCTAGAACAGCAAGGCTTCAAACAGCAAAGGCTTCAGGAGGGCCAAGCATAGCACAAAGGAGATGCTCAGAGCCACCTAGCCAGACCCATGACCAGACTAGAAATTCTTAGGTCTTAAAATGTTCCCGACACATTTGGACAGGTTAGATCTGTTGGAGGCCAGGTATTCCATGCCTCGACCCCAGGACCATAACAAAGCTTCCGTTTCCTTTTCTGTAGAACAGGCACAATACTACCTATGTCAGAGAGTTGTTGTGAGATTAAAGAAGGCAATGCACATAAAGCGGTTAGCATAGAGTCTGGAACAGTGAGTACTCAGTAAATGCTATCTGTGAGCACGTGCCATCCTTGCCCTCTTGAGGCATTAGGTCTGAGCTCAGAAGATAAAATACATCTTCAAAGAATAAGACTATCATTTATTGAGGACCATGTGCCAGCCACTATAATATAAACTCATTTAATCATTAACAGTTCTATTAATAATTTACAAACCATAAAATTCAGCCATTTCAAGGGTATAATTCAATGATTTTTACTAAATTTACAAAGTTTTGCAACCATTGCCACAACCCAATTTTACAACATTTCCATCATTCCCCAAAGATCCCTAGTGCCCATTTGCCGTCACTCCTCCTTCCCATGCCCAACCCCAGGAAGCTGCTAAACTACTTTGTCTTTATGATTTACCTGGACATTTAGTATAAATGGATTCATATACTGTGTGGGTTTTTGCATCTGGCTTCTTTCATTTGGTATGTTTTTGTAGTTCATACTGTAGCATGTATTGATATTTTGTTGTTTTTATTGTTGTTGCTAAATAGTGTTCTGTTGTATTAATAAACCACATTTTCTTTATCCATTTCACTAGTTCATTGACAATTGAGTTGTTTCCACGGAGGCTATTATGAATAAAGCTATTATGAACATTTACATACAAGTCTGTGTGTGGACATGTTTTTGTTTCTATTTAGTACATTCCTATGAGAAGAATTTGAGTCACATGGTAAATTTATGTTTAACTTTCAAAAGAAACTGTCAAACTATTTTCCTAAGTAGCTACACCTACCAGCAAGGCCTAAGAGTCCCGATTTTACATTCCTACCAGCAAGGCCTAAGAGTTCCGATTTCTCCATATCCTCCCCCATACTTGGTACTATCTTTTTGATGAGCCATTTCAGAGTGTGTGAGTGGTATTTCATGCTAGTTTTAACCTGCATTTCCCTAAAGACTAATCACGTGAACATCTTTTGTGTGCTTATTGAGCATTCATATATCTTTTTTGGTGAAATGTCTATTCAAATCTTTTGCCCATTTTATAATTATTTCTTCTTTTATTGAGTGATAAGAATTCTTTATATATTTTGGATATAAACGCTTTATCAGATATATGATTTGCATATATACTCTCCCAATCTGTGGCTTCTCTTTTCATTTTCTTAATGGTGTCTTTGGAAGCACATAAAGTTTTTAATTTTGATGTAGTACAATTCATCAATTTTCTCTTTTACGGACTGTGATTTTGGCATCATAGCTAAGAAATATTTGCTTGACTCAACGTCACAAATATTTTCTCCTACATTTTCTTCTAAAAGTTTTACAGTTTCAGGTTTTACATAAGGTTTATGATCCACTCTTAGTTAACATTTTTGTATAGTGTAAGGGTCTAGATTCATCCTTTTACATGCAGATGGATACCCCATTGTCCCAGAACCATTTGTTGAAGACTATTCTTTACCCCATTGAATTATCTTTGTACTTTTTGTTGAAAAATCAACTGACCATAAATATAAGGCTTTATTTCTAGACTCAGTTCTTTTCCATTGATCTATATGTTTATCCTTATGCCACTACCACAGTCTTTTTTTTTGAATACTTGAATTTTATTTTTTTATACAGCAGGTTCTTATTAGTTATCTCTTTTATACATATTACTGTATGAATGTCAATCCCAATCTCCCAATTCATCACACCACCACCACCCTCCCGCCGCCACTTTCCCCCTTGGTATCCATACGTTTCTTCTCTACATCTGTATCTCTATTTCTGCCCTGCAAACCGGTTCATGTGTACCATTTTTCTAGGTTCCACAAATATGCATTAATATACGATATTTGTTTTTCTTTCTGACTTACTTCACTCTGTATGACAGTCTCTAGATCCATTCACGTCTCTACAAATGACCCAATTTCATTCCTTCTTATGGCTGAGTAATATTCCATTGTATATATGTAGCACATCTTCTTTATCCATTTGTATGTCAATGGGTATTTAGGTTGCTTCCAATGACCTGGTTATTGTAAATAGTGCTGCAATGAACATTGGGGTGCATGTGTCTTTTTGAATTATGGTTTTCTCTGGGTATACCCAGTAGTGGGATTGCTGGGTCATATGGTAATTCTATTTTTAGTTTTTTAAGGAACCTCCATACTGTTCTCCATAGTGGCTGTATCAATTTACATTCCCATCAATAGTGCAAGAGGGTTCCCTTTTCTCCACACCCTCTCCAGCATTTGTTGTTTGTAGATTTTCTGATGATGGCCATTCTAACTGGTGTGAGGTGATAACTCATTGTAGCTTTGATTTGCATTTCTCTAATAATTAGTGATGTTGAGCAGCTTTTCATGTGCTTCTTGGCCATCTGTATGTCTTCTTTGGAGAAATGTCTATTTAGGTCTTCTGCCCATTTTTGGATTGGGTTGTTTTGTTTTTAATATCGAGCTGCATGAGCTATTTATATATTTTGGAGATTAATCCTTTGTCCATTGATTCATTTGCAAATATTTTCTCCCATTTTGAGGGTTGTCTTTTCGTCTTGTATGTAGTTTCCTTTGCTTTGCAAAAGCTTTTAAGTTTCTTTAGGTCCCATTTGCTTATTTTTGTTTTTATTTCCATTACTCTAGGAGATGGATCAAAAAAGATCTTGCTGTGATTGATGTCAAAGAGTGTTCTTCCTAGGTTTTCCTCTAAGAGCTTTAGAGTGTCCAGTCTTACATTTAGGTCTCTAATCCATTTTGAGTTTATTTTTGTGTATGGTGTTAGGGAGTGTTCTAATTTCATTCTTTTACATGTAGCTGTCCAGTTTTCCCAGCACCACTTATTGAAGAGACTGTCTTTTCTCCATTGTATATCCTTGCCTCCTTTGTCATAGATTAGTTGACCATAGGTGCGTGGGTTTATCTCTGGGCTTTCTATCCTGTTCCATTGATCTATATTTCTGCTTTTGTGCCAGTACCATACTGTGTTGGTTACTGTAGCTTTATAGTATAGTCTGAGGTCAGGGAGCCTGATTCCTCCAGCTCCGTTTTTTCCCCTCAAGACTGCTTGAGGCTATTTGGGGTCTTTTGTGTCTCCATACAAATTTTAAGATTTTTTGTTCTAGTTCTGTAAAAAATGCCATTGGTAATTTGATAGGGATTGCATTGAATCTGTAGATTGCTTTGGGTAGTATAGTCATTTTCACAATATTGATTCTTCCAATCCAAGAACATGGTATAACTCTCCATCTGTTTGTATTGTCTTTAATTTCTTTCATCAGTGTCTTATAGTTTTCTGCATACAGGTCTTTGGCTCCCTAGGTAGGTTTATTTCTAGGTATTTTATTCTTTTTGTTGAAGTGGTAAATGGGAGTGTTTCCTTAATTCCTCTTTCAGATTTTTCACCGTTAGTGTATAGGAATGCAAGAAATTTCTGTGCATTAATTTTGTATCCTGCAACTTTACCAAATTCATTGATTAGCTCTAGTAGTTTTCTGGTGGCATCTTTAGGATTCTCTATGTATAGTATCATGTCATCTGCAAACAGTGACAGTTTTGCTTCTTCTTTTCCAATTTGTATTCCTTTTATTTATTTTTCTTCTCTGATTGCTGTGGCTAGGACTTCCTAAACTATGTTGAATAATAGTGGAGAGCGTGGACATCCTTGTCTCGTTCCTGATCTTAGAGGAAATGCTTTCAGTTTTTCACCATTGAGAATGATGTTTGCTGTGGGTTTGTCGTAAATGGCCTTTATTATGTTGAGGTAGGTTCCCTCTATGCCACTTTCTGGAGAGTTTTTATCATAAATGGGTGTTAAATTTTGTCAAAAGCTTTTTCTGCATCTATTGAGATGATCATATGGCTTTTATTCTTCAATTTGTTAATATGGTGTATCACATTGATTGATTTGCATATATTGAAGAATCCTTGCATCCCTGGGATAAATCCCACTTGGTCATGGTGTATGATCCTTTTAATGTGTTGTTGGATTCTGTTTGCTGGTATTTTGTTGAGGATTTTTGCATCTATAGTCATCAATGATATTGTTCTGTAATTTTCTTTTTTTGTAGTATCTTCATCTGGTTTTGGTATCAGGCCTCATAGAATGGCCTCATAGAATGAGTTTGGGAGTGTTCCTTCCTCTGCAATTTTTTGGAAGAGTTTGAGAAGGATGGGTGTTAGCTCTTCTCTAAATGTTTGATAGAATTCACCTGTGAAGCCATCTGGTCCTGGACTTTTGTTTGTTGGAAGATTTTTAATCACAGTTTCAATTTCATTACTTGTGATTGTTCTGTTCATATTTTCTATTTCTTCCTGGTTCAGTGTTGGAAGGTTATACCTTTCTAAGAATTTGTCCATTTCTTCCAGGTTGTCCATTTTAGTGGCATACAGTTGCTAGTAGTAGTCTCTTAGGATGCTTTGTATTTCTGCGGTGTCTGTTTTAACTTCTTTTTCATTTCTAAGTTTATTAATTTGAGTCCTCTCCCTCTTTTTCTTGATTAGCCTGGCTAAAGGTTTATTAATTTTGTTTATCTTCTCAAAGAACCAGCTTTTAGTTTTATTGATCTTTGCTATTGTTTTCTGTTTCTATTTCATTTATTTCTGCTCTGATCTTTATGATTTCTTTCCTTCTACTAACTCTGGGTTTTGTTTGTTCTACTTTCTCTAGTTTCTTTAAGTCTAACGTTAGATTGTTTATTGGAGATTTTTCTTGTTTCTTGAGGTAGGCTTGTATTGCTATAAACTTCCCTCTCAGAACTGCTTTTGCTGCATTCCATAGGTTTTCGATCATCGTGTTTTTGTTGTAATTTGTCTCTGGGTATTTTTTGATTTCCTTGTTGATTTCTTCAGTGATTTCTTGGTTATTTAGTAACGTATTGTTTAGCCTCCATGTGTTTGTGTTTTTTACGGGTTTTTCCCCCTGTAATTGATTTCTAATCTCATAGTGTTGCGGTCAGAAAAGATGCTTGATATTATTTCAATTTTCTTAAATTTACGGAGGCTTGATTTGTGACCCAAGATGTGATCTATCCTGGAGAATGTTCCATGCACACTTGAGAAGAAAGTGTAATCTGCTGTTTTTGGATGGAATGTCCTATAAATATCAATTAAATCTGTCTGGTCTATTGTGTCATTTAAAGCTTGTGTTTCCTTATTAATTTTGTTTGGTTGATCTGTCCATTGGTGTAAGTGAGGTGTTAAACTCCCCCACTATTATTGTGTTACTGTCAATTTCCTCTTTTATAGCTGTTAGCAGTTACCTTATGTATTGAGGTGCTCCTATGTTGGGTGCATATATATTTGTAATTGTTATATATTCTTCTTGCATTGATCCCTTGATCATTATGTAGTGTCCTTCCTTGTCTCTTGTAACATTCGTTATTTTAAAGTCTATTTTATCTGATATGAGCATTGATACTCCAGCTTTCTCTTTTTTTTTTTTTTTTTTATTTTTGGCTGTGCTGGGTCTTCGTTGCTGCTTGAGGGCTTCTCGTTGCAGTGGCTTCTCTCGTTGTGGAGCACGGGCTCTAGGCGCATGGGCTTCAGTAGTTGCAGCACGTGGGCTCAGTAGTTGCGGCACACAGGCTTCAGTAGTTGTGGCGCACGGGCTTAGGTGCTCTGTGGCATGTAGGATCCTCCCGGACCAGGGCTCGAACCCGCGTGCCCCTGCACTGGCAGGCGGATTTTTAACCGCTGCGCCACCAGGGAAGTCCCACCAGCTTTCTTTTGATCTCCATTCATGGAATATGTTTTTCCATCCCCTCACTTTGTCTTTATGTGTCCCTAGGACTGAAGTGGGTCTCTTGTAGACAGCATATGTACGGGTCTTGTTTATGTATCCATTCAGCGAGCCTGTGTCTTTTGGTTGGAGCATTTAATCCATTCACGTTTAAGGTAATTATCGATATGTATGGTCCTATTACCAGTTTCTTAATTGTTTTGAGTTTGTTTTTGTAGGTCCTTTTCTTCTCTTGTGTTTCCCACTTAGAGAAGTTCCTTTACCATTTGTTGTAGAGCTGGTTTGGTGGTGCTGAATTCTCTTAGCTTTTGCTTGTCTGTAAAGCTTTTGATTTCTCCATCGAATCTGAATGAGATACTTGCCAGGTAGTGTAATCTTCATTGTAGGTTCTTCCCTTTCATCACTTTAAATATATCATGCCACTTCCTTCTGGCTTGCAGAGTTTCTGCTGAGAAATCAGCTATTAACCTTATGGGAGTTCCCTTTTATGTTATTTGTCGTTGTTCCCTTGTTGCTTTCAATAATTTTTCTTTGTCTTTAATTTTTGTCAATTTGATTACTATGTGTCTCGGCACGTTTTTCCTTGGGTTTATCCTACCTGGGACTCTCTGCACTTCCTGGACTTGGGTGGCTATTTCCTGTCCCATGTTAGGGAAGTTTTCAACTATAATCTCTTCAAATATTTTCTCGGATCCTTCCTCTCTCTCTTCTCCTTCTGGGACCCCTATACTGCAAATGTTGTTGTGTTTAATGTTGTCCCAGAAAAATGGCAGAAGGTAGTGGAACAAAAGGATGAATACATTGTTCAATAAAGTTCTCAGTGAAAATGAAAAATGTGTCTTTTATTTTTACTTAAAAACCGAAGGCAGGGCTTCCCTGGTGGCGCAGTGGTTGAGAATCTGCCTGCCAATGCAGGGGACATGGGTTCGAGCTCTGGTCTGGGAAGATCCTACAGGCCGCGGAGCAACTAGGCCTGTGAGCCACAATTACTGAGCCTGCGCGTCTGGAGCCTGTGCTCTGCAACGAGAGGCCGCGATAATGAGAGGCCCGTGCACCGCGATGAAGAGTGGCCCCCACTTGCCGCAACTAGAGAAAGCCCTCACACAGAAACGAAGACCCAACACAGCCATAAATAAATAAATTAATTAAAAAAAAAAAAAACGAAGGCACTTTTAGCCAGCCCAAATATAATCGATTTTTGTACATTGGTCTTGTCATCTGTGACTTTGCTGAGCTCAGTTATTCTGGGGGGTGGGTGGGGGGGTGTGATGAATTGGTGGATTGGGATTGACATTCATACAGTAATATGTATAAAATAGATAACTAATAAGAACCTGCTGTATAAAAAAATAAAATTCCAATATTAAAAAAAAAAGACTGTGGTAGTGGCATAATGATAAACATATAGATCAATGGAAAAGAATTAAGAGTCTAGAAATAAAGCCATATATTTATGGTCAGTTGATTTTTCAGCAAAAAGTACAAAGATAATTCAATGGGGTAAAGAATAGTCTTCAACAAATGGTTCTGGGACAATGGGGTATCCATCTGCATGTAAAAGGATGACTCTAGACCCTTACACTATACAAAAATGTTAACTAAGAGTGGATCATAAACCTTATATAAAACCTGAAACTGTAAAACTTTTAGAAGAAAATGTAGGAGAAAATATTTGTGACGTTGAGTCAAGCAAATATTTCTTAGCTATGATGCCAAAATCACAGTCCGTAAAAGAGAAAATTTTCTACATAAGGATCATGTTGTCTTTAAATAAAGACAGCTTTTACTTCTTCCTTTCCATTCTGAGTGCACTGTCTTTTTTTTTTTGTTTCTTACCTGATTGCACTAGCTGGAAACTCCAGTACAATGTCAACTTGAAGTAGTGAAAGCAACCGTGTTTTCCTTGTGCCTGATCTTATGGAAAATGTTTCAGTCTTTCACCATTAAGCATGATGTTAGCTGTAGGTTTTTTTGTATATGCTTTTTGTCAGGTTAAGGAAGTTCCCATCTATTCCTAATTTGTTGAAAGCTTTTATGATTGGCTGTTAGATTTTGTTAAATGCTTTTTTTGCATCTATTGAGGTGATCATGTGGTTTTTGTTCTTTATTAATATAGTATATTATATAAACTTATTTTTAGGATGAACCAATCTTGCATTCTTGGGACAAATCCTGCTTAATCATAATGTATAATCCTTTCTTACATGCTGTTGGATTTGGTTTACTAACATTTTGTTGAGGATTTTGTGTCTATATTCATAAGCAATAATGGTTTGTAGTTTTCTTGTCATGCCTTATCTGGCTTTGGTATCAGGGCAGTTTTTATTTTATTTTATTTTATCTTTTTAATTTTTAAAAAATTTTACTTATTTATTTATTTATTTATTTATTTTTGGCTGTGTTGGGTCTTCATTGCTGCATGTGGGCTTTCTTTAGTTGCATCGAGCGGGGGCTACTCTTCGTTGCAGCGCACGGGCTTCTCATTGCGGTGGCTTCTCTTGTGGATCACGGGCTCTAGGCGCACAGGCTTCAGTGGTTGTGGCACATGGGCTCAGTAGTTGTGGCATGCAGGCTCTAGAGCGCAGGCTCAGGAGTTGTGGCACACGGGCTTTGTTGCTCTGCAGCATGTGGGATCTTCCTGAACCAGGGCTCAAACCCATGTCCCCTGCATTAGCAGGCGGATTCTTAACCACTGCGCTGCCAGGGGAGCCCCAATTTTTACATCATAGAACAAACTGGGAAGTTTCCCTTACTCCTCTATTTTCTGGAAGAGTTTGTAAAGGACTAGCATTATTTCTTCAAATATCTGATGGAGTTCGCTAGTAAAGCTATCTGGGCCTGGGTTTTTCTTTGTGGGAAAATTTTAGTTATTAATTCAGTTTTTCTCCTTGTTATAGATCCATTCAGGTTTTCTATTTCTTCAATTTCGATGATTGGTGACTTTTACATTAAATGTAATCTTTATAATAATCCCTCAAAATAAGAATTAGGTCCATTTTATTTTGAGACTTAAAAGAGTGAGTGATTTATCTCAAGGTCAGATATCTGGAAAATGTCCAGTCAGTGGGACTGCAAAGTCCATGCTGCTTCTAACAGATCACACTGCCTTTAAACAGACATAGGGCTTTTTAAGGTGACCCCCAACCCCCAGAGTCACCACTAAAAACAACCCTTTTTTGCGGATGCCTTAATCTATCCACGTTTGGGGTTTTTTTTAAATCAAAGACTTGTGACTCCCTGAAGTACGAGTTGCTGGCAGCAGGGATGCTACCCACAGCCCAGGGTTCTCCCTTCTTTAAAGCCCCATCGAGAACCACTGCCTTAGGAATCCCACCCAGCATGATAGATGTAAACCCTCTTGGGAAGGCACCCGATGGCAGAGGCTGCACTTAACAGTTTAAACGGACACACCTTCCTCCCCTGCCTGCCAAGGAGGGGAAAAACAAAATATGCCCAAGGACATAAGTGGTTAGACTGAACCACACTTGTTTTGACAATGACAGTTGACAACTGATATTCAAGACCGCTGTTAGATTAAGAGAAGCCTGATGTGTGACTTCCTAAATTTTGTTTACTCACACAGAAGTGATATGGTTGCTCCCTTAACAGGAAGAACCATCAGCGATAAAATTTATTTGGCTCTGTGTGCTTCACATAAAATAAAGAACTAGGCTTCTCACTTATCGGGTCAATATGTCTTTTATCAGGTATGGTGAACCGCCTAAAAGATTATTATATAAGATGAGGCCAAAGGGCCCATACTAAGTAGATGCTATGCTGTACTTGAGGTGTGCATAACAGATCTATATCAGAAAATTTTATACATTAAAGTGACAAAATAGAAAAGAACTGAGCTAACATTCTTCCCATTTTGGTATGATTTCTTTTTTGTTTGTTTGTTTCTGAAAACAACAACAGCTTTGAAATTCCTCATTTTCATCAGCTTGAGGAAAATCTTCCAAAAGTCAGTACTGTTTCAGTTCAAACCATTTCCAATCCCAAACATATCTCTCAGCTGAGATAAATTATTTGATGAGTCACTCCCAAATAACTTTGATGGATAAAATTATGAGTAACCAAATTAAAACAGCTCTTTGGCTTCATTTGTTGCATAAAAAGTTTAGCTTATAACCAAAGGTTTTTATATTAACAAGAGTTGCACCCAAGAACTTTGGGAGAATAAATATATACATATATATGTATATGTATATATATGTATACACACATATGTATGTATATGTACATCTACATGTATGTATATGTAAGCAACGTATACACATACATACTTACATATACACACACAATGCTCTGAAAATAATCATCAATAAAATAATAAATAAAGAGAGGGAGGAAACTTTTGAAGTTGATAGATAAGTTAATGGCATAGATGATTTCACAGATGTATATTTATCTCTAAATTCATCAAGTTGTATACATTAAATATGTACAACTTTTTAATATGTCAATTATATCTCAATACGGTAGTTTACAAAAACAAGCACGAATCAAGAACAGTCTCAGTGGGACTTCCCTGGTGGCGCAGTGGTTAAGAATCTGCCTACCAATGCAGGGGACATGGGTTTGAGCCCTTGTCCGGGAAGATCTCACATGCCACTGAGCAATTAAGCCTGTGCACCACAACTACTGGGTCTGCGCTCTAGAGACTGCAGGCCACAAGTACTGAGCCCACGTGCCACAATTACTGAAGCCCATGTGCCTAGGGCCCACGCTCCACAACAAGAGAAGCCACCGCAATGAGAAGCCCGCACACCACAACAATGAGTAGCCCCTGCTCGCCACAACTAGAGAAAGCCCACATGTAGCAATGAAGACCCAATGCAGCCAAAATGAATAAATAAATAAATTAATTAATTAATTTAAAAAACAGTCTCAGGGCTTCTCTGGTGGCGCAGTGGTTAAGAATCCGCCTGCCAATGCAGGGGACATGGGTTCGAGCCCTGGTCCGTGAAGATCCCACATGCTGCGGAGCAACTAAGCCCGTGCGCCACAACTACTGAGCCTGCACTCTAGAGCCCGCGAACCACAACTACGGAAGCCCACGCGCCTAGAGCCCATGCTCTGCAACAAGAGAAGCCACCGCAATGAGAAGCCCGCGCACCACAATGAAGAGTAGCCCCCGCTCGCTGCAACTGGAGAAAGCCCACGCGCAGCAACAAAGACCCAACACAGCCAAAAATAAATAAAAATAAAATAAATTAATTAAAAAAAAAAAGTCTCAGAGCTTAGAAAACAAAAACTTAGTTTAGACACTACTTGAATATTAAAAATATGAGTACCTAAGGAAATAAAGGATTTAATGGCCAAACATAATAGCTTCATTTTGGAGAAAATGCAATTTATTTAATTGAAGACACTATGCTAGATGTATAAGGCACTCCAAATTTTGGGTCTATTATTTAAGCCACCCAGTTTGTAGTACTTTGTTACAGGAGCCCAGGCAAACTAATCCACTTATATATCCCAGACTTGGAGCTGAAAACGCCGACAACCTTGAAAGGGCAATGGGCCCAAACAAAAAAGCCCCCGCAGAGCCTGCTCTCTCTAGACAAAAGACAAGGAAAGGGGCAGCAGAGCAAGGCAGAAAACGTCTAGACAAAAACCACTCTAATTCAGCCAAACACCACAGAGCAAACTGGAGCCCCTCTCCCACCACACCAGCAAAGGTAGGCGGAGTGCCTAGATTTCCACCCTCAATCCAAATCCCCCACCAAAGTGGTGTCAAGAAGGCTAAGTAGGGCAGCAGAACAGCAGCACTTTCATCCCCGCCAGCAGGTAAGGAGGCATCACCTCAGCAGTACCAGTGGAGAGCCCCCAGGAGGCAGTAACAAAGCACCCCTACCCTTCTCCACTAGGGGGCATCAGTGAGGTCTAGTGGAGAGTCAGGATATTAACCACAGCTGGGTGGTAATGAGGCCACCCTCCTACGCCCCGCAGTGAGAGTGGAGTCCATGTCAGAAGCAGTAATGAGGAACCCCTGCCCCTCTCAGTAACAGACTACCAGGGAGCCTGAACTCCCACCCATCCAGCAGTAACAAGGAGCCCCACACTTCTGTGTCAACAGAAGCTGAGTCAAGAACTGGGGTTTCCACTACCATCTGACCAGAATGATGCTGCACCCCATCTGTGCTCTAACATTGTCAGAATAGGCCCACTAAAACACCAGATTTAATGAAGATCCAGAATCTCATTATATAATGCCCCAAATATCCAGGTTTCAATCAACTGTCATACCAAGAACCAGGAAGATCTCAACTTGAATGAGAAAAGACAATCAATGAGGGACAACACCGAGATGACACAGATGTTAGAATGAGCCAACAAAGATTTCAAGCAGCCATCATAAAATGATTCAGCAAGCAATCAGAAACATAACAGGAAAAAATGAAAATAAGGAAAGTTTCAGCAGAGAAATAGAAGATGTAAAGTAAAACCAAATGGAAATCTTAGAACTGAAAAATACGATATCAAATAAAAACTCAGCGGAGGGGCTCAAGCAGAATGGAGGAGATAGAAGAAACAATCAGTGAACAATAGAAATTACCGAACCTGAACAACATGGAGAAAACAGAATGAAAATTAAAATCAACAGACTCTCAGGAACATGTGAAACTATAACAAGGGACCCAACAATTGTGTCATTGGCGTCTTGGAAGGAGAGGAGAGATAGGGCAGGGCTAAAAAAGTACTCAAAGAAATCATGCCTGAAAACTTCCCAAGAGGCTGAGCAAACCCCAAACAGGATAAACCCAAGGAAATCCGCATTGTGACATACAGGTGTCTCCTGCTTTTCTAAAGTTTGCTTTAAACCACTTTGCTTCTACAAAAGACCTATGCTAGTACCCCTTTTCACTCACTAAAAGAAATCTGAAGAAAATTTTTGCTTTTGTGAAAAAAAGAATTGTTTCTTTGCTTTACACCATTTCGGCTTACAAAAGGCTTCATAGGAATGCTCTACTTTCAGGTAACGGGAAGCCTATATTATAGTCAAACTTCTGAAAACAAAACAAAACAATCTTGGAAGCAGCAAGAGAGAAACAAAACCTTAGCTATAAGAGAAAACAATTTTAGTTAAAGCAAATTTCTAATCAGAAACCATGGAGACCAGAAGTAACTGGCACAATATTTTTGAGGGCTGAAAAAAGAACTATTAACCCAGTATCTCATACACAGTGAAAAAGTCCTTCAGGAATGAAGGCGAAGTCAAGACACTCTCAGCTGAAGGAAAACCAAGAGAATTTGTCATGCTTTTTACAATAATTAACTTTTTTGGTAATTAAAAAATTATAAAATTAATTATACAAAAATGGATCATGGACTTAAATGTAAAACTATAAAAGTTTTAGAACAAAACATACAAGAAAGCTATGAGACCTAGGGCTAGGCAAAGAGTTCTTAGATATAAAGGAAAAGCACATTCCAAAAAAGGGAAAATTGATAAATTGGAAGTCATCAAAATTTAAAACTTTTGCTCTGCTAAAGGCCGTATTAAAAGAATGAAAAAAGCTACCACCAGGAGAAAATATTTGCAAACCACATATCCGAAAAAGAGCTAGCATCTGAATGTATACAAATCTCTCAAAGCTCAACAGCAAAAACACAAATAAATAATCCAATTAGAATATGGGTAAAAGATATGAAGACACATTTCACTGAAGAGAATATACAGGTTACAAATAAGCACATAAAAAGATGTTCAACATGATTAGTCGTTAGGGAAATGCAAATTAAAACCACAGTAAGATATCACTACAGATCTATCAGAATAGCTAAAATTTTAAAATAGTGACAACACGAAATGCTGGCAAGAACACAGAGAAATTGGACTGTATTGCTGGTAGGAATGTAAAGCGGTACCGCCGCAACTCTAAAAAACCGTTTGGCAGCTACCATATGACCCAGCAATTGCACCCCTTGCCATTTATCCCAGAGAAGTAAAGACTTATGTTCACATACAAAAAGCTATACATGAATGTTCATAGCAGCCTTATTCATAACAGCCCCAAACTGGAAACAACACAGATGTCCTTCAACAGGTGAATAGTTTAACGGGGGGGGGGGGGGGGTGGTACAGGGTACATCCTTATCATGAAATAACCACACAGCAATTAAAAAAAAAAAACTGATTTATATAAAACCTAGAGGACTCTCCAGAGAATTATGCTGGGCAAAAAAGTCAATCCTAAATGGCTACATTTTGTTATATAACAAATATGTACATAACAAAGCCATAGAAATGGAGACCAGGTTAGTGGTTACCATGGGACAATGGAGGGAGTGGGGCAAGAGGGAAGTCAGTGTAGCTATAAAAGGGGAACAGAGCATCCTTGTGGCCTCTGTTGACTGTGCCAGTGTCAATATCCTGGTTGTACTAGGTCATTGTACTACAGGTTTGAAGAAGTTAATATTGGGAAGAACTAGGTAGAGGGAACATAGGATCGCTCTGTATTACTTTTTACAACTGCATTTGAATCTACAATTATCTCAAAATAAAAGGCTTAATTTTTTAAAAAGTAACTATTCTTAGCTCTCCATCTGTTCAAAAACAGGTGGTAGGCTGAATTTGGCCCACAGGCTGTAGTAGTTTATAGAGCTTAATGCAAACAACAAGAAACACTACATGTTCATTCAATGCTGTCTTAGATGCTAAAACTTTAGAGAAATCTAGACACAATCAGAGGTCTTAAAATGTGTTTACAGTAGTTAGTTCTTACACTTATTGCGGTGGTTTCCTAGGTGGCAAGTGTCCATTCCCCAAGCTAACTTGGAAGGGGATAAGAGCAGTGGGTATGTAACCCCCTCTGGATTTGGAATCTTCAAAATCCTCTTTCTCTTATTGTTGCTCTCATATCAGCATTGTGAGTGCATCTTCTCCAGTTATACGCCACCCCTATTTTCCTACATCCTGGATTTTCACTGCATCATGGACGCTAGTTGTTTGTTTTATTCAACTCTGTGGTGGTCCATGTAAATATGATTGCTCTTTGAACAGGAGTTCTGTTTGAATTGCATGGACTGGTTAACAATCTCAGTTGTGTCCACTGTGCAGCACACAAAAAAAATTTAACACCATATTTAAAGTATCTGTATTCACATTCATGTTAGGAAATCTTTGATCCAATACAGCAGTCATTACCTAGCTATTCGGTGTGGTCTCTGTTTCCGCTGCATTGCTTTGTAATTGTTTATTTTGGCCTCTTAAAAATTGTATTGTGATCCTTAGCTGTCTGATTGTATTTAAGGGTGGGGCACTAAAAAGCTCTGTGTCCATGGGTGAGGCTTGGTGGAGCTTACTGAAGCCCAGGGCTCTACTGAAGGCTAATCCAAATAGATCGCTTCTTTGGGGAGCCCACAACATTAGTCCTTAGGTCTTTTCTCCTGGGTCTATAAAATTACCTGGAGAAGATACTTTTCTGTCTGAAGGTTATGATCCTCCATTCTGGGGGCTAGATGTGGAAAAAAGGCTTCTCACTTTCTCTTCATCCTGGGAATTTAGTTCCTTTTCCTTCACTGTCGTTTTATCATCAGGAGGGAGCATGTGTTTGACTCACCTTCATTAACCAGAGGTCTTTATTTAAATAATCATAGTCTGAGCCAACACATGAGGAATTAAAGTGGTTGTAAGGGTTTAACATGACATCTGGGTTTGTCATCATTCTTGTTCCCCAGCCCCATGGTTACTTCAAGCACTTGGACTCAAATTACCACTCTGGATGTAGCTGAGATTAGTTCTTATCATAACTGGAGGTGGTTAGACAAGAAGGCAGGAGGTCAAATCCCAAGCCTAACTTGAAGGAGGGAGTATTTGGATGTGGAATCTTCTTCAAAATCCTTTCTCCTGCTTTTTATTTTGTTTTGTTAATACAAGCATTTGGGGCCCATCCTCTCCAGTTGTAGGCTCTCCTAATCCTAGATACCTAATCAGAATCTATCAGGGTGATACAGGAAGAAGTAGGCGATTAAACCAGTCATTTCTATAGAGCTTTCAGCTCTAAAGTTCTAAAATTCAAAGTTTTTTGTGGGGCAGTCTGGAAACCTAACCATGAAATATGCACCTTTATTGCTATGTGGAAATGCACTCTGAGTTTCATGTAGCAAATTTACAGGTCAGCAATAGGCTAAATGTCAGCCTGGGGTAGATACTCCCTTGGGGGACAGCACCAGAGGGGGTAGACTCACAGTGATGGGCAAGAACAGCTAAGCAGAGAGTTCCTGGGCGCTGTTCAGAAATGGGTCGACCTCAGCTGTGGGCCTATCAGGATGATATGCCATCCTGCCTGTGGCCACGCCACACACTGAAATATAGGGAAAGTTAGAATGTGACCTAACACAAGTAGTACATTTCCTCAAGGTCATGGCTCACCTTGGACGTTTGCATGAGAGGATCAGGAACTGGGAAGAACCGTGTGTGTTATCTGTTCTGCTTGACATTTTGCTGAGTTGACACAGTATCTAGGTATGCATTTATATACATAAAGCAAGGATTTAGAGCATGTTATTTTTTTTTCTTAAGTTTTGCCAACTTGATAGGTAAAATGATACTCTTTTGATATCTGAACAGAAATAACTTTGGTTATAAAGTTGTGCTTTATTTCCCCCATGAGCTTATTGACCATTTATAGTTTTCTTTTGTGCATTGTTCTGTCACTTACTCAAAAATATTTATTGGTCACCTCTGTTAGTTCCTGGGATAAAGGGTTAACAAGACAGACAATTTCCCTTTTCATCTCACAGAGCTCATCATTTAGAGGAAGTAGACAAACATAAGTAACATAATTTTTGTAAATATTTCTGGAACTTGAAAAGACATAGCCTCTATCTTTAGGACAGATTTTGATATATATGAGTCAGGTCTATTTTATTATGTTGTTTGGATCTTATAAACCCTTATCTTTTACTTACTTGCTCTGTCATGGGCTGAAAATGGGGAACTAAAGTCTCTATTTACTAATAGGCTTCTATTGCTCTTTGTAGTCCCTGTAATTTTTGTTGAGAAAAATGTGATTTTTATACATATCCATAATTTTTAGATCTTCACTGTGAATTATATACTTTATCATCATGTGTCCTTTCTCCCTCTTATATTTTGTTCCCATTCAACTTTAACAGTGAGGCTGTGAACACTGCTTCCTTCTCCTCTGACAGTGTCATTTTTTCATGTTTACAGATATAAGTATTTAAAGCTGTGAATGTTCCTCTCAGCACTCCTTTAATGGTATTGTTATTTTCCACATGTATCACTGACATACATTTTGCTCATCCTTTTACTTTCAGCTGTTCTGAATCACTTCAAGGTGTATCTTTTTTTATATAGCATATACTTGGGTTTTCCTTATAATCCAATTTGAGCCTTTTTCTTTAAGTATATCTGGACCATTTACATTTACAGATAGGACGGCTGTTTGGTCTTGTTTCTGTCATCATGTTTTACATTACACAAACTATTTCCATTGATGCTTTAAAATAACTTCCAATACATGGCTTGTTTCCTTTGCTCATGTATGTGTTCTGATCATTCAAAAAATCTTTATGTTGTCTTACCTTTCAGTGGTTACCTTATTGATGAACCCTCTATTTCTTAGCTTCTATCTACTGACACCATATATAAAAAATAATAGTATGCTTTTACTTCCTCATACTCTCCCCTCCGCTAAATTAGCTGATTATTTCCATTCATTCTTTCAGTACTTACCTTTTTACTTTAAAGTATATTATTGGATTTCCCTGGTGGCGCAGTGGTTAAGAATCCACCTGCCAATGCAGGGGACACAGGTTCGAGCCCTGGTCTGGGAAGATGCCACATGCCGCAGAGCAACTAAGCCCGTGCGCCACAACTACTGAGCCTGCACTCTAGAGCCCGCGAGCCACCACAACTACTGAGCCTGCGTGCCACAACTACTGAAGCCCACATGCCTAGAGCCTGTGTTCCACAACAAGAGAAGCCACCGCAATGAGAAGCCTGCACACCCCCACTCACTGCAACTAGAGAAAGCCCACGTGCAGCAACAAAGAAACAATGCGGGGCTTCCCTGGTGGCGCAGTGGTTGAGAATCTGCCTGCTAATGCAGGGGCCACGGGTTCGAGCCCTGGTCTGGAAGATCCCACATGCCGCGGAGCAACTAGGCCCGTGAGCCACAAGTACTGAGCCTGTGCGTCTGGAGCCTGTGCTCCGCAACAAGAGAGGCCGCGATAATGAGAGGCCCGCGCACCGCGATGAGGAGTGGCCCCCACTTGCCGCAACTAGAGAAAGCCCTCGCACAGAAACGAAGACCCAACACAGCCATAAATAAATAAATAAATAAATAAACCCAAAGTTAAAAAAAAAAAAAGAAACAATGCAGACAAAAACAAATAAATTTATAAAGTATATTATGAACTTTTTTACTCCTAATAATAAAAGAGTAAGAAATCAGAATACTTATGCCACCTCTTACCTTCTCCTCTTACTTCCAACTTTTGTAACTGTAACTTCCACCGTGGATCCTGTCTTCATCCTATAGCAAATTCTTTTGCTGTGATTTCTCATTTACCACTTGTTTGGAGTTTATCCTCTTGCAGTTTTTTCATAAATGCTCATAAGAAATACAGCCCTTAATTTTCCCATGTTTATAAACGTCGATGTATTACACTCAAACATAAGTGGCAGTTTGACATATTCCCTCACTAGAGTATACACTACACAGGCAGGAACGTGTGTCTGTTTTGCTCACTGGTGTATCTCCAACACCAAGAACAGTAGCTGGCACATAGTTGCACTATAAATATTTGTTAAATGAACAATATACAAAGGAAAATCACAAAAAAGCTTTTGGGTTGGGCTTTTTCCTTCTGAGAATTTTGTCAGCATGGCTTTTCTAGTGCCAAATGATAAAAGAGAGAAGTTTGAGGCCTCTCTGATTTCTACCCCGGTACAATTTATTTTTGGTTTTCAGCAATTTGACCTTGAGGTGCCTAAGTGTCATTTTCTTTGTGTTTAATCTTACTTGAAATTGTTATACATCTTGAATCTATGGGTTTATATTTTTCATCAAATTTGAAAATGTTTAAGCTAGTTTTTATTTCTGTACCATGTGTGCTCTTAAAAAAATCTTTATTCTCTCTTGAGTGAAAAGATCTATATTTATCTACTAGATCAAGTTCATTAATTTTATAATTCAAATCTATATCTTTGTTCTTTTCAGCTTTTGATCTATCCATTTCTGCAAGGTATATCTTAAAATCTTCAACTAAAACTGTTAATGTCTTTCTAGTCTGTTGATAGTCATTTGGTTTATATATTTTGAGGCTATATTGTTAGCAACATACATATCCATGATAAAATATCATTTGTTACAACTAATATATGACATCCTTTGCCCCTTATGGCATATTCATCTTATAATTGTTTTGCTAATGTTAAAATTGCTGCCATGGCTTTTGTTCAATCTGCCTGACATATATTTTTTCCATCTTTTTCATTTTCAATCTTTAGTATACTTTTGCTTTAAATATATCTTTTGTAGATATTGCTACATCTTTTAAAACCCAACCTGGGAGGATTGTGTGAGGCAGGGAATTTCAGTGTCTCTGGAGAATGTGGGTGGATGAACTAAATGGGAAGACTTTCAATGAACCAGTAATGCAGTAAGAGGCAGAAGTAACTCCAGGTGGAGGGGCTTGCAGGAGGGGTTCATCGTGGGCTTTCTTAATTTATTCCAGTCCAAACGAGTTGATGTCTTGGGAGTTGGGCCTTATCCCAAAAAGTTCACTGTGCTTTCTGAAAGAGTGGCTGTGATCCGTGTGGCCAGCTGTGCTTTGTTTCAATGGGAAAAGGAACAGTCACAGGTTGGAGAAGTTTCCTTCCTGGGAGGGTTCAAAGAGACAACCTTCATGCAACGATGAGGAAGTGAACAAAGGAAGGAGAGAGACCCTTAACCGTGGCATCACTGAGCACCCAAAGCTCACTCTGGTCTACCTTCCTGAAGTTATTACTCAACAGCTCAAGAGATTAAAAGCTTTTTGAAAAGACTGGCTCCTTCCCACAGAACTGGCAGGCGGGGGGATAATACAGATGACCCAACTGACATACTCTGAAGTCAGAAACATTTGCCTTGTAGAGTAATGAGAAAATACTCAGAACAGAAGAGGACAGCCTGGCTACTGCACGACACAGACTCATAAGGAAAAATTAAGCCTGACACAGTGGGTGAGGCAGAACATATGTGCACAACTGCTCTTCCCTGATCTCTGAAGCACGGGGGCAGGTGGGACAGGCCTCCGAGGATGTGCAAGCCCCTACCCAATCCTAGTACAGATGTTCTGGAAGGGTTGAGGAAGGTACTCATATATTTCCTTGATCCAAAGATTCTGTATCTGATTTTTAATGCTTAAGCAAGTCCGTGGCAAATATTGTCGAGCAGGGGTCCCCAACCCCCGGGCCTCAGACCGCTACCGGTCCGTGGCCTGTTAGGAACCGGGCTGCACAGCAGGAGGTGAGCAGCCGTAGAGCAGGTGAAGCTTCACCTGCCGCTCCCCATCGCTCGCATTACCCCCTGAACCATCCCCGCCATCCCCAATCCACGGAAAAATTGTCTTCCACGAAACCAGTCCCTGGTGCCAAAAAGGTTGGGGACCGCTGTTGTAGAGAACACAGAATTAAAGGTGGTTCCCGAAAAAAAAATTGCATTCAAAGTAAGGCAGACATCTTCAGGTGACAGAGCATGTGGGGCATTTTCAACACGGAGCTATAAAAGATAAATATATTCATGTATATGCACACACACAAATACATACACACACATATATGTGATGGCAGACTTCCAAAACGAAATCCAAGAGCCATAATTGATTTCCTTCTTTTTCTACCTCTAGCAAGTAAATAATGATGTAAGATCCTTTTGGGGAAAAGGGAAGGACAATCATCTCTTTAATCTTCCTAAACAAACCTGAGGCAGGTGTTAAAAACCATCTCCAATTTACAGATGAGTCTGGCTACAGGTTTCCTTCCTGTTACCTCATGAAGGATGCAGGAAGGAAAGACGGGCATGTGCTGCTCTGCCTTTGAACCGACTGAGAAGGAATTAAAGCTGGTGGCTTTAGAACCAGCAGATACACAAATACATCTTGGTATGATTTTCTTAAAACACAAGTGACGCCTTTCAAACCAATGACAATGGTTTCTATTCCCGTTTCTAATCTGATTCCTCTTTTGGAATTTGCTCTTCGAGAAATGTTAGGCTTTGAAATGAGGACTCCAAAAGCCAAGAGCCCCAGATCCTGCTGCAGAACCCCAGCATGACTTTCTGTGAAACTCCTAATAAATCACTCGGTTTTGCCTTGAAGCCATTGAATAACTGAGCATAATTTGGAAGCTGGTGTCTCAAATCATTACCCGGTGCCTCCACATGAGAGTACCATTTACCCTGAGAATTGTTCAATTCCACCCAGCAAGTCCACAGTAAATTGGCACCTCGTTCCTGCCAGGAGGGGGCTCACATCAAAGTTGTGTTAACTTTCAGAAGTCCATTTTCAGCCTGCTTTCACCAAGACTGCCTGGTAATTGCCTTCACCTGAAAATCCAGTGCAACTCCACCAGGCCTTCCCTATGGACAACAAAAAGAAAAACAGTGGGTGAAAATAAGGGCCAGAAGCACCTCAAGGATCTATCATCCAGTGTGAGGTCTTGTGTCAGTCTGGCAAGTGACGCCCTGGGAGGCTGGCCTTCATGCCTGTCCTGTGAGGTTTGAACGCACTGACAAACAGGGAATGGCTATTTATTGAGCATCTACAATGTCCTAGGAACAAGGTCACGCCCCTTTTTTATTTCCATTTAGCCTCCCAACATCCTCTACATAGTTAAAGTGAACCTTACCTGACAGATGTGGGGCAACTACAGCTCAGGTCATGGGACCTGACTGAGGTCATCTGGTTAGAAAGTGGCGGGGTGAGGGTTCCCACATGTCTCTGCTTCCCAAACCCCATGCTCTTTTCACATCACACCCGAAACGTCCTAAGCACGAATACTGAGAGGCTTTTATAAGGAGCCCACAAAACAGGTATTGCTCCTTGATTGCTACAGGGTGAGAGATTGAGCAGGGTGTGTCAGACACTCAGCGGGTAAAGCTAAATCACAGACTGTGGGTCCAAAGATGGCGTCTAAGGTTGTTCACGGCAGCTGTGGGCAAGGGAGGGCTGTTCACACACCTGGGCAGGAAAGCTTACTTTAGGCTGGGAGAGTGGAGAGGGGGAAATTAGTGTTTATTAAGAGGTAACAGGGCTTCCCTGGTGGCGCAGTGGTTGAGAGTCTGCCTGCCAATGTAGGGGACGCGGGTTCGAGCCCTGGTCTGGGAAGATCCCACATGCCGCGGAGCAACTAGGCCCGTGAGCCACAACTACTGAGCCTGCGCGTTTGGAGCCTGTGCTCCGCAACAAGAGAGGCCGCGATAGTGAGAGGCCCGCGCACCGTGATGAAGAGTGGCCCCCACTTGCCACAACTAGAGACAGCCCTTGCAAAAAAAAAAAAAAAAAAAAAAAAAAAGAGGTAACAGGTCTTCATAATGAAGAGCATGGACTCTGGAGCCAGACTGCCTGGGTTTAAATCCCATCTCCTGCTGCAGAATAATCCGGTGTGGGTGTGCACAGGAAGGTGTCTGGGTGTGAGGGGCAGTGGAGATGGGCGAGCAAGAGTGGCCATGTGCTGCGGTTTGCTGAAGCTGGTCGAGGTGTACGTGAGGTATATTGTATTACTGTTCTATTTTTGTGTATGTGCGAAACTTCCCAAAACAAAAGCATTAAGATAAACAAACCTGGGTTCCTCCGCTGACTAGCGGTATGCCATCAACAAGTCCTTTGGCCCACCTCAGTTTCCTCAGAGGTAAAACTGAGCACTAACAGTACCTACTCCTAGGGCTGTATGAGAAATAAATGAGTTAATACATGGAAGATATGTGCATGTATACATTACCTGTATTACAGGTATACATGTCAAATGCTAGAAATTACTATAGAGTAACTACTACATCCCAGGTGCTAGACTTGGCATCACAAATGTATTATTTCAATTGATTTCTCCCAACAATCCTATGAGGCAAGATAGCCTCCATTTTCACAGGAGGAAGTGGACTCAGAGGGGTTCTGGCAGCAAAACCTGCATAAAAAGTCAGGTTGGCTCTAAAAGCCTTGTTTCCCCTAGAGGCCCACTTCCCTAAAAGTGCCTGGACCGCCTATTACAGATGGGGAAACTGAGCTCCGGGGGTTTGGGAAATCCACAGCTCTGAGGGGTAGGCTGGGAACTGAACACAGATGAGGCCAGGACCCAGCACAGCCTGGGCTCTTGCTTCTGGAGCGGACAGGCTGTCCTCACACAGGCTGTCCTTGGGGAGGGAGGGGGCGGAGCTCTGCATTTCGTGGCTAAGTGGCCATCTGAAGAGCAGGGATGGCGCAGAAGCCCCGCCCCCTCCTCCACCCCAATGAGCCGTCCTGGGGGCAGCAGGCTCCAGGGTTTCTCAGACCAACAAGCACCAAGGCTCCTCAGAGAACCAAATAAGGGGGAGGAAAACGGAAACCTAAGAGGAACTTGATGCTAGCAGCCTCTGCATTTGATGTTTTAGCCAATCTCTTTCCAGGGCCACAGGCACTGGAGTGAGCGTGAGGCAGCACGGGGTCTCCCTCGGAGGCCCGCAGAGCTCCGTCGGCCCTGCCCAGCCCAGCATCCGAGCTTCAGCTGGAGCCCTTCCTTCCAGCAGCTGCTTCGTCTTCTTAGAGACTCACTCCAACACGCTCCACGCCCCCAAAACACGCCTGTGCAATCAGTGAGCGAGTCATGCAGCCACCGAGATTAGACAAGCACTTGTCTCCTTACAAATCTCCCCCTAATCAGCAATGACAGAGGAACAGACACCCTCAGAGCAGTTACCATGAATCTGACTTCCAAAAAGGGTCCACTCCACCAGCCACCAGGACGGCTAACGATGCCCTAAAATACAACGAAGCAACCCTTCCAGCACAGCCAATTTGCATCCAAAACTCAGCTGGACTGTTGACAATTTGTACCCTTTCTGCAGGAACAGAACCAAGCCTGACCTTTACCTCCAGGACCACGTCTGTGTTGCTGTTTGCTAACTGGTGTCAAAAGCAGTTGTGGTCTCATTCCAATTAGAACTCTTATTTTTGCTGAAACAGACCAATTTATGCATCCTTTCTGGCCCTCTCAAGAGTCTCTCAATCTTAAAATGAGCCAGTCAAAAACCACAATTTTACCGGCAGTGATTCACAGCAGGGAGTGAAGGGGGAGATGGAGAAAGCCCAGAGGACTGGAGGCGAGAGGGACATACTTCCCGGCCAGGGGGCCCACACAGACAGCACCTTCCTGGGCTCCCGGGAGAGCAAGGCCACGTCCTGGCAAAACAAGATAAACATCCAGTTTAAGGCTATTATCTCCTTTATTCAAAAAATAAATATTTCACTTTTGAGTCGACATATTTCAAATCACATGAAGCACAGAGAAGAAATACAGTCCCTTTGGAAATCATGAACACGTGTAGGAAAGAGTCATGTTCAAAGCAAAGGGGATGGGGTGAGCACTGATTCCAACTGATCCATGACCCAGAGATGCCTCCTCTCACCAGGTGGAGCTACATATCGATTGTAGGCGAGAAACACACACAAACACACACACACACACACACGGCTTTGAAGTCTGAAAGGCACATGAAGTGGACCATAAGGTGTATGGCACATTCACTGATAAAGCGTTCCCTATTCCCTCCCAAGAAAAGTGGAGAAACTTTAATCAAGTCACAGACCAGAGAAGACAGGGTACTCTGGCTCAGAGCTCAGCATCAGGAAGATCTCTGCGGATGAAAGCCACTCTCCTCCTGCTCTCCCCTCCCGCGCCTCCTCCCTGGCGGGGGAGGTCCCTCACTCGGTGATGGCGGGGCGCGTAGCCACGTACACGAACACCACGATCAGCAGCACGACCACTGCCAGCGTGGGCAGCACCACCGTGGTGATCTGCTGCCGGGCCTCCTGCATGGCCTGCTTCCGCTCCTTCTTGTCCTTGGACGTCTCCTTCTTGGGCTTCCCCTTGAGCTGCCGCATCTTTCCTAGGGGATGCTAGGAGGGTGCGTCCGGAGAGGGATTTGAATGAAGGAAGGGTCACGCTCTTCTGGTCAAGGTGCAGAATCTCCTGTAGAGAGAACCATGAACAAGAATGAACGGAGTGAAAGGAAAAGGACTCGCAAAGTCAAAGGCAAACGCTAAACCAGGAAGAGTATCTGCAACTTAGCAGCCCAAGGATTAAGGACAGAAGAGGTCTTGTAGCCCCTCTGAGTGGTGGGTGGTGGAGATAAGCAGGATGTTCCTGGGGCTCTATCACCGTCAGCGCTTCTGCAGGTGTGCTGTGCACAGGTAACCGGCACACTGAGACAGGGCCTCTCAGCTCCAGGGGCAGCTGGCCAGGCGCTGGGCACCAGATGAACAAGACTGCTTTCATGACACGAAGGGACTGGGAAGCACTAACTATACCGCCTCCACTCAGCGGAAAGGGGGGCACCCTTCTCCCTTCCAAGGCCCCACCTATTTACTTCATTGTTCTAAATCCCACCATCTCCCCGGCTAACCTCCAGCGCTGAACCGCCGGCAGCCTGCAGATCCCAGGACCGTGGCTCCCTTCCTGCCCGAGCCCAGGGCCTGATTGCAGGCCACGGCAGCCTCACTGGGGCCGAAGAAAGCCCGGAGGCACCGACTTCTCTGATCTCCATTTGATCCTCTACGCATCCACCCAAACCTTCCTGAGTACCTCCTATGTGCCAGGCTCTGCTCGAGGAGCTGAGGAAGAGGTGGAACACTCAGGGCTGTGCTCGCAGAGCCCACGGTCTGGGGGTGCACCCTGGGTTGCAAGCGGAGTGGAGAGCTGGGTCAGACAGACGATAAAGAGAGACCAGCTGAGCCTTCGGTCCAGCCACCGACTCAGCCTAGGATCTTGTAAATTCTGTGCCCCGTGGAGGTGCTCAGGTGGTGAAGCGGTGCTGTCAGGGGCCTGGGGAATGAATCAAAGGCCTTGGCTAACTACAGAGCAACAGCTCCATACGAGTCCGATTCTGAGCTTTACACAACAGTAACAGACTTTGGCTGATTCAAGTTGAGATGGAGTTTACGCAGAGGCCTTTGGCACCTCATAGCATCCCCAGAAAAGAGGACCTGGCTCAGGAAATAAGCAGGACAAGGAGCTGTGCAGCCGTCACCTGAGCCCCACTCACACCACGAGCCTGGAGGAGGCCTCAGGCTGTATCATCACCTGGACACTGCCGCTGGAGCAGGGGGCACTGAGGCCACCACTACTGCCCCTGGAAACCAGACGGAGCTGCTGTCACTGCCTTCAGGATGAATTCTCCAGGGCCCGGGCTTCTCTGTGTCACCATGTGCATGTGACCAGCCAAGCTGAGACCCAATATACCCGCAGCCTACCCTTCCAACCTCTATAAGCAGGGGGAGTGTTTCTAAACACAGTGAAAGAGTGGGGGGTTGGCTACTGGTCAGGGAAATAAAAAAGACAAATGCCCTTCATAACATCCTGGGGGACTGGTAGAGAGGCACTCTCTGAGGCAGAGGAGCCGTGTACCCCAATATTCCTCTAACAAAGAGACTTTTGTATCACGATACTGTGTACCCAGTTTTGCCCCAGGACAGTGGGTGGCCTGTCACCACCCTGATGAGGAAGCTGACATTTACACCTAAGTGAACGTGTCAAGTGGCAGGCAGGACGTGGAATGTGGGTTCCGAGGCGGGAAAGGCCTTGTGTGACTCTCCCTGTTGGTAGAGGGATCCTAACCTCACCACTCCTCTCATCCCCGATTGGACCCCAGAATTTTTTTCCTATTATCCATAATCAGGCGGAGTTTCTCCTGGTGCAAGAGGGCTGAAATTATTGCACTGGAATGACATGATGCCAGCCAAAGCAAATATTAAAGTTCTGGAGAGCCCCATTTAGGCAAATTTACGCCTTCCATCAGGCTTTTGAAAATAGCCACTCTTGAGGGAGGGAGATGCAAGAGGGAAGAGATATGGGGACATATGTATATGTATAACTGATTCACTTTGTTATAAAGCAGAAACTAACACACCATTGTAAAGCAATTATACTCCAATAAAGATGTTAAAAACAAACAAACAAACAAAAAAGAAAATAGCCACTCTTAACTTTCTTAAGACCTGACAGGTGTAGGAACCCCCGGCTTTACAAATTCTCCTTTTCAAATCTTTCAGAGAACTTGCAGGCAGACCTGGGTTCAAACTAAGGACATGCAACTTACTGGCTGAACGGCTTTGGGCTTCAGGAGGCCTCAGTGTCATCATCTGAACAATGAGGACAACTTCTCTCAGAAGGAGTGACTGAGGATTTGAAAAGAAAACACTCCTCACGGTGCTCGGCCCGCCCACACCTGGCAGCACAGGCCGGCCAGCCAGACGCAGCCGCTTCCGCCCTCCCCACCGCTTGCCCGCTCCGGGGCCCTGGTCAGAGCTCACGGAGCTCACCAGCCTCAGCCGCCCCCGGGGAGGCGGTCTAATGGCAGTGCCCCGCCCGCAGGACCGCGGTGAGGATGAGACAAGAATCCGGGTAACACGGCACCTGGCACGGAGGAGGCACCGGATCCACGTTAGCTGACGCTCCTGAAGCCCACCCAACAAACAGCCTGCAGGGAGACGGGCAGGCTTGCGACCCCCAGTCAGAGATGAGGAGACCAAGGGGCAAGAGGAAAAACGTCTTGCGCACAGTCAGCTGGTCTGTAAATAGTATCTAACAGAGCAGTGGATGGCATCCCTTGTCCAAAGCTATGAGCCATGGTCTGTTCTCTCCCTGACAGCTTCACGAAATTGTCTGAAAAGAGACAGGCCATTGGCAGCACTCCGATTTGTAGCCATTTCCCTGTGGACCTAATGGCCTGTAAAAAGAGGAGGACCCCACTGTGGCCCATCACCCAGCCCCCCACAGGACCCCTCACAGGGCCCATCACAAGATTCTCCCACAGGACACCTCGCAGGATTCTCCCACAGGACCCTCACTGGATTCTCCCACAGGACCCTCACAGGGCCCCCCCAGAGGACTGGCCGCAGGCAGGCAGCACCAGAGGCCCAGAGTTAACAAGGGCCCCAGCCCCGCTCCTTCGGCTGCTGCCTGCATCCTCCCACAGAGGTGTGGTGGACATTCATAGGCACCAGCCCCCGTGACGACCAGTTCTTGACATTTGTGAGATGCATTCAGAAGTTCTCCAAGGCTTAAAAAAAGGCCCCGTCACTGGGGACAGTGCAGATCTGGTCAGGATTTAAAGAACGAACACGCCAGCCTGAAGTCTGGGGTCTTGGTCAGGCTCCAGTGGGTGGCCTCCCTGATCCCACTCACCTGTGCTGTGGGCCTCAAACCACAGCCCGGCACTCTCCCTGGGGCTGAAGAGAGAGTGCTGAGGAGGGAGGGAAAACACCGCTGAGACGACAACTGAGGGGAGGGAAAAGGGCCCAGCAGGACAAAGGCTGGGGAAGAGCCGCAGGCAGAGGGAGCGGGAGGAAACAGAAGGGTGGCAGGAGGGGAACTGCAGAGGGCACAGAGGCCAGGCCATCCACAGGCTGGCGGGCCATGGTGAGGAGCCGGGTTTCACTCCGAAAGCAGCGCGAGGCACTGAAGGGCTTCACACGGGGAGGTGCAAGTTTCAAAAAGCTCCTCTGGCCGGTCTGTGGAGACTGGGGTCCAGGGGAATGAAAAGGGAGGCCCTTAGAGCAGGGCAGGGAAGGCCAGGGGTGGCTCAGACTTGGTGGGGAGGGCCAGTGGTGATGGAGAGGAGGATGGAGTGGGCTTTTATTTGGGGGGTACCTAATGACAGATTAGACATGGCGCATGAGGGAAAGAGAATAACGGGCGGACCTAAGGTTTGGAGCTTGAGCATCTGGCTGCATGGTGATCCGGCCTTATGAGGTGAGGGAGAATGGCAGGAAGGGGGGATGGATTTGAGAAAGGACATGAAGTGCTCTGTTCACATCTATCCATGTGTGAGGATGCCTATTAGACATCACCATGGAAATATCAAGGAGGCGGTTGAGGACATGAGTCAAGAGCTCGGTCTGAGCTGAAGATCTATATTTGGAAGTCATCAGCCACTGATGAGGTGAGCTCACCAAGGACAAGGTAGATGGAGAAGAGGGCCAGGCCCGAGCCCTGAGCATCTGACAGTCAGAGAACAGGAGGGGAAGGGCAAGCAAAGGAGCCTGTGGAGAAGAGGCAAGTGAAGAAGAGAAAAGAAGTGTGGAGTCCCAGGGACCAAGAGTCAAGAAGAGCACTGCTTCAAGACGCCACCGAGACAAAGTGAAGATAAAGCAGCAGCCATTGGATCTGGCGACTTGGAGAACTGACAAGAGGAACTTCAGTGGAGTGGGCCAATCAGCCTCTATTTCAGAAACCTAAACTGAGAAACATGAAGGCACACAAGCCGGAAAATCCTGCAGATGGGGGCACCGGGGAAGCCATCTGATGCCATGCGCGGAAGACAACAGAGGAAGCCAAGCTGGGGAGAGGAGACGGGAGCCGCGGGGAGCACTCTGAGAGCTGGAGACTGGGGACTCTGCTCTTATCTTTCCAGCACAGCCCCTGCGAGGCCCAGCTCTATACAGCCTCCTGAGCTGAGTTATGCTGACCTGTTTCTGAATCTTAGGATAGACATCTCTTTGAACTTGAGCTGGCCCCAGTGGGTCTCTGTACCTTCCAATGAAGGAGCCCTGGCTAAAATGATTACTCCAGTTTTACAAATGAGGAGTCCAAAGCCTTGCCACTGTCACAAAATTACGGGGGTGCAGAGTCAAAAGTCAAACCCACATCAGCCTGACCCCGAAGCCTGAATAGTCAACCATCCTCGCTGCCTTCCCCACGTACCTTCCCAGCCCTTTACCCACTTTGGGGCCACGTCATTGCTCACCAGCCCCTTGCAGAGAGGAAATCACAGATGAAGCTCATAAGGTGCAGTCTGGCTCTTTCCCAGCAAGCAGCCCAGGCAGGATAGAGAAGCCACTAGCCAAGTTCCAGCTTTACAACCCGACCATGACTGCCACCTGGCCACCCCCCTGCCTCTAGCTCCCCTAACCAAGGGAACGGAAACTTCACAAACACTTGAGTTCCACCAATGCCCCTCCCCCACCAACAAGCCCATGGCAACTGGTCAGCACTGGAATGTTCCAACCGGTCCCCGGTGTGCGTGGGCAGGTGGGAGGGGGGCAGAGAGGAAGGGGAAGCACATCCTTTCAGACAGAATCATTTTATGATTTTTTGGCTGAGCTTTCCAGTCTTTTTTCTATATATATACATATATTGTGCACACACACGCTTATTAAAATCCTTATGTATATTTCTTCCTACTTAGAAATCATAATGTACATGACAGCCTTAGAACCTATTAGGGAAACAGCCAGGAGCAGAGGTAAGAACGTGGGTTTGAAACCAGGTTTGAGCCTCAGCTCTGCCATGTCTAGTTATACAACCCTGGGCAATGTACTTAATCTCTCATGCCCCGACTTTCCTCCTCTGTAAAATGGGATAAGAAAACCTGCTTTGTAGAGTCATTGGGGGAGAAAGACTGAAGTATTAACTGAAGTATTGATTAACAGGCCAAACCAGATGCTCAGTAAATGGTACAGAGTAACTCCCTTTCCAGGGAGGTTTTTCCAGTGCAGATGCATGTACGGAGGGAGGTACCAGGGAAGGCTGCCCTTTTTTTGGTTTTGAACCATATAACCCATGGATGATGGAACCCCCCAGTTTCTCTCTCTTCCCTGCTGAAAACCACCAGTTACCAGTCTGCTGCTGGGCAGGTTTTCCCAGAGGCTTGATGGGCGAAGAAGTTTGGCTTGGGCAATTGAGGGAAGGTTCAGAATCACAGAGACCACCCCCAGCTCCCGTATGCCAGACAGGCTAATGCTGCACTGCCCAGTATGGCAGCCACTCGTCACATGTGGCTACTAGCACTGGAAATGTGGCTGTGGTCCAAACTGAGCTGTAGTGTGAAATACACACCAGAGTTTGAAGGCTCCGTACCAAAAGAAAGAATATAAACTGTCTCATTAAAATCTTCCATACTAATTACAAGAAATGATAACATTTTGGATATACTGGGTTTGATAAAATGTATTAAATTAATTTCACCTGTTTTTTTTTTAAACTGTCTTAATGTGGGCTACTCAAAAACTTCAAATTCCGTGAGTAGCTCACACGGCACTTTAACTGGGCAGTGCTGTGCCTGCCCCATGCAATAAGCACCAGGTTCAGCCCCCTGATAAGCTTCCCACATCACGGCCTCAACTCACAATGGTGAGGACTCCGGGGCCCTCACAGCCCTGCCCTAATGGATCTCTCCAGCCTCATCATACCTCACATGACCCACGGCTACCAACACGTCTGAGTGCCCACCCCACACGCTCACATCCCATGCCCGTGCCCGTGCAGGAGCGCTGCCGCATGCCCTCCCCCATGTACCAGCATCCTCCAGGTGCTCAGCAAGCATCTCTGGATCGAACACCAAAGCTGGAGGACAAGCAGTCATCTTACGTACTGAGCACAGAGTTACAGCAGAAAATTCTACAGGAGAGGAGAAAAAGTTATAGCAGAAAATAATAAACCAGATAGCTACCACTTAGAAATGCTCCTTTCATTCTCAACACAAGATTGGTATTCTCACTCCCATTTTACGTGAAGAAGATGAGATTCAGAAAAGTATGGGGACCTCCCTGGTGGCGTAGTGGTTAAGAATCCGCCTGCCAATGCAGGCGACACAGGTTTGATCCCTGCTCTGGAAAGATCCCACATGCCGCAGAGCAATGAAGCTCGCGCACCACAACTACTGAGCCTGCACTCTAGAGCCCGTGAGCCACAACTACTGAGCCCGCGTGCCACAACTACTGAAGCCTGCGTGCCTAGAGCCCGCGCTCCGCAACAAGAGAAGCCACCGCAATGAGAAGCCCGCGCACCACAACGAAGGGTAGCCCCACTCGCCGCAACTAGAGAAAGCCCGCGCGCAGCAACAAAGACCCAACGCAGCCAAAAATAAATAAATAAAATAAATAAATTTATGAAAAAAGAAAAAAAGTATGGTGACTTGCCCAAGATCAAAGACCATTAGGAAACCAGCACAGTCTCAACCCTAGTATAAAATCCATAACAATCACTCATTAAATATTGAGTGAATGAATGGACTGAGGATCTGAACTCAGACCTAATTCCAAAGCGCACCCATCCTCTCTGCATGACCCCACAGTGACAGTGCCTCCAGGTCAGCCCACAATTAAGAACAGCAGCTATCACATCCCGAAGGCTCACTACCTGTCAGGCTACCGCACTAAAGCCCTCTACAAACACGCAAACCGCACTGCGGCTTTTATCCCATTTTTCAGACAAGGGAACTGAAGCTCAGAGAAGGGCCCAGGTAGTAAGTCAGAGTGCATCTGGGATTCAGACCCAGCTCTGTCTGCCTCCCAGCCAACCCAGCTGCCTCCAGGTAGCCGGGCCATCCCATGGAGTGACGGGACACAGGGTCAAGAGTCCATGGCGGGTTCCTGCCCGTCAGCTCTGGAGGCTGAGGACACGAGGAGGGAGGGTGTGTGGGCAGGAGCTTGTCTCACGTGGCAGTGGATAAAGCCTGTTCCTTACTTGCTCCGACTCCCAGAAGGTGTCCTGGGCTTAAAGACGCACTGCAGGTTGCTTGAACTCTCCTGGTGGGCCAGGCTGCTCAGAAAGAAGGCCCCCAGGATGTCCCAGGCTGTTGCAGGGGCGCCCGCTGAGAACAGCACGTCCAGGCAACAACGTTAAGTGGCTGCAGACTGTGTCGGCTGCACCCGCTCCTCCCCACACAGGCAATGCGAGGACAGACACCAGGCCCAGGTGGCGGCCCGCCTGGAGGGCCACTCCCAGGGATGGAGGCCAGAGACTGCCCGCCCATCCTCCACGCTGTCCACCTTTCCAAAGCCCTGCAGCTCTCCTGTCTCCAGAAAAGGCGGTGTAAGATGCTCACTGAGAAAATGGCTGTGTTTTTCTCCTACTGCAAACTCAGGAACGCAAACGAATAAACGACACGTAAGAAGGGTGTCTGTGGGGCAGATCTCCACCAACTCTTCTCTTGGCTGCGTCATTATCAACATGAAGCATCAGGAGGGCTGCACCACTCCATGCTCTACGCCGTGAGCCCAGAGAAGCTGCCCTGAGTTCAGGGAAACCTAAATTGTGCGCCGAGAACAGCAGCTCCGTGGCTCATGGCGTGTGCTCACTTCACTGTACGTCCCTGGGGTTTAGCCGTAATGGGCCGCGATCACCTCACTTCTGTCTGCCGCAGAGACGGGGACAGGGGGTGGGCAGGCTGCCAGGAGAACTGAGCGGGATGGGACTCCCGACACCCGCTAGGCACCAGCTGATCACACAAGCGCCTTCCCGGGAACACAGACGTGAGCAGTGACAGCACGCGGGCTCCAGCGCCCCGCTGCCGACCGGCCTCAGAGGTCGGGGAGCTCTCGACCGGCCGGCCCGTCGGGAGGATCAGAGCCACAGACGGAAGCTGACAGGCACAAACACGTGCACATACTTCTCTCACCGAGGGTGAAGGAAGAAGAAACTATGTAATTTGGCAGTGGCAGTGTCAGCTACTCCTAAATAAAAACCCGAGAACACAAAAGAACTTTGGGGTGGGTTGCTGAATAACAGAGACATAAAAAGCTAGGGTTCTCAATAAATTGGATAAGTGACAATCCTGCAAAGTGCCTTCCTGTGCAGTATTCATTTCCTCCTCATGGTAACTCTTCGTCTTACCTATTATTGTCCTTTTTCACAAGAAAAAGAGCACACGGCGCAATTAAGCTCACGTCTGGGTTTTAATCCCCATCCTGGCACTTCTGGGGTCTGTGGCCCTGGGCAAGGAACTTAACCTCTTAGACCTTCAATTACTCTGTCTGTAAAACAGGGATAAAACTACCTAGCATTTAAATATTTTTTGAGCATCAACTATATGTCGGGAGACATGCTGGGTAGTTTATAGGGAACGTGGGAGACAGGCAACCAACAAATGAACAGAATATGTGTCAGATGATGCTACGTGTTTTAGAGAAAATAAGAACAGAGGCTGCAAATTTAGAGAAATCAATCAAGGAAGGCTTCATGAGAAAGTGACACCGGACCAAAGACTCAAAGGAGGTGAGGAAGTGACCTGTGCAAGACGGGGGCCACCGGAGGGCTCTGCTTGTGCTAAGGAAAAGCACTGCTGGACGACTGCAGGGGGCAAGGGCTGAGGCCAGGAGCTCGGTAAGGACATGAGTGAATTATTCAGGAGGTACATGGTGGCTTGGTCCCAGGGAGGGGCAGATGTGGGGAAAAGTGGTCGGGTACGTTGAGGGGAGAGCCAACATGATTCACCAGCAGATTGGAACTGGAGTGTGAAAAGATAAAACAATGAAAGGCTCTATGGCCCAAGGAAGTGCAGGAATGGAGGCGCCACGTAGGGGTGTGGGGACAATGGGATGGGTCAAGTTTGAGACGTGATTAGCTGTCCCCAGTGGAGACACTGAGCAGGCAGCTGGATGCATGAGGCTATGCGTGGGGAGAGAGCTGAGCTGGAGACAGGAGCGTGGCAGCTGTTAGCAATGCAAGCCGCCAGGCTGGAGAGCGAGCGCAGACAGAGAAGGGCCAGTGCGCTCTGAGGTTTAGGACTTGCAGAGCTGAAGAGCAACCAGTAAGAGACTAAAAAGGTATGAAAGGAAGAAAACTGGAAGTGTAAGGTGTCTTGGAAGGCAAGTGCAGAAAGTGTTGCAGGAAGAAGGAGCCGCTCATCAGGCTTGGTCACGTGTCGGTCATCGGTGACCTGAGGGGAGAGTTTTGGTGGGGTGGCGAGGTGGGGAGGGGGCCCAGATCTGAGGGGGTCCCAGGGAGGCAGGGAGCAGGCTAGAGAATGGAGACCACGAGTCGGCAGCGCTTCTCAAGGCAGGACTCGGGGGCTGAGTGTCTGCACTGCAATCCCAGTCCTGCCATTTATCAGCCCTGTGACCTCGGGCAAGTTCCTTAATCTTTCCATGCCTCACATTTCTCACCTGGAAAATGGGGATAATAATCCCTTAAGGAATTGATATATGAGAATAATGCCTGGTCCGTAGTATTTACTATGTAAGTATCATCATCCATCATCAACATCATCATCATCATCACTATGCAAATAGGGTCAGAATCAGAAGGGGATATAAGGACAAGAGTTTTGTTCTACTTGTTTGTTTTTTAAGGCACTTATAGAATGTTTGTGTTACAGGGGAAAATGGATCAGGAGAAGGAAGGAAAAAGAAGTGCTGGCGAGCCACCCAGGGGAGCTGGAGCACCAGCTGGGCTGGCCCTGGATGGGCCCAATGTGACGGTGGGAGTCTGTGCAAGTTCTCACTGGGCTATTGTTGGTTCTCAGTGAAATGGGAAGAAGGTCATCAGCTTGGGAGGCAGGAAGAGGGAGGAGATGCTGGAGTCTGAAGAGAGAGAAGCTGTGAAACAGCAGTCAAGCGGGATGGATGCATTAGAGCACGACGGGTGACCACCAGCCTGCAGTCAGAGGCCTCAGATCTTAGAGCGAGGCGGTTGGGGGGTGGCACCAACGCGCAGGTGCAGGTACAGGGGATGGAGTCGGGGGATGTTAGACTTAACCAGGACAGGATTTTGTCAGGCCACTATGACACAGTGAGAAGAATACAAGGTGAGGGTTACATGAGATTGCAAAAGAAAAGCGCCTGGCCCAGGACCTGGCATCTGAAGCACTGCCACTGTTCAGGCTTAAGTGGCCTGTCCAAGGAGCCCCACTCCCTCCACGTGCGCCTCCCCGACCCCCAACACACACAGAGCTCAGGAGCGGAAAACTCTGCAGGAGCCTCAATTCTGCTCATTCCACTAAGCCACGTCCCTCCCTTTTCTGTTCAAGTTACTGTCACGTTTCCCAGGCCTCTCCTGCTGGTCTCAGAGAACAAAGTAGGCCACGTGAGGACAGACTAGTCCCCGCACGCTTCTTCCAAGAACCAGCGGTGAAGAGGCTCTCCCAGCCTTGAGGAAATACTGGCTTTCCGGCACCTGTCTTGCAATTCCACCAAGCTCTGCAGGTGCGGCTCAACCATCAGTTCCTCCCACTGAAGATGGGTGGGCAAAAAGCCTTTGATGAATCTCGTTATGTAACCCCTACAAGTTAGAGTCAAATTCACAGCGATCAGCAACTTCAAGCACAGTAATTTGTTTTAACTAGTTGACCTGAAGCAAACTCAACCATGGAAAGGACAAAGGGGATGACTAAACAGAAACGAAGTTAAGTGAAATTCCCGTAAGAGGGTACAAAACAACGGCTTTCAAACGGTTAAGATGCACAGAAAGAAATACAATTAACAGCAGCGCACACAGCACAAACTAAAACCAAAGTTTTATGCCATGATATGTAAGCTTATTATGTGCAACACACTCGGAAATTTTCTACTTTGTTTCATTTCATCAGAAAAACATGTCAGTTTAATCCCATGGAAAGTGACTTGCATCTGAAAAACACTGGATGGAGAAGACCTCAAGGCAGGAAGGGCTGGTAAGTGTTTCAATCCCACTCCCAGGAGAAGTCACCGAAAACACCCTGACAGTCTTTCTACCTTGATGAATAATAGGTTCTTATGAGAATGAAAGGAAGTAATGAACGTGAAAAGTTACAAGCTCTTCTAGGTGTTGTCATTCCTTAAATGGCAATTCTTCATCCAAACCTGCAGGTTCTCTCGATTTCATCTGCTATTCAATTAGGTACTTTAAGACAGCAGGTACTAAAAGCAAGAGTCACTAATTTATCCCTTTGTTATTGACAGCTCAATTCTGTGGCAGCTCAAGACTAAGGCAAGGTTGGGGGGAAATTCATGAAGACATGCACACCAGCCAAATGTATGCACTGTTTTGGATTCTTTTTTAAGGCAGTGCTTCTCTAACTTTTCCATCTCAAGTATGGAGAGTGGACATTCATTCCTGGAGGCCAAGTCTGGGGCAAAGCCACTGCAAGAATAAAATTTTAATTGTGTCTTATTTTAAATGTCAAGCAATCATATATAACATTATCCCTTGCTGTTTACTCGTAACGGGCATGGCACTGTGATAAGAGCCTGCCGTGGCTCTCACTGCGTCCCAGGCTCCCATCTTAGAGGCGAGAAATGGGGTTTTGATAGGTTATGTAACTCACCCAGGACCACGAAGCAAATAAGTGGTGGGACAGATTCAAACGCACCCAGTCTGGTTCCAGAACCCTGCTTGTAACCAGTAAGCTATGTTGAATTCTCCTCCAACAACCAACCACTATTTGTTTTAATATTCTTTAAATGTTATTTCCCCCAAACCTTTGGGTAAACAGGACCCACACGCACCCCAGGGCTCTGCCTACACGCTGCGGAACACTTCGGGCATGCAGAGCCACGAGTCAGCCAGAACTCCTCTGCCTTCCTCACGCTCCTGTGGCCAGGAGCGGGCTCACAGCCCTTCTCTCCTAGACGCGGAGCACCGTCCTCATGTTCTCTTAGGCATGAACTTCATTAACAACCAACATATCACGAGCACCAGTTGTTTATGGCATCTTTAAAATGAAAAATTCATCCCTAAGCTAAATTACAGCAAGTTAATTACAGCGCCTGGCTGAAGGCAGACATACTGAGAGAGAGTGAGGGATTGACGGAAGCATCAAATGCAAACAGCAGTCGCAACTACATGTGCCCAAGACTGCACGCCTGGGCCTTCCTCAAATACAGAGACTGTGACTCACCCCACCCAGAGGGCCAGCTTCAGAAAGAGACAGGCAAGCTCTCACATCCATTCATTTATTCCACAGACACTTGCTGGGCACCTAAGTGTTGGGGACGAGCCAATCACACACAGAGTCACTCACTCGCCAATTCATTCCATCAAACACTTAGCGGGCACCTACCACATGCCAGGCACTGCTCAACTGCTGTGCATATACAGACGGATGAACTGACTGGTCCATCTCATCAGTTACTGATTCACCTCGATGCGCTAGGCACTGTCCGGGCAGTGGGGATGGAATAATGAACAACACAAAGTTCTGGCTCTGAAGGAACATACATTCCAGGAAAAGGAGGCAGACGAGAGACAAATAAATATGTAGTGTGTCAAGGAGTGAAGTGCCATGAAGAAAGACAAAGCAGCATAAGGTGACAGAGAGCGGGGGACATGCTGTAGTACAGACAGCATTACAAGGAGCTGCATGTCTGATTAGAGAGCAGAGGCCACAAAAAAAGGTGGGAGCAAGCCTCCAGCAGGACTAGGGCAGGAGGGCGCCTGAAACGAGTGTGCCTTTGCAGCACCGCGATGCAGGGTCACGGGGGCCTGCGGCTGACAGCCGGTGAGCGAGAGGATCACTCCAAAGAGGGCGCTACAGACCCACTGGCGAAGGCTCAAAGCCCACCATTTGTGCTTCACTGCAGGCCCTGACTGCTGCCAAAATCCAAATACTCTGCAAAAGGCAGGCGGTAAACTGGGCTGCTCTCCAACATTTCCCCAGTGGCATGCCAAGTGTTCTCTGGAGTCTCCGAAGGGTCAGCTTGGGGTCGGGGGAGGAGAAGGACCCCATCAGACAATGAACTCGGGCTGCTGAAGTGGGGTTTGCCACTAACGAAGTGATACATATTTGATCTTCAATTTGAAGGCCGTCTTGTTTGCTGAACCTTAAGCCGGTTTTACCAACCTGAACAGTGGATGAGGATGGTTTGGGCAAAGGGCACAGAACAAGAGGCTCTGGAGCGCTGAAGACGAAATCAGCCTTGCTGATTCTGCCTGTGGCCCATCTGTGGGCGCCACAGAGACCCCGCTGACCACGGTGAGGCTGCTTCCTCAGGCAGCCCTGGTCTCCTTCACCTCCGCCCTCACCAGGGGCTGATTGTTCTCCTCCTGCCCTGACTCTAGATCCCACCCACCCCCAATCTCCAAGTGAAATCAACGCTGCACCCATACCCAGAGCCCGTCTGTCCTCCCCGCCCTCACCGAGGCCTCACCGTCTCACCCCGCACGTCTTCCTGCTTCCAGCCTCCCCGTTCCTCAGTCTCCAGACAGAACAAGTTCACTTAAACCGAGGTCTCATCTTAGTCCTCCAACTAACAAGCCTTCGGTGGCCTCAGGGCCAACAACACACAGTGTGAACTTGGCCTGGCCTCCGAGGCCCCGTGTGCGGAGTGCAGCCCCATCCCCTACGTGGCATCAAGCAGCCGTTATTCCTGTCCCGCTGCTAGAGGTACAGAACAAGCCAACGCGCACTTATGCCCGGGTCTTCTCGTCTTGGCCTGCATTACACACTCTCTCTGCTGAGAAAACCTGTCTGATCCCCTTAGTCAAAATTAGGTGCCCTTTCACCTACTTCTACACCTTTAAAATAACCCTTCTTTCGTTCCACCTTTTCTTTTTAGCGTTCATCATTTCTGTCCACCTCCCCCACCAGGGGTTCAGTAAGTATTTGATGAATGATCTAAGCCTGTTCCGCTTGCTAATGTTGCCCAAGCCAGACGTCTGGGGGTTTTCCTCGATGTCTCCCCTACCCCCCCATTTCCTGTATCAAATTGTCCCCCAAGACCTACCAATCCCTCTTCCTAAACACCTCTCAACACATCTTCCTGCTCCATCCCCACTACCAGAAGGCCCTCGTCTGGTTCATGCAGATTTCTGCAACAGCCTAACCTGTGTTTCCCTGCCTTACCTTGCTGCTTTCTCAAGCCCTAAATAGTACAGACACTTCTAAATCCCTCTACACTGCCCATGGATGGGTATGGACCCGCCCCACACACTTTCCCCTTCCCAGCAAAACATATGCAGTGGTTAACTGTGAAGAATCACTGTAGAAGCAAATGCAGGAGAGGTGCATGTCTGCTTCAGGAAAGGGGTATGGATGACTCGTTTACATCTCACACATGTTTTAAAGTCCAGTTGTTGGAAACTTGTTAGCCAGAAAACATCCCTGGTGTAAATATGCACCACTTCACTCTTCAAGGTAAACAACCAACCAAATGGTGCTAAACTAATAATGAGAAAGCCAAGCTAACAGTGATTGATAATTAAACATCTAGATTCCTAGCAATTAAAAACTGTCACGAATTCAAGATGGTGGTGACAGTGCACTCTTAGAGTACTGTTTCCAAATTCTACGGGAAATCCAAGGGCCTGTGTAAGTCCACGCTCCATGGGAGCCTGGAACACACCACTGCGTGTGTGGCGAGGCAGCCAGACTCCTAGTGGAGGACGAGGCAGTCATCCAGAAACTCCAGCCTGCAGTACAGTCATCCCTCGGGATCCGCAGGGGGTGGGTTCCAGGACCCCGCCTCCCCCATGTACCCAAGTCCCTTATATAAAATGGCATAGTATTTGCATATAAGCTATGGCACATCCTCCCATATACTTTAAATCATCTCTAGATTACTTGTAATACCTAATACAATGTAAATGCTATGTGAATAGGCTGGTATGTGGCAAATTCAACTTCTGCTTTTTGGAACTTTCTGGCATTTTCTTTTCCAAATATTTTCGATCCATGGTTGGTTGAATCCCCCAGTGCAGAACCCGCATGGAGGATGGACTATAATTTAACATCAATCACATTTCATTTTTTTGTGTGTGTGGTTTTATCTAGATGAAATTTATTCAAGATAACCTTAATCTTGAGATTTATTCTTAAGATTATGTACAACTTCATGAATTATTGAAAGTTCATGAAAACAGAAAAGTTCAGCATTAGCAAACAATACATAGTATTGTGTATTAAATTCTCATTAAATTTAAGTAAGTTGCACTTTGCCATTTATTTTGTATTGGAAGTAGTTTTGGAGATGACCCACTGAACCATATTTAGGAGGTTGAGAACCCTGTGACTGACCTTGGTGGCCTTCCACCTTAGATGCAGGTGGGTTTTGCCTCTTCTGAGGGAGGAAGGCATCTTGTAAGTTAGAGACAGTGGCCATCGCATCATCTTCAATCCTTGAAATCACACCATTACCCTGGCTTTTTTTTTGTTTTTTGTTTTTTCCAGTAACTTTTAATGACATCCCTGTGATTACTGGTAGATAGCCTGCAGTCATGCCTTAAGCTTGGGAGTCTGTGGAATTTTGAGTCCCACACCCGTGGGAATTGATGAAAGGACTTGCATGTCTGAATCAGATCACTCCCATCCAGGAGGGAGCCTCAGAAGTAGAGACCCAGCCTACAGAATCCCTACTGTAAAATCAAACGTCCAGGATCTCCCCAGTGTAAAGTCCCCTGGGAGCATTTCACTGCATGGAACGTGACTTGGAAAATCAGTCACTGTGATCTGCCGAGGAAGTCAAAAGTGAAAGGGCAAAGCATCTCACAAGTTACTTCAACATGATGGCAACAATGCTGTGGGATCTCCAGCCAGGCCCAGGGCCCAGATCACACAGTCCCCTCTGTGGGCCATGCTGGGCACGTGGGATCCATCCCAGTGCGGGAGGAGGTCACTGACAGCTTTGAGCAAGGGAGTGAAATGATATGACAAGCATTGTTAAAGATCCCCTGGGTCCAACATGGTGAGCAGAATGGAGGGAAAGTGGAAGCAGGGCAACCGTTCAAAGGCCTTTGCAGTGACTCAGGCAAATGACGATGTCACTGGACTTGGGAGACGGATGTGGAAGGGCAGCAGAAGAATTCAAGATCTGCTTTAGAAGCATCACTAGGACTTGGTGACTGGGAGGAAGAGAAAGGTGAGAGATAACAGATGACTCCCCAGTTTCTGGCTTGAGAAAGTGAGTTAACAGCTGTGCACCTTAATGAAATGAGGGGGAAGGGAGGTCTGGAAAGGGGCTGTGATAGAAGGAGAGCAAGAGTTGAAATTGAGGTGCCCATGACCTATCCAAGTTCACTAACTGCTATCAAAGGTATAAAAGGAGCTACAAAGCACAGAGGAGTTGTGTGGAGTGATGGACGCCTGTTCTCACAGGTGACCCTTCCCGCCTTCCTCTTGGGGTGCTCGTGTGTCCACCACTGTGCCAGCTCAAGGTGGGGTGGTGCACCACACAGGGAGCTCATGGGGCCAAACTCGGCCAGGACATGTGCAAGCTGCTTCTAAGATGATCTTCAGTAGTAAAGCAGATACCAGCTTTGGGGCTAAGAAAACAGTCCTGTTAACAGTAAAATGGGATTTGCATCACACCACAATGGGAAGTAAAGTATGTAGCCTAATAATTTCTTCAATTACAAGCAACATAACAGGTTTGCTGATTTCTTGACACCGATGTTTCAGGTAGAAGGGTCTCAGCATCTAGCCCTGTGCCCTGACAGTTACACTGCTGGGTGTACCACCCTGTTCGGGGGATTCCAAGTAGAATCTCCCCCAGGAAAAATGTTAATCTAAGGCGGTACAGATGTAGAGGAAGGTCTCTCTCTCAAAAAAAGACCAGAGAAGACGGCCTATTTTAGGAAAACAATGACTCACTGAAATCACATCCTGCTCTTAAGTTAACATGCTTCCTTCTGGACCAGAACCTGGTTTCCTATCATGATGGGTCTATTTTCCAATCTATTTGACAATCTGCTTTCTAATTAAAAGTTGAGCCATTTTTTTAAAAATCACATTTAACTAAACAATTCTACATGGCAATAAAGCAGTGTGCTCTGCCACCTTGATTGATGGCACCATTTGCAATTATTTAAAGGAGAAGGCAAGGAAAGAAAATCATTAGATACAGCTAGATTAAGCTGCTCTAGCCCCTGTTAGTGTCTTCCTATGTATTCCTAGGGTAAGACAGCACAGCATTCATGTAAACTAATTAAATTTCCTGCATTTAAATAAGCCCCAACCAAAATAAAACTTATAAGACTGATTGGAAGGTCTCGGGAGGAAGAGACCTACTTTTTCAAGAAAGCGGCCTGGCTGGGGGTGGGGGAAACACCAGGGTCAGACGGCATCTCTCCACAGCAGGCCAAAGCTCCCCCCACTGAGAGGAACACTGGAGTGGGTGAGACAGAGCCCCTGGGTTCTGTGACAGCAGCGGCTGCTTCCAAGGGGAACGCGCAAGATGGTGCAGGGAGAGAAAAACCAGACGCCATTCGCATTGGCGACGTGGCCTCATGCAGGACGCCTAGCTGCTCTGAGCCTGTTTACTGAAACGGGAAGTTACTGTTTGCCCCTGCCTGTTTCCTAGAATTGGTGGGAGAAGAAACTCTGGTGCTGTGTGTAGAAGCACCCTCTAAAAGGAGAAGAACTCCTCAAATGGAAGAGACAACTGCTGGTTACTGTCAGGTAGGAAAGGCTGGGACAAGTCCTCTTAAGAGGATGGTGACCAACAAAACAGATAACATTACATGACATTCCTACATTAGTGAGGAATGTCTTCGGGATATTCAGCAGGTGCAGTAAAAGCAGGTGAGAAAAGGAATCTGCTGACTCAATGATTTAAAGCAAAAAAGGTTTGGAGCAGGGAGGTGGGTTCAGATGCAACTGCCTGTTGATTGAGGTAGCTCGGAAGATCATACGGATGGATGGATGGATGGATGGATGGATGGATGGATGGATGGGGGAGGGGGTCTGCCATCCAGCAGACAAGAGGGGCATGACCAAACCCCACCTCGAGTAATCCCATTCAACACCAACCACAGGGAGGCAGAGGCAGGGTGGGGAGCCATGCTCCCACCATCACTGGTTCCCTGACCCGCCTGTCACCTCCCTTCCCCTCCCGCTTCTGGATTACTGCTCTTAACAGGGACCCAAATTGCCCATGAAAAATAAAAACTAGATATAAAAGCTTTGCTTCATTTCACCAACCGCCAAAACACAAAGGACAACTAGAGAAGATTAACAATTTCTGATGAATGCTCAAAGAACAGAATCGATTTGAGAAGGATTTATAGTACAGGCCCTACAAGGGTGGAGTGGTGGAGGTACAAAGTGAATCCACATGGGAGCTGACCATCTAGAATGGAGGCCAATTCACTGTTAATTCAATAAACGTTTATGGAGCATCTACTATGTCCAAGGCACAATTCAGATATGTCTCGAGGAAGTAACTGGGGAAAACACGCAAACAGGCAACTATAATCAAGTGTGGAAGTGCTACGATGGGGTGGGGGTCACAGAGAAGGGGCGCCTACATTCCATACAGCCACAGGAGAACGGTCAGAGGAGGGGCACGAATGGTAATGTAAAGCCCGTTGGGATACGTGTCAGTAAGAAGGAGAGAGTATTGTGGGGTTCAAAAGCAGGCAGCACTTGATAAAGGCCTTGAGGGATGACTAGGAACTTGGCCAGACAGAGGAAGGTAAAATAATACATACAGAACTGGGTGTGTTTAAGGAACAACAGGGATGGTCAACCCTCCAAACATGGGTTTCCCTCTTAAGAGAATTTTAGTAGACACAAATTCACTTCTATTTACCTTTTCTTCAAGAACTGCTGTTTCAATAGTTTCAGCAAACTGATTTCCAGGAGAGGTGACTTTGGGTTATGCCTGTTGAGAAATCAGAAAAAGAGGTATAATAGGTTTGGTGGGACTACCCTCCACAGACCTCTTTTTTGTGACACCCCCGCCAAGTCCGTTCGCGTCAGTCACCCCCCTCCCCCGAGTGACTGGTGTGTTTCCAGCAGCCATACTGCCTCCCTCCCTTCCTTCTTTCCTCATTTGAGAATAAAAACATGCAAACTTAGGCAGGCAGCAGTGAGCCCTGATCCAGAGAATCACACACATACACACACACACACACACACACACACACACACACACACGCGAGATGAACAGGACTGCACAGCCCTTGAACTAGAGGAGCCTTCCTGCTCCAGCCTGCTCCCTGCATTCCTGAGATTCCTGCAGCAGACCCTCTGCTAACTACAGCTGGCTTGAGAGCATTTCTGTTCCTTGCAAACAAAAATTACTTATTTAAAAATAAGAGATCCAGGGTTGGGACTAAAAAAACAAACACAAGCAGAGGGTGAAGAAATAAAGGCTTCTGAAACAAAGCCTTGGGAAAGATAAAAGATGAGAGGGAGTGACCTGGGCCTCTGAACTACTGTCCCATAATACCTGAGAGGAAAGGAAGAGATGTGGGAAACCCAGAGAGTAAATCCAACAAATAATTCATAAAATCCCAGGAGTATTAAATATTAAGATGGAGACCCAGATACTGGGGAAAAGGGGCTCTTAATATGGGTACTATCCATAACAAAACAAAATAAGAATTTCAATGAAATACAAAGGTGGGAGACTCTGAAAGTGTCTATAGCAAGTAAGGAATAATTGAGTAACTATACGATGCCTATCATTACTAAAAAGAGAAATGTAATAACTCAAGGATAAATCTTGATTTACTGTGCTGTGCTTTTTTTTGTCTTAAACAATAAACATTTTATTTACTCATGGTTTGTGGGTCACCAATTAGTGCTGGGCTCAGCGGGGTGGTTTTTCTTCTGGCTTACTCATGTGGCTACAGTCATCTGGTGGCTCAATTGAGCCGGATGGTAGACCAGATGACTTAGCTCATATGCTAGTGACTGGTACTAGCTGTTTGTGCCGCCTTTAGAGTCTACTTTAGTAAATGTGAACATTTTTTTCCCCTGAGATCTTGAAAGATTTATGCCCTCTATCCCCTTGACCTATTTTTCCATTGGTTCTTGAGTTGGTCAACCATGAACTCACCTACTATAGGGCTTCAAGACTCTAACACCTTCTAGTCCCCTCTACTAGGGAGCATGGTTTTCGTGAAGTTCAAAGATGAGGGTGTGTGAAACAGAGGGCTGGGAGGCAGGGCTGGAGAGTAGAAGGTTCTTCAGGGGGTCTGAATGCCAGGTTAAGTTGGATGGACTTTATTCAAGCAGCATTAAGAGTCAAGATGACTGTAGTCTAATCCCATATTCTCTAAGAGATAATTACCCCTCCGAAAATGTAGAATGTTAAAATTGGGCTACAGAGAGAAAATATGACCCAAACCACAAAGACTAAAGCAGTCAGCTAGAAATTAAGTCGACAGCAAGCTGTGACTTTTACCCTTGACAGGGTGCTTTGCCTGCTTCTCTTGGCTCATTAGCTGCAGCAAAGGCTTCACAAGTATCTCCTGGCTTCTGGGCCTTCTAGGCAGCTCAGTGCTCCAGGGGCTCATTGGAGCATCAACTTTCACTCTGCAGGGTGCAGAACAGCCACAGGGACACCAGCGGGCCTGCAGGACAGGCTGAAGAGCAGCAATCCTGTCCGCTCACCCCAGACCTGGCCCCCGGGAGGCTGGTGCCACATCCTATCGGTCCATTCCAAGCAGCAGAGGCACCTGTGCTCTAAACTCAGCCCCACTTTCTCCTCTCCGGGCCTCAGTTTCCTTGTCCACAAAACCAGGGAGGGAGACAGGACCTGTGGCACTCAGAGGGTGGTCTGCAAACCAGTGCCATCCACCACCTCTTTGCTGTTGGCTCACAATAAGTACAGAAATTAAGAGCAGCTTTGAAGCTTTTACTGCTTATGACATTGCTACACAGCCAAGCACACGATCAGTGGAACTGTCTTGTTGAACAGAGCACAGACTGGTGTACAAGTTTCCTGCAGATGCCATAATAAATAACCACAAACTGGGTGGCATAACACAACAGAAATTTATTCTGTCACAGTTCTGGGGGCCAGAAGCCTGAAATCAAGGCATCGGCAGGGCCACACTCCCTCCAGAGACTCTAGGGAAGAAACTGCTCCCTGTCTTTTCCAGCTTCTGGTGTCTGCTGGCTTTCCTTGGCTTGGGGCCACACCACTCCTCCACTTCACTGCCTTCTCTGTGTGTGTGTGTGCGTGTGTGCATGTGTGTGTGTGTGTAAAATCTCTTTCTTCTTCTTTGTTATAAGGACACTTGTCATCGCATTTAGGGCCCACTAGAGAATCCAAGATGACTTCATCTCAAAAATCCTTATCTTGAGACATCCCTGGCAGTCCAGTGCTTAAGACTCCGAGCTTCCACTGCAGGGGGCACGGGTTCCATCCCTGGTCAGGGAACTAAGATCCCACATGCCGCATGGCAGTGCCAAAAAAAAAAGAAAGAACAACAAGATCTTTAAGCAATGCTAATTAAATCATGTCACTTCTTGGGTAGAAATCTTGGTGGACTCTCATTAGAATAAAACCTTAATTTCTTTTTTAAAAGAAAATCCTTATCTTAATTACATCTACAAAGACCGTTTTTCCAAATAAGGTCACATTACTTGGACCTTATTTGGAAAAGGTTACACAACTTTTTCTGAAAAGAAAAGCATAACAAATAGCAGTTGCCAAGGCAACATAATGATGTGGTTTAAGGGAGATCACCCTGGAGGGAGGGAGCAACAGGATATACTACATTTCCTAACACAGGTATACAAAATACATAAGCTGCTTCTCAATTTCTGCCTCCCAGGGCCCTGATATGAGTAGGGACACACATAAAAGAATAAATGAAGCCAATGTAAAATCTCCTCATTCTCAAGAGTTCTTTCTAATCAAATACTCAACAAAATACTAGCAAACCGAATCCAATAGCATATTAGAACCAAACTTAAATATACAACAATAATATAAGAAAACGTAAAGAGCAAAACCCATCTTTGGGGCCACCATACCGCCGACTACAACTGGTTTGGATACTGTGGAATTCATGTGTGACCAGTTATACCTGTTGTGCACTGTACACTCATATCAGTTCACTGCTGGAGAAAAAAACCACTGCCCTGCCTCTCACTCAGTTGAGACCCCAGCTCTTCCTCTGCAGCCCAGGAGCCCGGGTAAGACCAGATGGCAACGGACACCCCAGGTAAAGGAAAGGATACATGTACCCCAATGTTCACTGCAGCACTGTTTACAATAGCCAAGACATGGAAGCAACCTAAATGTCCATCAGCAGAGGAATGGATAAAGGAGATGTGGTACATATATACAATGGAATATTACTCAGCCATTAAAAAGAATGAAATAATGCCATTTGCAGCAATATGGATGGACCCAGAGATTATCATACTGAGTGAAGTAAGTCAGACAGAGAAAGAGAAATATCGTATGGTATCACTTATATGTGGAATCTAAAAAGAAATGATACAAATGAACTTATTTACAAAACAGAAACAGACTCACAGAATTAGAGAATGAACTTATGGTTACCAGGGGGGAACAGTGCGGGGAAGAGATAGTTAGGGAGTGTGGGATTGACATGTGCACACTGCTATATTTAAAATGGATAACCAACAAGGACTTACTGTAGAACACAGGGAACTCTGCTCAATATTATGTAACAACCTAAATGGGAAAAGAATTTGAAAAAGAAAAAAAATATATCCATTGAAGAAAACATACATTAACATGATATTAAATAAAGCAGACCATCAGAAGCTAAAAAAAAAAAAAAAAAAGTCCATACTCTTAAATCCTGTGATAGTCTGAATACAGTGATGGCCCCAAAGATAACAGGTCCTAACCCTAGAACCTGTATGTGCTACCTTCGATAGAAAAGGCATCTCTGCAGATGAAGAATCTTAAGAAGGAGAGATATCCTCGATCATTGGGTGGGTCCTAGATGCCATCACAAATGCTCTCAGAGAGAGACAGAGGGAGATCACACACACACACACACACACATCACAAATGCTCTCAGAGAGAGACAGAGGGAGATCTCACACACACACACACACACACGCACACACACACAAGAAAGGCATGTGAAAACAGAGGCAGGTATAGGTACAGAGAGATAGGGCCACAAGCCAAGGAATGCCAGCAGCCACCAGAAACTGAGAGGGTCAAGGAATGGATTCTCTCCTAGAGCTTCCACAGGGAGTACAATCCTTATACCTTGGTTCAGACTTCTGGCCTCCAGAACTGAGTGAATATATTTCTGTGGTTTTAAGCCACCCAGTTTGTGGAAATTTGCAGTCACAGGAAACTAACACAAGCTCCCATGCTGTACTGCTCTCAATGCAAGATAAAATATTCATATGTTAAATGGGAAAAGTAGAAATCAAAATTTATACACAATGATCTTAATTATGCATATAAAAATGCATGCAAATACAACAAAACGTTTTGTAGTGATTATCTCTGAATACTAGAATTATGGGTAATTTTCACCATTATGCCTTTTGATATTTTTCCAAATTTCTACAATTAACGTGAATTCCTTTTACAAAGAAACGAAAAAAAAATTTTTTTTAATTAGCAACTCATCATACTTCTGCAACTCTAACTCAATCATAAAAATTAGAAATCAAGAAAACTCCCTGAGAATTTTCTTAATTCAGTTTCAGAACACCACCTGAAAAATCAGCCACCCAGGTGCATTCCATTCCCTAAGTGACTCCACTCAACCCTCCACCTCTCTAAAGCCTATTAGTTTTCAGACTCTGGCAGGAACATGAAGTGGCTGAAGAAGTTTCAGGCTTTGAAACAAGAGGATAATCTGAGCTGCTACATGTTTTCCTGTCTCTCTATCCACACGTGGCAGTGGGGAGGAAGGACCAGAGGGAGGTCTTTATGCATTCCCAGAGCGCATCCAGCCCAAAGTGGTGTGGGCCACACACCAAAAACCAAGAGCTCTGGTTAATAAGCATGGAAATGTTTGATTTCTCTGTAGGTGACTTCACAGAATGAATCATCACATTAAACAGCGGCTTAATCTTCTTACCGAAGTCCGGAGTCCAAGCCTATTGTGTTGCAAAACCCTCCTGCTATCGTCTGTCCAGGCAGTCAGAGGACCAAAGGCCAATTTTACTGTATCAACATCACATCCTTTGATTAAATATTTTCGTATAAAGAATGTATTAACATTTTCCCGCAACGTATGGGCAGAACTGGATCAAAACAGAAAAAGGAGGATGTGCTTCGTGTGTTGTTTTTTGGGGCAGAGAAGGTAAGAGTCACTGATTCCCTCCAACATGGGCCAGGTCAGAGCCGCGGGGCATGAAAAGCATATATACAGCTTTATTCAGCCCACCCTGTACGGCGCAGCAAGCTCGGGCACTGGAGTAATGGGACCACAGCGTGGGGTTTATCCTTTAGTCTCTGAGCACATTTATTCACTCTTCGTCCAGCCAATCAACATATAAAAGCACTTACTATGTGCCAGGTACTAAGAAGAGGTTGGCTCACATTTTAAAAGACCCTATCTCCAACACGCTATACTCTCAGATGATACGGCTGGGCAAACGGCCCCCATCATTACTGAGCTTCTTCATCAGTCTTTTGGATCACAGGGATGCCAGCAGTAGCAAAATGCTGGGAGGGATACCTAAACAGGCCCGGCAGAGCTTTGAGAATGAAAAAAACAAAAAGCAAACGGTTTAGCACTGTGTACAGTCCGCCCTCTGTCTCTGCAGGTTCCACATCCACCGATTTGACAACCACAGACCAAAAATATTCGAAAAAAGAAAAAAAATGTCCAGAATGTTCCAAAAAGCAAAACGTATTTGCCACACACTGGCAACTATTTACAAAGCATTTACATTGTATTTACGACTACTTACATAGCATTTACATTGTATTAGGTATTATAAGTAATCTAGAGATGATTTAAAGTATACAGGAGGATGTGTAGAGGTTATATGCAAATATTATGCCATTTTATACAAGGAACTTGAGCATCTGGGGATTTTGGTATCTGCGGGAGTCCTGTAACCAATCTCTCCTGGATACCAACAGATAGCTGTACCTTCCAACATACCATCAACACAACACTTGTAATTTCGGGTGATCACTTGATGATACTTGAATCTCCCACTTAACCATCTACTTCACACAAATAGTGTATTACTACTTTCTCAAAGTCTGTTTTTTTCTTTTTGCTTGCCATTGTATGCCTAAATCTACCAGCGTCTAACCTTAAGAAGTACTCGTTAAATATCTGAGGTATAAATTAATGCATGAATAAACACGGGTAATCAATTTAATAATCTGTAAAAACGGAAAAGCCAGTCTACACAATTATTTCCCAAAGAAAATTCCAAGGAAACTAATCCTATGAGATATACCAAGAAAAGAAGGTTCACGTGCTATTCAACTGGAGAAATATTACATTCTGTAGCCTCCCATCTCCCTTAGAAATTCACAATGCATATTATATAATAAAGAATATGGGAAAGCTTTCAATTAAATATCTACTTGAACTTCCCAAATCAACTTGACCACAGATGCCCTTTCATGATTAACACTTACTGGTATCAGAGAACGAATGTCCTAAGGAAACCCTGGGAAAATACTAACACAAATTCTTCATTTGTTCAAAAAACATTTATTAAGCCCTTGAAATGATAATAATATGATGATGATGAAGATAGGCAACATTAAACAAGTTAACATTTAATAGGCATGGTACTTGGTGCTACTGCCACCCAAGATAACTATGAAACCTGGCTCAGCCTACCGTCTACTGGAAGAGACCCACGAGCACATGATAAGTACAACCAATATTAACTGAAGTGACAGACAGACACATGCACATATATGCATGTATACATACATAACATACATACATATGTGAATATCTACACACTTAGACACAAGAAGGGAGAGAGTGTTCCAGGCAGACGGGAAGCAAGAGCGTCCAATGTATGCAGAGGAATGAAGACAGTTTGTTCTTCTCCAGTGGTTTGCAAAGTATGGTCCAAGACCCTCTCGGAGGGTGCTGCCAGGTCAAAACTATCTTCAACAGTGTGATATTTTCACTGATGGTGCAAAAACAATGGTGGGGAAAACTGCTGGTGCCTTAGCAAGAATCAAGGCAGTGGCATCTGACTGTATTAGTAGTCATTGTGCTCTCTACTGCCATACTTTCGCGGTTTAAAAAAAAAAAAAGGTCAATTTCATCTAAGAATACCCTAATGAAGCAGTAAAAATGATTAATTTCGTTAAATATTAACCTCGAGTACACATCTTTTTAAAATCCCTTGTGACAAAATGAGAAGCACTCATAAAGCACTTCGGCTACAAGCCAAAGTATGGTGGTTGGTTGGTGGGAAGAAAAAGCACTCGTACAACTGAGCTGCAAGCTGAATTAGCCACTCCTTTCCACCGAACACCATTTTAAACTGAAAGAATGACTGACAGAAAAACTACGGTGACTCAGATTTGGGTATTTTTAGAAGGAATAAAGTGAGCTTGTTATTTCAAGGAAAACTGACAGTATCTGTTGCTAAAGAAAAATTTGAGCTTTCAAGCAAACATTAAAATTTGGAAAAACTTGTATTGGCCACTGTGAGCTTTAGAGCATCTCAGTACTTGGCTTTTCAGAGGACAGCAGCAGTGACATTAACAAACGTGATATTATCCAAATAAGTCATGCATGATGTTACAAAATGCATAAAAGATCCTTTTAAAGTGCAAGACAGACCAAAAGATTTTAATGTAACAGAATATGAGAAGTTCATTGATATATGGTTTCAGATTCTATGCTGCAACAAACCTTTAAGAAACTATCACTTGTCAAGCTCCGATGTAGTTTCAAAGACTATCCACAATTAACTGAAAAGGTTATTAAACATTCCTCCCTTTTCCAACTACATTCCGTGCAAGGCTCTATTTTCTTCATACCGTTCAACCAACACAACATACTGCAACAGAATGAAGGCAAAAGCATTGATGAGAATCCAGCTGTCTTCCATTAAGGCAGACATTAAAGATACCTGGAAAAAAGTAAAACAATGGCGCCCTTCTCATTAAATGTTTTTTGCTTTAGAAACAGTTATTTTTCATTAAAAGTGTTATTTGTGTTATTAATGGGTTTATTATTGCTATATTTAAACTAATTTAATGAATACTTTAAAATCTTTTCAATTTCGATTGCTAATATTGTAAATATTGCTAAATATAATCCACATAACTAAAAGCTCTTTGAGGATCTCACTAGTTTTTAAGAATTTTTAAAGGGGTCCTGAAACGAGAAGTTGGAGAGCTGCCGGTCGTGGGTGGTGAGGAGGGAAGGGTGAAGAGGCAGCAGGAGAGGGCTAGTCACTGTGATGAGGGGTTCAGAACTGATCCGACAAGAGCCAGAGAAGGGGTGTAGAGCACCAAAGTGACACGGGCAGATCTGCCTTCTAAAGAAAGATCAAGGACAACATAAAGCTGCCCTCTGCTCCATGAACTTATGATTCTAAAAGCAAGTCAGTCTGATGGGAAGTCAAACTGTAGGACACTGAAGGTCCATTACTACAATCTAAAAAATGAAATATAAATTTCTATAAAAGAGTAAGAACAGAAAAGTATTAAAATTTAACGATGGAAGCTAAAGAAGCAGGGTCTTGCAAAATAGACTTGCAACCAACTAGAATACTGCAAAATGAGGGAAATCATCAGTAACAGAGTACAGGGCTTTAAAAATCGAAAGATACCAAAATCAAGATGCATTTTGGGCAAGTCTGAAAAATAAAAATAAAGGAGCCAGTAGAGAGCAATAAACTGTAGCAGTAAAGAGGGAAAATGAATGCAGCCCAGAGAAGATGAACAGAAGCCTTTAGAAATAAAAAGAAGTAGGGAGGAGAGAAAATCAGCTCCCATTTCCAGGGCGTGCAATCTATCCACTCCGCCACAGGGGAGGGGGGCAGAGGGTGCAGGAAGCACCTGGAGAGGAAGGCGGCCCGTGCGGAGTCCACCACTGGAACGGAAATGCTCGCCTGGACAACCAGAGTCTCACCCAGGAAAAGGTGGATTATGCCAATCAAGAACACAGACCACAGAGAACAGACAAAAGACAGCTATTAAAATTTGCTCTCAAGGAGCTTAGAGTCATTATTTTCTAAGTCAAAAACACAAAAACAAAACAAATAATCAATAGGATAGTTATAACTAAAATGAGAATGGTGTGCTCTAAAGAACTCAACTAGAAGAGCTTGGCAAGTTGCTCGAACTGGGCCTCAGTTTCCTCTTCAGCAAGATTGGGAGTCCACCACTGACTTCCCAAAGTTGGTGAGAGAAAAGTGAACTGAGCATGCAGCTGGCATGTGACAGATGCTCAATAAACACAAGCTGTAATTATTCTCACTGTAGTTATGATTTCAGGGCCTATGTAGAATACAGAGTTGACACTACACTACTCTAAGCCAGAAAGCTCCCAAGGTCAAGGATGATGGTTTGAAAAATCACCAATATGTGAGCTTAAAGAAGGAATTTGAATGGCTTTGGCCCAGGGCTACACTCACTCAACAGATGAGAGACCTGCCCTTGACCTTGTGGGCCTGTTACCACCAGGCCCCGAGGGCCTCTCCAATCACAAAGGGACATGCCAAGCACTAGAAGTCCCAAGTAAGGAGGGAGAAAAAGTCAAACCACCACCTTCCGAAACAGCCAACACCGCTGTCATGTAACTTTCACACACAATTTATCTCCCCTGATTGTCATAATCAGCCAGGATATGGATGGGTACACTGTCACCACCCCCATTTTACGTCTCAGGGCTGAAATGCAAAGAAGTGGTGTAGCCAGGACCCCTATCTCTTGATGTGAGGCCCAGCACTCTTTCACTCGACGACCACACTGCCCACCCCCATGGGGATTTGAGAGCCCACCCAACAGACGTGGACCGACAGCTCTTCAAGCCAAACACGAGGCTCCACCTTTCTTCACCGCCCATAGCTAACGGAACACCCAGTGAGCATTCACTGACTGACATGCCAGACACTGTCCTCGGGGCTGGGACTGCATGCCAGTCTCTGCACCCCTGGACCCCAGACAGACATCAAGTGAGCAAGGAACTATTTCTTTATAGATGTAGTAGGTGCTGGGAACTTGGCAGTCCAGGGTACCATGGGGGCAGGTCATGCAGGGCCTGAGTCTGAGAGGTCATGGGAGCACAGGCAGGGGCCCCAGGGGTTCTCAAAGCCTTCGAGCCAGGAAGAGCTGCGTGGCTCAGGAGGCCAGCAGGACCAGGCTGCACAGGCAGGCCTTGTGACCACATAGACTGCACACCCTCCTAAAAGCATGGGGCCTTGCTACAGAGAAGCAGCAGCATCCAATTTGCAATGTAAAAGAGTATTGGGGCTGCAGCTTGGAGAGGGGGAGAGGATAAGAGTAAAGGTACAGATGTCTGTCAAACAGAAACTTTCCAACTTTTGTTTTTACCACAACTTGCAGAGTGATAAAGACACTTTACTTTGTAACCCAGTATGTGTACACACACACAGTGTCTGAGAGGCAGGCTACCAGCCTGGCCCTGGCTAGTTTCTCAACTTCCCCGAGCCTCAGTTCCTCTCCTGTGAGGCAGAGATAACAACAACGATACCACTGCATCAGCTGTTGCGGGGAGAAGTAAGTCAGTGTATGAAAAGCCCTTCGCAACGTTAATCTTTTTCTGTAAAACTCTTATTATACACAAACACAACATTCACAAAATAAAACTCAACCTTACTATGTGTACTCCACTCTCATGCTTTCCATTCTACTTCTTCTTTTTTTTTTTAACGCTGGTAAAGACCCTCTAAATTAATTTCAGAACCCAGTCACCCGGGTCATGACCTCCAATTGGAGATGATGGCTTGGACCTGGGTGATGACAATGGAGGAGAGAGAACTGATAGGATTGGGGAATGATTAGTCAGTTACAGGGGAGAGAGAGGGAGGTGTCAGGTGACTCTCAGGCCTCTGGATTGATGATGGTACCATTTGAGTCGGGAACCCGGCGGTGGCAGGAGGTGACCAGCTGTACGTTTGTGGGAGGAGATGGAAAGATCAGACTCTACGTTCTAAACTTCCTGCCAGGAGGATTTGGGTGAGGTGACAAAGGGAGCCTTCACTTAAACGCTTTCCACCAAGCAGGGAACCACGTAGAGAGATCTCACACCAGAACCATAGCTGCTGATACAGAATGCGTTTCTCCAGACTGTGCTGGGGAGGTGGACAGCCTTTGTGAACCGTGCCCAGAAGTGAGTGAGTGACTGATGGAGGACCCGGGGACTTGGGGCTCCCGCCAAATGTCTTTCCTTATCTGACCAACATCCAGCACTAATCACATTTGAGTCCGTCTGCCCATCTGTTTCCTCTACTAAGCAAGCTGCTTTAGGGCAGGGACCACCCTGGCTCACCATCTTTCTACTCGCCAGGCCTCCCCAGCACGCTGCCCTACCCACTGCCTCTGGTAGGTGCTCAATTCAACGATGCAACAGGATAAACTCCCAAAAAGGCCACTTACAGTTCAGGAAACTAAGACAAGGCACAGCAGATGGGAGTGGGGAGGCAGAATCTGCCAGAAGAATTCTGGTCACTTAAGGGTGTGAGCCAACAAAAGGCCAACTGTTTACAGAGAAAAGGAGTCTTCAAAAAATGTTAAAACTCTGGAATGCACGATGGGTGTGGATCTTCATCATAATGATCAGAAACACTAAGCCGGTCTGGGAGAGAATCAGGAAGACCAAATATAAAACAGGAAAAGTCAGGCATAATAATAAAACAGGAAAAGTCAGGCCTCTTCCAAAGGTCATGCTGGACGTTTAATTCTTTACATCACTTCGCTTGCTACGTTCTTCCATCAGCTCAAGGCCTTCTATGGCATGCCTCTCTGTTTCCAATCCTCTGCCATCTCCAAAGCCCAGTTCCTTGTATGCTACCTGTTTTTCCTACGTGTACATGACCTGTACCCCCAACAGACAGGAACGGTATTACACATCTTCTTATTCATCCACCCCCATCCCTTGCACAGACAAGGCACCCAACAGTAGTTGATTGATTTTTATACTGATTAATTTATTTTGGTATTAAATTCCAAATACAGATTCATATATTCTAGTCTTACTTCCTTTAGTTGCAACTGTTACTAAAGCTGTCTTTTTTTTTTTTTTTTTAATTTTTGTCTGTGTTGGGTCTTCGTTGCTGTGCGAGGGCTTCCTGTAATTGTGGCAAGCGGGGGCCACTCTTCATCGCGGTGCGCAGGCCTCTCACTATCGCGGCCTCTCTCCCATTGCGGAGCACAGGCTCCAGACGCGCAAGCTCAGTAGTTGTGGCTCACGGGCCCAGTTGCTCCGCGGCATGTGGGATCTTCCCAGACCAGGGCTTGAACCCATGTCCCCTGCATTGGCAGGCAGATTCTCAACCACTGCACCACCAGGGAAGCCCAAAGCTGTCATTTTTAATAGTAACAGTTGTATTTATTAAGTACCTACCACATACAATGCACAACTAAGGACCTTAAATACATCTCCTACAATCCTCAATCTGCAGGGCTGGGATTATTATTTCCATTTTACAGATGACGAGATTGAGGCTCAAAAAGACAACATAGTTTAGTAAGTGGCAACACTGGGATTCAAACCCAAGGCTGCTTAACTCCAAAGTCAAATAAGTATGCAATCACTCCAAAATTTTAGCACTATTTTCCCTCGCACAGAGGCCGGAAAACAGCCCATCTGATATGTCCACACTCAATACTCACCAGAGACATAAACAGGGCTCAACTCGGAGAAAACTTTTTTAGGCTTGAGAAAGCCACAATTTAACAAGACCCATTCATTCACTTCCTACAAATACATAGGTCAAGTCAAGATTATTTTAACTCCATGACTTAAAAAACTGGAACGTGCTAAAGGCATCACTTGTTTCTGAAAGAATGTTTAGGGAATGCCCTGGCAGTCCAGTGGTTAGAACTCCGCACTTCCACTGCAGCGGCCCCCGGGACTAGGATCCCACAAGCGGGGCCAAAAAAAAAAAAAAAAAAAAAAATACAATCAACTTTTCAAAAAGAATGTTTAACTTAAACTAAGAAACAAACGATGCTCAGAATAATCAAATCATTAGTGTCAAGTAGTTAATAAAATAATCACAAAACTCATAACGGCCTATCTCCTATGTATCACTCCGCCCAACGCTCTCATGTACATTATTTGAACATCTCAGTAACTGAGGCAATTACGGTTACCTGCTGCACCCGTGAGAGAAAACCAGACTGAGAGTTCAGTGAGTCGCTGAGGGTCACAATGCCTATTATTCAGAACTTTGTTATAAGCAACAAAAGAAAGCACCTCCGAGTAGTGCAGGCACAAGAGAAAACTAGCTGTAGGGACGGGCCTTTGGGCAACCAGGGACTCCCAGCGACCCCGTCCCTCTCCCGGCCTCTCTCTGCCTGCAGCTTCCTCCCACCCCCCCCCGGGCAGCCCAGCTTTCTCCTCCAGACAGGAAACCAGGGCCACCGGAGTGCCAGACCCCCATGTCCCTGGCCTCACCACCTCAGACGAAAAGGCTCGTGGGCCTCGAGTTCAAAACTCCAGGGAGATGCGTTTGAAATGATGTCCGCTCCGCCTTCCTACTCCCCAGCCCTATGCTGGGTGGTGGGATGGTGGGATGGATTTCCTAAGACATCCCTCCATCAAATCCTCTCCCCTCTCCACAGTCTGCACCGCCTCCCCTTAATTTCTTTGATCTGGCTGAGGGGTCCAAAAGTGGTAAAACCGGTTTTACGCTTTTCCTTTGTAATCTCCACATGGGAGGCTGCCTCACATTCCCTTTGGTACAGGATAGCCCTGCAATGGCAGCACTGTAGAAACAGGCGGGGTCAAGCCCCATTTTAACCTCCTTATCACATGGCTGAAATTACTGCCTTGGAGTCTCTGAGATACCTGGGGCCTCATAATAAATTCTTCCCTTTTACAAAAAAAAAAAAAAAAAAAGATTCGAGGAGGGCCCTGACTGGCCCAGTCGGGTCAGTGGTCCACCGATGGCACAGGGGACCAATCAGGAACCACACCTGGCAGGTCCCAAGAGTGGGCAGAAGAGAAGCACTTCTCCAGAAGGGGGAGGGAGTATCAGTTCCAAACGAAGGAAGAAGGCTTATTTAAGGCAGATTAAATAATAAGTAGAAATCCTGCACACACAACTGCTAAGCCACTGCTCTTCAGACCCCAAGTCCAGTGACCTCACTCGTTCTACACCACAGCTGACATTACTTGGCACTAAAATGTGAAGCAACAACAGTAAAGAACAGCCAGTGCATACTAAGGTGCTAATTGTGCAGTAAAGACGCTTAGTATAAACAGAATTAGAAAAGAGAGAGATCAACGTACCCATTTACATCTGAGTAATATCCTAAAGCTAGAGATCTCCACGCCAGAATTCTGTGCTAGGAAGAAATACACATTGTGTTTCTTCATCAATGAAAGTCAGACTTTCCTCCCCTCCTCCCTTCTGCGTTCTTACAGCTGAGTGAAGGGGGTCTCTCCTTAGGTCCACGTCTTCTTAGTTCTCCACTCTGCACAGAGGACTGCTAAAGACCCTTCTGAGGAAGGAAGCAGGAATCAGAAACACAAACCCGAGTCGACCGAGCTGAAGGCGGGAGCGCAATTCTCTTCAGAGACTGACGGGCTAACGCACTCAGTATGTACGCAGCGCCCAGAGGGGCCCCGTGTAAGGGAAAGGAGTGGGCAGGAGGCACGGACCCCGCCGCTGCCTCGTTAGCACGGCTACAACCCACCCAGGGTTTTCTTCCTTCTCCTTTTTTTTTTTTTTTAAGAGATCTACGTGTCTCTCTTTTTATTTATTTATTTATTATTATTATTATTATTTTTGGCTGCATTGGGTCTTCGTTGCTGAGCACGGGCTCTAGTTGCGGCGAGCGAGGGCTACTCTTCGTTGCGCTGCGCGGGCTGCTCACTGCAGCGGCTTCTCTTGTAGCAGAGCATGGGCTCTAGGCGCTCCGGCTTCAGTAGTTGTGGAGTATGGGCTCAGTAGTTGTGGCTCGCGGGCTCTAGAGCGCAGGCTCAGTAGCTGTGGTGCACGGGCTTGGTTGCTTCGCAGCATGTGGGATCTTCCCGGACCAGGGCTCGAACCCGTGTGCCCTGCATTGGCAGGCAGATTCTTAACCACTGTGCCACCAGGGTAGTCCTCTTTTTATTTATTTATTTGGTTGTGCGGGTCTCTTAGTTGTGACAGGCAGGCTCCTAGTTGCAGCTCGCAGGCTCCTCAGTTGTGGCTCGCCAGCTGCCTAGTTGTGGCACCTGGGCTCCTTAGTTGTGTCATGCAAACTCTTAGTTGTGGCAATGCATATGGGATCTAGTTCTCTGACCAGGGATCGAACCCAGGCCCCCTGCATTCGGAGCGCAGAGTCTTAACCACCGCGCTACCGGGGAAGTTGCTCTTCTCCTTTAATTTAATCAAACACTTCTCTCGCCCTCGCTACCTGCCAGGCACAGTTCTTCGTGCTCTACAAATATTCTTTGTTGTCGCTGGCTCCCCTGGCTGCACATGGTTATGGTGGCTTCTAAAAGGAATCTAAGAAGTGGGAGTTTTTGATACTTTTCTCAAAGGTCTAACCTAAACCTAGATGACTGAAATCACCCCCATTTCTCTAGTTCCAACATTTTGCTTCTCTCCCTGAGCTGAGTCCACTTCATTGTCTCCTTCCACAGACCAGAGACAAAGGTTGGTATTTACTGACCACTTACAGGGTGCCAAGCTCTTCCTCCCTTGTCTCACCTGATGCTCACGGCAAGCCCTCTTTACAGAAGAGGGAACAGGCTGGGGGGAGGGGGGGAGGGCAAGCAGCTCTCTGGACTAACTCCCCGCTGGTGATCAGCTGAGCCTAGTAGCGAGGCCCAGCCCAGCCCCAGAAGGGGGGCTGCACACTCCCTGCTGCACCCGCATTGAAGAGCCTCACTGGAGAGTGACTTTTGTGTGTTGGCACTGGAAAAGCCACCCTTGGCAAGGACACCTATGGGCTGGCCCTCCAAAAATTTTTTTAACTGTAGTGAAGTTCACATAACATAAATTAACCATGGTAAAGTGTTCAATTCGGTGGCATTTAGGACATTCACAATGCCGTGCAACTACCACCTCTATCTAGTTCCAAAACATTCTCATCACCCCAAAAGAAGACTTGTACCATTAAATGGTCAATCCCCATGCTTCCCTCGCCCCAGCCCCTAGCAACCACCTACTTCCTCTTTGTCTGTGGATTTACCTATTCTGGATATTTCATATAAATGGGATCATACAACATGTGGCCTTTTGTGGCTTCTTTCACCTACAGCATAATGTTTTCCAGGTTTACCCATGTTGTAGTATCTTCTGTACTCCATTCCTTTTCATGGCTGAGTAATAGTCCATTGTATGGATAAACCATAGTTTGTTTACCCATCTATCCACTGATGGACATCTGGGTTGTATCCATTTGGGTATTGTCAACAGTGCTGCTATGGACATCTGTATAAAGATTTGAATCTCTGTTTTCAATTCTTTCACACATATACTGAGGGTGGAATTGTTGGATCCTATGGTAATTCTACATTTAACTTTTTGAGGAACAACTTTAAAATATTTTGAAAATATGAAATACTACAAAAAGCCAAAAGGACACTGAAAGCAAAATGCAAAACCTCAGTGAGATCAAAGAAGTTTTTTTTAAAAATGTTTTTCTAGTCTCACCCCTTCTTTCCATAAGTTCAAATAAGGGCAGAAGGAACCCAAACAGTACACTTCTTTTTAAAAGGCCAAGAACACTAAGAAGAGAAAGTTAAGAAATGCAATTCTAGCAAATAATTAACAAGGGTTGCAGTGTCTCCACAATATTTTTAACAACAAAATCACACCTAAGCCAAGGGTCCACTCAAAACCACGAGGTGGGCTCTGAGACTTCTGAACCAAAGAAAACAGCTGAGAGGACCCAGCACAGGCCCTAAACTGGGAAGGCTTTCTGTTATCAGGGAAGACTGGATTCTCTGCTCTGGCTCTCATTTTTAGTAAAACCATTTTTCTTCTGGGAAAGACAAACCCTTGGTGGCAAAAAAAACCAAAAAAAAAAAACCCCAGTACCCTTTAAAAAACCATCTTGCCACATCATTTGTCATCAGAAAAATGCAAACTAAAACAACAAGATTCCACTACACACCTATTAGAACGGCCAAAATCCAGAACACTGATAATAACACCAAATGCTAGTGAGGATGTGGGACCATAGGAACTCTCATTCACTGCTGGTGGAAATGTAAAACAGTTTGGAACGGAAGACAGCTTGGCAGTTTCTTACAAAACTACACACATTCTACCATCAATCCAGCAATCACATTGCTTGGCATTCACCCAGAAGATGTGAAAACTTATGTCCATACAAAACCTGCACTTGGATGATTACAACAGCTCTATTCATGACTGCCAAAACTTGGGAGCCACCAAGACGTCCTTCAGTAGGTGAATGGATAAACTGTGATACATCCAGACGATGGAGTATTATTCAGCTCTAAAAAGATATCAGCTATCAAGCCACGGACAGACATGAAGGAACTTTAAGTGCATATTTCTAAGTGAAAGAAGCCAATCTGAGACGGCTACATACTGTATATTCCAATCATACGACATTGTGGGAAAGGCAAAACTATGGAGATGGTAAAAAGATCAGTGGTTGCCAGGGGTTAGTGGGGCAGGAAGGATGAACACAGAGGCAGAGCACAGAGGATTTTCAGGGCAATGAAAACATTCTGTATGATACCGTAATGATGGATACATGTCATTATTCATTTGTCCAAACCCAGGGAATATACAGCACCAAGAGTGGATCCTACGGGAAACTATGAACTCTGGGCAACTATGATGTGTCAACATGGGGTCGTCAATTGTAACCACCGTGCCACTCTGGTATGGGAGGCTGATAATGGGGGGATCATGTATGTGGTGGGGACAGGCAGGTAGAATGTGGGAAATCACTGTGCCTTCTGCTTAAGATTGCTGTGAACCAGAAACTGCGCTAAAAAGGTAACGTCTTAATAAAAAAAATTGTACGTCCTATCCCTTAAAGTAATATTTCGAATCAGCTCTAAACTATGAGCACCACTTTAAGAATGACTCGCTTGAAACTTAGTCTGGGACCAAGGGAGAGTGAAGCGAGCCTGAGAAGCAGCCCAGGGTGCACATATACCCTCTCTCTACATCTGCTTCCAGCAGCTTTTAGGAGGCTGATAATCACCAATGATTTTAGCTGGGAGGACAGTAGCAAGATGGGAACGCAGAGGGACTGTACCAAAAAAGGACACGTCGACACCTTTAAATTAAGTGAAGAAGAAAATAGCTCTCTGAAGGCACAGTAAGCTAACCACAAATGACAAAACTGACTCTTCTGATACAAGCAAGACACCGACATGACCGGGACGGCTGGCAAGTCAGGAAACAGACAGGCGTGCTGGCGGCATTCGCTGGGCAGGTGTTCGATTAGGAAGTGGGCTGACAACAACTCAATTAATTCACTGTGCATGCCTGTCCCAGAGAACACAAAGATACACCTGAAATACCAGCGGCAGGCCAGAGATTAACTCCACAGCTCCACTTCTGGCAAAAGCAGAGTCTAGCAAAGATGCAGGTGCAAAAGATAAAATCACACCCAGATTAGTTCTAGTAAGCCCTTTGAAGTTCACACTAAACCCAACGCCAGGAAGGAAACAAAGCGAGAAGGTAGCTTATTATGAATCAAACAAGTCATGCCTTTCTTGTGAGTGGCTCTCCCTGGTTGCTTCAGATACAGGCAGCCCTGTTGCTTGGACTGGGGAACGTGATAAAGACAAACACAGGCATGATTTAAAAACCAACAGCAAAGTGATGGGATCGCCTTTATCTGAAACATCCCTTACATGCAAGGCTCTGTCAAGCTGAGACTTAACTCCAGCCCACCAGGCATACGTATGGTCTGAATACACTGGAAGGAATATAGAAAAGCACAAGGAGTCACTTGACAGAAGCTAGGGGAAGAGATATTCGCTGAGAATATAAAATCTAGGAAAGAAAAACAAAGGTTATCAGGACCAACATCTGGCAGAGAGCTACAGTTCCTTCACAGAAAGTGGGATCCTCCTGGCAACCAGCATCACATCACTCGGGCCCAAGAAAAAACAGAATGCTTGGCATGCAAAGCCAAGTATTAGAGCTAGAAGGAGTGTGAGGCATCCGTGCCACTCCTTTGTTTTAGAGGAAACAATACTGAGATACAGAGAGGTTCAGCAACATATCCAGGACCAACTGTTAACAATGGCAAAGCCAGGTCTATAATCCTGGTCTCCTGGAAGGCCTTCCTCTAAACAATATTCATGACGATGATGATGATGATGATGATGATGATGATGATGACAATAGCACCCATGTGCTGAAGAGTTTACGAGCAGACATTACAATGAGGGCTTTACATATATTATCCCATTCAGTGCTCAACAAACTATAAGGCAGTATTACTATCATTAGCCCATTTCACAGATGAGGTACAGAGAGGTTAAGCTACTTGCCCAAAGTCACACAGCTTGTTAGAAGCACAGACAGATTTGCAACAGCATAGATGAACCTGGAAAGTATTATGTTAAGTGAAATAAGCCTGACACAGAAAAACAAATACTGTATGATCTCACTTATATGTGGAATCTAAAAAAGTCAAAACTCATAGAGAAGCAGAGAACAGAATGGTGCTTGCTGGGGGAGCGGGGAGACAAGGAGATGATGGTCAAAGAGTACAAACTTTCAGTTATAAGATGAATAAATTCTAGGGGTATAATGTACAACATGGAGACTATAGTTAATAATACTGTGTTGTATGTTTAAAATTTGCTCCGTAGATCTTAAACGTTCTCGCCACACACACAAAAAAGTGGTAACTATGTGAGGAGATGGATGTGTCAATTTACTTAATTGTGACAATCATTTCACAATGTATATGTATATCAAATCATCTCACTGTATTCCTTAAAAATATACACTTTTTATTTCTTAATTTTGCCTCAGTAAAGCAGGAAAAAATAAGAGGGAGAAAAGGCTGCCACAGGCAGGATGGAAATCTAGGTCTAGCTGAAATCCGTGCTCTTAACATTTATACTTGACTGCTTCCAAGTAAGGGAGGAAGTCACATTTTCAACTAAAGTATACACCAGAAACTTTCTTTCACCGGATAATTTTTAGTGTCTATCACCTTTCCCTCCAAGACATTAAAAAAAAACAATTAGCACTAAGGGATATAAAGACCCAAAATATTTTAACTATGGGGAGAAAGAAGGCTCAAGACTCTCCAGCCTAGACAACAGAACTGATCAGACTCAAACCTGAAAAATTAGAAGCTGAAGCCAAAATCGAGTCCCTTGGGATTTTGTCCAGTGTCTTACACCTTCAACAAGTCACATATTTATTTTCACATAGTTAATTCTGACTGGACGGTGGTGCTGCCAGGCCCAGGTGGCGATTTCAGAAATCAGCATTTACCAGATCTTGGAGCTTCGAATAAAAACATTACAAAATCACCAGTTTAATCATATCCATGGCTATGTTCAGTTTCAGAAAACAGTTACTTTTTGAAAAAAACTGAACTATGTTCAGTTTCAGAAAACAGTTACTTTTTAAAAACAGTTACTGGTTTAAAAAAAATAACATTAAGTTGAAACTGATGCTTTTTGATTAAATAAAAAGCACCTGACTTTTCTAAGAAATGCCATTATATTCTCAGATTCCACAACACTAGTGCCATCTCACTGTATACGGAAGATGCTTTGTTCTCTCGAAACTATGAAACCAGAACATCTCCCTGCACAGACACCTGCTCCACTGCAACATCCACGTCCTTTTATACTACACAACCAAACCACAGGGTTGGGCTTCTAGTTCCGTTCAAGATCCACAACCATCACAGAACTGGAGCCCTAAAAAGGGGCCACCTGCAATAGGTCCAGCATGAGTCACTTAATCTCTCTTAATATGAATCATAAAAACAAGAGCAGCAGATAAGACTTCCTGCCACTTAACGGATGCCAAGCACTGTACTAAAGGCCCTTAGCTCAAGTTCTCTCTTCTCATCCTCACCATACTCTGCGGTAGGTGCCCTTGTTACTACGCCCAGCTTAAAGACGGAGAAAGTGAAGCTTAGTAAGAGAAGCTAAGAGAGTGACCCAGGGCCACACTCCTGGGCGCTGCACACACAACATGAACCCAGGTTCCTCGGACTTCAGAGCCGAGCTCTTAACTATCACACACTGGGTGGCTCTCTGCTCTCCTCACACACAAAGCCCGGGAAGAACCACCACTGTCATCTCTTCCTGCGGAGAGTGCAGGGCGGGTTCTGACTTCTTCCAGTCTTAAGGGAAAACTCTAACGAGTTCTCCCAGACAGACCAACTGACCAACTATGTACCCAGCACTGGGTTAAGGATGGTGGGAGCATGAAAAGGAAGAGAAAGCAGATCCCTACCCCCAAGGACTTTACCATCTAACCTATACTGATCTAAACGAATCCCTATCTCTCTAGGGCATTTTTGGCCATGAAATGTATTTCCAGTCAGAAATGTATTTCCATCACAATCTGGGACACATTCACATAGACTAAGCCTTACCATGTGTGATGCACTGATATTTTTAGTTCTTTCCTTTTTTTATTTTTATTGAAGTACAGTTGATTTACAATATGACAGTTTCAGGTGTACAACATGATTCAATATTTTTATAGATTATACTCCACTGAAAATTACTATAAAATATTGGCTATATTCCCTGTTGTACAGAATATCCTTGTTGCTTATTAATTTTATACATAGTAGCTTGTATCTCTTAATCTCCTACCCCTATGTCCCTTTCCTTTTTTTTTTAATGTGTCAACCCACTAAATTGATTCTGTGACTATGGATTCTGGATGACAGCTTGAAAAGTCCTGCTCTAGAATGCCCCATTTTAGCTCTAAGTTTTTTTTTTTAAAAAGGCAAGAAATATCTGAAAGTTCTCCCTTACATCTAATTTAAGTTTCTTGGGCTGTCAGGTTAATTAAATGTGTATGGCTGGATATGTCTCCAGGGCAGAGGCAGCAGTGTGTCAGGTTAGTTAAGGGCCTGGGATCTGGAATCTGCAGACCTGCATTCAAACGGTGACTGACCTGCCCGCATATTAGCTGGGTGACTCCTCCAGATCTTGGCCTATAAAATAGGAGATAATACTACTCACCCCTTGGGCTTGTTATAACACACCTGCCTGGTACCTGGTTCCACGTTCCTCAACAGAGGTGCTATGGGCATGGGGTGGGGAAGGAAGACAAGCTTGTTCTGTAGGACTGGCCTGAACATCAGAGGACTGTCAGCCTCCCTGGGCCCGCACAGCTCCCAACGCCCCCTGGTGGTTGACAGCCAATTCTGCAAAATAAACGGCTGCAGTTGACGACTCCCCGGACAGCCTCTCCACCGTGCCAAGTGATCCCAATGCCTTCAAATCTTTTATGTAGGTAACAGTTGTGTCCCACATGAAAGCATGACATGTAAGCTGTAACAGGGCCTAGGCCAAGTGCCTGCCCCTGCAGAGCTTGCCGCCAAGCTGGGCAGATGGAAAGGTAAACAGGTGACTGTAACCCACTGTGCCAGACGGTGTAACTGAAGCCCAGGAGCCCAAGGAGAGAGCAGCTCATGCTGAAAAGTCCACTCCGTAATCCTATTTGTAATTCTTTACGTAGGAAAAACCAAAGCTAACAAATTGCTCATGTATTGAGAATTAGAAACCATCACCACCAAGCCAAGACTCAAGCCTGGAAGAAAAGCATCCTTGTCTGCACCCACAGCAATATCAGGACTGTCACAACTCCAGGGCTGCCCCCCTGATGAGACGATAAGTTCCTTGAGGCTGGACGTAAGGTGAATTGCTCAAGATCACATGACAAGTATTCACAAAATTGGAATCCCCAAAGATCGAAAATTGCTGATCACTTTTCCAGTTCCTCTGGAACTTGCTCTATACTTGCCTAGAATCAAACTTACAAGAGGTAGGGAGGGTGAGTAGGATGAAAGGCCTCCCATTAGGTGGTCAAAAATGTGAGACTGAATCTGCTAGATGCTTAAGTAGGCCTTCTGACAGACAAGGCCAGAGGCCTCAAATTTAGACTTTAAAAATCATAGCGAGGAGCTTCAAGATGGCGGAAGAGTAAGACGTGGAGATCACCTTCCTCCCCACAGATACATCAGAAATACATCTACACGTGGAACTGCTCCTATAGAACACCCACTGAACGCTGGCAGAAGACCTCAGACCTCCCAAAAGGCAAGAAACTCCCGACGTACGTGGGTAGGGCAAAAAAGAAATAACAGAGACAAAAGAATAGGGACAGGACCTGCACCAGTGGGAGGGAGCTGGGAAGGAGGAAAGGTTTCCACGCACTAGGAAGCCCCTTCGCGGGCGGAGGGGGGAAGCTTCGGAGCCACGGAGGAGAGCCAGCCACAGGGGTGCGGAGGGCAAAGCGGAGAGATTCCCGCACAGAGGATCGGTGCTGAGCAGCACTCACCAGCCCGAGAGGCTTGTCTGCTCACCCGCCGGGGCGGGCGGGGCTGGGAGCTGAGGCTCGGGCTTCGGTCGGATCGCAGGGAGAGGACTGGGGTTGGCTGCGTGAACACAGCCTGAAGGGGCTAGTGCGCCATGGCTAGCCGGGAGGGAGTCCGGGAAAAGGTCTGGAGCTGCCTAAGAGGCAAGAGACTTTTTCTTGCCTCTTTGTTTCCTGGTGCGCGAGGAGAGGGGATTCAGAGCGCCGCTTAAAGGAGCTCCAGAGATGGGCGCAAGCCATGGCTATCAGCGCGGACCCCAGGACAGGCATGGGACGCTAAGGCTACTGCTGCCGCCACCAAGAAGCCTGTGTGCAAGCACAGGTCACTCTCCACACACCCCTTCCCGGGAGGCTGTGCAGCCCGCCACTACCAGGGTCCCGTGATCCAGGGACAGCTTCTCCGGGAGAACGCACGACATGCCTCAGGCTGCTGCAACGTAACGCTGGCCTCTGCCGCCGCAGGCTCGCCCCGCATCCGTACCCCTCCCTCCCCCCGGCCTGAGTGAGCCAGAGCCCCCAAATCAGCTGCTCCTGTAACCCCGTCCTGTCTGAGCGAAGAACAGATGCCCTCAAGTGACCTACACGCAGAGGCGGGTCCAAATCCAAAGCTGAACCCCGGGAGCTGTACGAACAAAGAAGAGAAAGGGAAATCTCTCCCAGCAGCCTCAGAAGCAGCGGATTAAAGCTCCACAATCAACTTGATGTACCTGCATCTGTGGAATACCTGAATAGACAACGAATCATCCCAAAGTGAGGAGGTGGATTTTGGAGCAACGATATATATATTTTTGTCCCTTTTTCTCTTTTTGTGAGTGTGTATGTGTATGCTTCTGTGTGTGATTTTATCTGTATAGCTTTGCTTTTACCATTTGTCCTAGGGTTCTGTTGGTCCGTTTTTTGTTGTTTTTTTTTTACTTAAAAAATTTTTTTCATAATAATTATTTTTTATATTTTATTTTAATAACTTTATTTTATTTTATTTTACTTTATATTATTTTATTTTATTTTATCTTCTTCTTTCTTTCTTTCTTTTTTTTCTCACTTTTATTCTGAGCCCTGTGGATGGAAGGCTCTTGGTGCTCCAGCCAGGTGTCAGGACTGTGCCACTGAGGTGGGAGAGCCAAGTTCAGGACACTGGTCCACAAGAGACCTCCCAGCTCCACATAATATCAAACGGCGAAAATCTCCCAGAGACCTCCATCTCAATGCCAAGACCCAGCTCCACTCACCGACCAGCAAGCTACAGGGCAGGACACCCTATGCCAAACAACTAGCAAGACAGGAACACAGCCCCATCCATTAGCAGAGAGGCTGCCTAAAATCATAATAAGGCCACAGACACTCCAAAATACACCACCAGACGTGAACCTGCCCACCAGAAAGGCAAGATCCAGCCTCATCCACCAGAACACAAACACTAGTCCCCTCCACCAGGAAGCCTAAACAACCCACTGAAACAACCTTAGCCACTGGGGACAGACACCAAAAACAACAGAAACTATGAACCTGCAACGTGGGAAAATGAGACCCCAAACACAGTAAGTTAAGCAAAATGAGAAGACAGAGAAACACACAGCAGATGAAGGAGCAAGGCAAAAACCCACCAGACCTAACAAATGAAGAGGAAATAGGCAGTCTACCTGAAAAAGAATTCAGAATAATGATAGTAAAGATGATCCAAAATCTTGGAAATAGAATGGAGAAAATAAAAGAAACGTTTAACAAGGACCTAGAAGAACTAAAGAGTAAACAAACAGTGATGAACAACACAATAAATTAAATTAAAAATTCTCTAGAAGGGTTCAATAGCAGAATAACTGAGGCAGAAGAACGGATAAGTGACCTGGAAGATAAAATAGTGGAAATAACTACTGCAGAGCAGAATAAAGAAAAAAAGAATGAAAAGAATTGAGAACAGTCTCAGACACTTCTGGGACAACATTAAATGCATCAACATTCAAATTATCGGGGTCCCAGAAGAAGAAGAGAAAAAGAAAGGGACTGAGAAAATATTTGAAGAGATTATAGTTGAAAACTTCCTTAATATGGGAAAGGAAACAGTTAATCAAGTCCAGGAAGCACAGAGAGTCCCATACAGGATAAATCCAAGGAGAAACATGGCAAGACACATATTAATCAAACTATCAAAAATTAAATACAAAGAACAAATATTAAAAGCAGCAAGGGAAAAACAACAAATAACACATAAGGGAATCCCCATAAGGTTAACAGCTGATCTTTCAGCAGAAACTCTGCAAGCCAGAAGGGAGTGGCAGGACATATTTAAAGTGATGAAAGAGAGAAACCTACAACCAAGATTACTCTACCCAGCTAGGATCTCATTCAGATTTGATGGAGAAATTAAAATCTTTACACACAAGCAAAAGCTAAGAGAATTCAGCACCACCAAAGCAGCTTTACAACAAATGCTAAAGGAACTTCTCTAGGCAGGAAACACAAGAGAAGGAAAAGACCTACAATAATAAACCCAAAACAATTAAGAAAATGGTAATAGGAACATACATATCGATAATTACCTTAAATGTAAATGGATTAAATGCTCCAACCAAAAGACACAGACTGGCTGAATGGATACAAACACAAGACCCATATATATGCTGTCTACAAGAGACCCACTTCAGACCTAGGGACACATACAGACTGAAAGTGAGGGGATGGAAAAAGATATTCCATGCAAATGGAAATCAAAAGAAAGCTGGAGTAGCAATTCTCATATCAGACAAAATAGACTTTAAAACAAAGGCTATTATAAGAGACAAAGAAGGACATGACATAATGATCAAGGGATCGATCCAACAAGAAGATATAACAATTGTAAATATTTATGCACCCAACATAGGAGCACCTCAATACATAAGGCAAATACTAACAGCCATAAAAGGGGAAATCGACAGTAACACAATCATAGTAGGGGACTTTAACACCCCACTTTCACCAATGGACAGATCATCCAAAATGAAAATAAATAAGGAAACACAAGCTTTAAAGGCTACATTAAACAAGATTGACTTAACTGACATTTATACGACATTCCATCCAAAAACAACAGAATACACATTCTTCTCAAGTGCTCATGGAACATTCTCCAGGATAGATCATATCTTGGGCCACAAATCAAGCCTTGGTAAATTTAAGAAAATTGAAATCGTATCAAGTATCTTCTCCAACTACAATGCTATGAGACTAGATATCAATTACAGGAAAAAATCTGTAAGAAATACAAACACATGGAGGCTAAACAACACATCACTTGATAACCAAGAGATCAATGAAGAAATCAAAGAGGAAGTCAAAAAATACCTAGAAACAAATGACAATGAAAACACAACGACCCAAAACCTATGAGATGCAGCAAAAGCAGTTCTAAGAGGGAAGTTTATAGCTATGCAAGGCTACCTTAGGAAACAAGAAACAACTCAAATAAACAACTTAACCTTACACCTAAAGCAATTAGAGAAAGAAGAACAAAAAAACCCCAAAGTTAGCAGAAGGAAAGAAATCATAAAGATCAGATCAGAAATAAATGAAAAAGAAGTGAAGGAAACGATAGTAAAGATCAATAAAACTAAAAGCTGGTTCTTTGAGAAGACAAACAAAATTGATAAACCATTAGACAGACTTATCAAGAAAAAAAGGGAGAAGACTCAAATCAATAGAATTAGAAATGAAAAAGGAGAAGTAACAACTCACACTGCAGAAATACAAAGGATCATGAGAGATTACTACAAGCAACTATATGCCAATAAAATGGACAATCTGGAAGAAATGGACAAATTCTTAGAAATGCACAACCTTCCAAGACTAAACCAGGAAGAAACAGAAAATATGAACAGACCAATCACAAGCACTGAAATTGAAACTGTGATTAAAAGTCTTCCAACAAAAAAAACCCAGGACCAGATGGCTTCACAGGAGAATTCTATCAAACATTTAAAGAAGAGCTAACACCTATCCCTCTCAAACTCTTCCAAAATATAGCAGAGGGAGGAACACTCCCAAACTCATTCTATGAGGCCACCATCACTCTGATACCAAAACCAGACAAAGATGTCACAAAGAGAAAACTACAGGCCAATATCACTGATGAATATAGATGCAAAAATCCTCAACAAAATACTAGCAAACAGAATCCAACAGCACACTAAAAGGTTCATACACTAGGATCAAGTGGGTTTTATCCCAGGAATGCAAGGATTCTTCAATATACGCAAATCAATCAACGTGATACACCATATTAACAAATTAAAGGAGAAAAACCATATGATCATCTCAATAGATGCAGAGAAAGCTTTCGACAAAATTCAACACCCATTTATGATAAAAACCCTGCAGAAAGTAGGCATAGAGGGAACTTTCCTCAACATAATAAAGGCCATATATGACAAACCCACAGCCAACATTGTCCTCAATGGTGAAAAATTGAAACCATTTCCACTAAGATCAGGAACAAGACAAGGTTGCCCACTCTCACCACCATTATTCAACATAGTTTTGGAAGTGTTAGCCACAGCAATCAGAGAAGAAAAAGAAAGAAAAGGAATCCAAATCGGAAAAGAAGAAGTAAAGCTGTCACTGTTTGCAGATGACATGACACTATACATAGAGAATCCTAAAGATGCTACCAGAAAACTACTAGAGCTAATCAATGAATTTGGTAAAGTAGCAGCATACAAAATTAATGCACAGAAATCTCTTGCATTCCTATACACTAATGATGAAAAATCTGAAAGAGAAATTAAGAAAACACTCCCATTTACCACTGCAACAAAAAGAATAAAATATCTAGGAATAAATCTATCTAAGGAGACAAAAGACCTGTATGCAGAAAATTATAGGACACTGATGAAAGAAAGTAAAGATGATACAAATAGATGGAGAGATATACCATGTTCTTGGATTGGAAGAATCAACATTGTGAAAATGACTATACTACCCAAAGCAATCTACAGATTCAATGCAATCCCTATCAAACTACCAATGGCATTTTTTACAGAACTAGAACAAAAAATTTCACAATTTGTATGAAAACACAAAAGACCCCACATAGCCAAAGCAATCTTGAGAAAGAAAAACGGAGCTGGAGGAATCAGGCTCCCTGACTTCAGACTATACTACAAAGCTACAGTAATCAAGACAGTATGGTACTGGCACAAAAACAGAAATAGAGATCAATGGAACAGGATAGAAAGCCCAGAGATAAACCCACGCACATATGGTCTCCTTATCTTTGATAAAGGAGGCAAGAATATACAGTGGAGAAAAGACAGCCTCTTCAATAAGTGGTGCTGGGAAAACTGGACAGCTACATGTAAAAGAATGAAATTAGAACACTCCCTAACACCATACACAAAAATAAACTCAAAATGGATTAAAGACCTAAATGTAAGGCCAGACACCATGAAACTCTTAGAGGAAAATATAGGCCAAACACTCTATGACATAAATCACAGCAAGATTCTTTTTGACCCACCTCCTAGAGAAATGGAAATAAAAACAAAAATAAACAAATGGGACCTAATGAAACTTAAAAGCTTTTGCACAGCAAAGGAAACCATAAACAAGACGAAAAGACAACCCTCAGAATGGGAGAAAATATTTGCAAATGAAGCAATTGACAAAGGATTAATCTCCAAAACATACAAGCAACTCATGCAGCTCAATATCAAAAAAACAAACAACCCAATCCAAAAATGGGCAGAAGACCTAAAAATAGACATTTCTCCAAAGAAGATACACAGATTGCCAACAAACACATGAAAGAATGCTCAACATCATTAATCATTAGAGAAATGCAAATCAAAACTACAATGAGATATCATCTCACACTGGTCAGAATGGCCATCATCAAAAAATCTACAAATAATAAATGCTGGAGAGGGTGTGGAGAAAAGGGAACCCTCTTGCACTGTTGGTGGGAATGTAAATTGATACAGCCACTATGGAGAACAGTATGGAGGTTCCTTAAAAAACTAAAAATAGAACTACCATACAACCCGGCAATCCCACTACTGGGCGTATACCCTGAGAAAACCATAATTCAAAAAGAGTCATGTACCGGGCTTCCCTGGTGGCGCAGTGGTTAAGAATCTGCATGCCAATGCAGGGGACACGGGTTCGAGCCCTGGTCTGGGAAGATCCCACATGCCGTGGAGCAACTAAGCCCGTGAGCCACAACTACTGAGCCTGCGCATCTGGAGCCTGTGCTCCGCAACGGGAGAGGCCCACGCACCGCGATGAAGAGTGGCCCCCGCTCGTCACAGCTGGAGAAAGCCCTCGCACAGAAACGAAGACCCAACACAGCCAAAAATAGATAAATAAATAAAATTTAAAAAAAAAAAAGAGTCATGTACCAAAATGTTCATTGCAGCTCTATTTACAATAGCCAGGACATTGAAGCAACCTAAGTGTCCATCAACAGATGAATGGATAAAGAAGATGTGGCACATATATACAATGGAATATTACTCAGCCATGAAAAGGAACGAAACTGAGTTATTTGTAGTGAGGTGGATGGACTTAGAGACTGTCATACAGAGTGAAGTAAGTCAGAAAGAGAAAAACAAATGCTGTATGTTAACACATATATATGGAATCTAAAAAAAGAAAGAAAAAAGGTCAAAAGAACCTAGGGGCAAGACAGGAATAAAGATGCAGACCTACTAGAGAATGGACTTGAGGATATGGGGAGGAGGAAGGGTAAGCTGGGACAAAGTGAGAGCGTGGCATGGACATATATACACTACCAAACATAAAACAGATAGCTAGTGGGAAGCAGACGCATAGCACAGGGAGATCAGCTCCGTGCTTTGTGACCACCTAGAGGGGTGGGATAGGGAGGGTGGGAGGGAGGGAGATGCAAGAGGGAAGAGATATGGGGACATATGTGTATGTGTAACTGATTGACTTTGTTATAAAGCAGAAACTAACCATTGTAAAGCAATTATACTCTAATAAAGATGTTAAAAAACAAACAAACAGAATCATCTCAAGATAATTATACAGTCATTGCATGTGTGTGGGCTAAAAGTATTAATGTGTCCAGTTTGTAAATTTAAAATACCTGTTTCTAACATCCTGTTTCAGCATTTCTTCATTTTTAAAATACTGGGCCTGGGCACTTGAGAGTGGCCATGTGGTTAATAAGGACTCTTCAGAGCTCTGGTCCCAGCAAATGAAGCAAACATCAGCTACCCCACTCCAAAAGCAAAAAGAATAGGAAAATCTTGGAAAAATTCTAGCTAAAATTAGGGTTCTTTAGGGTCCTTATGCTTCATCCTCTCCCTCTGCTTTGGAGGAGGGAGTTTACAGGAGAGGTCAGTTACTAAGGCTCTTAGGGAGGGGACAGTTTCTCAGGCCTCTGCTCCTATAGCTGAGGACTGTGATTTCCCCAAGTCATGCTGGTTTAAAATAAAGACAGAACATGTGTTTAATATTATAATAGATTGCTTATGGTGTCACAGAGTTTATATATCTGCTCAGAATTCTGCAAGAATGAGATCCAATAATTGTCTTACTGGTTGCTTCTGAATTGAATATCAGGTCTAGAGTGCCATTTTCTTTTCTCTCTCTCTTTTTTTAAGAGTGTCATTTTCTACATAATGAAGGTAAATTAAAACCCAAATTAACTATAAAATAAAATAAAGACAGAAAATAATAACCTGTTCATTGAGTTCTGGGTGATTTCATGTACACTGTCTCATTTACATCTCACCCAGCTATTTGATATTATTATTATTATCCTATTTATAGGATACAGACTCAGAGGTTAAGTAAAAAGCCAGGAAATGGCTGGGAGGGAAACTAGGTTGGGTCCAGCATCCAACTAGGATGCTGCCGCCAAGCGCCACCGCGTACCTGCCAGCGGGGACAGCACTTGAAGGGGGCATGCTTTCACTTTCAGAAGACAACTGATTTTATTTTTATTTATTATTATTTTTTAATTTAGTTATTTATTTATTTTGGCTGTGTTGGGTCTTCGTTGCTGCCCTAGTTGCTGCGAGCAGGGGGCTACTCTTTGTGGCGGTGCGTGGGCTTCTCATTGCGGTGGCTTCTCTTTGTTGCGGAGCACGGGCTCTAGTTGCACAGGCTTCAGTAGTTGTGGCGCATGGGCTCAGTAGTTGTGGCTCACGGGCTCTAGAGCGCAGGCTCAGTAGTTGTGGCGCACGGGCTTGGTTGCTCCGCAGCATGTGGGATCTTCCCGGACCAGGGCTCGAACCCGTGTCCCCTGCATTGGCAGGCGGATTCTTAACCACTGCGCCACCAGGGAAGCCCCCAGACAACCGATTTTAAATAAACTCCTCCTCTGATGTGTCCAAAACTTTCAGAGGAGGCTAGGGAATATGCTACCTCAAAGTCTCAGGTCTGTGATGTCCCTTAAGAATCCCTGTCTGTGAACTGGGGGTGATGAAGGCTCGCTGGGAACATCAGGTGAGGCAATGTCTGTGCAAAGCACCCAAAACTCCAACACATCTACAAATATAAACAACCTCGAGCAGCGGCATTACTGCCAGGACTCTGTAAGTAGCTTGGGGGAAGAAACTGCAGAGCAAGACAAAGCAAACGCATACCCAAAAGCTTGTGTTTACTTCTCAAAAATGTAGGGAAAGAACAGAGTACGGAAGAGAGAGGGATATTCAGGTGGACAGCCCGTGCATGCAGGGGAGGAGGTCCAAATGACTCCATCACCACCTACATTTTCTCATGGACCTCACCACCTCACTGCACTCACCCAAGGTCTTAGGCAAGAACACCTGGAGCAAAAGAGTGAAACGGGAGACAAATCCAACAAAGAGTAAAAATTCTGAGGATTCTGTGGTCCAGTTATATCAGAGTGATAGCCTAAAACAAAACTCCATTTACACACAGAAGCCCCCTTGAGTTGGGAAGGTCTGCATCCTCAACACCCACGGCTGGCCTCTCCTGGGAGGAAGGTCACACCTTGCCTCACAACAGGCCCAGGAGCTGCTACCACACACCACGCTCCCCACTCCCAGCTGGGCACGTCTTCCATTCCCAGGGCTCTCAAGACCAGTGTGGCGTGGTACAAAAGGCCAGACTCTGGTCAGAAGGACCTGGGTTCAAATCTCTGGCCCTGCTACTTACACACCGGGTCTGTTGGCAAATTACTGCATCACTCTGGTTCTGTTTCTTGGCCTACAAAACGGTGACAGTAATCCCCATTTTCCAAAGTTGTTGTGAGGATTAAATAAAATAATGTACCTAAAAGGTTCAATCAGCAACTAGCAGCTCTTACTAATATAAACAGAAGCCAACTGGCTCTGGGTACTAATTAAATTGCATTATTTAAAAGAAAAAGTTTCATGAAGTTAGTGAGGACCGACCATTTTCAGAAAATTCAAGGAAGCAGCGTGGGAAAACTACACTCCCCTGGCTTCTGGAAGGTTTCTGAAACCTCTCCACCACCGGCGCCCCTACAGGAACGGAGAAGTGGCTGGCACGTCTCCTTACTTCCAGACTCTTCACACTTTATAAATATACAACACAACTGACCAGAGAGTGCCCGCTGCCAACCTCCTGGGCAAACAAGTCCAACAGGATTTGATCCGGAAATTAAATGTCCAGGCAGCCCAGCCACACTCAGTTCAAAATAGATCTCCGTGACCTACTTAGTCTTCTAGTACCATTCCCAAAGCCAAAACCAAGCAGGTGGTGAGATGGGACCACTGACTTCCGCAGGGCCCTACACAGAATCCTCGGCTTTCCTGTCATTTGAAATGTGCACTGAAACAGTGATGGCTCAAAAAATCATCTTGGGGGTAGCCAGACAGAAGCCCTAGCTTTAAAACAGCTGATTCAAATGGTTGTTAAAAAGCAAAGAGTCCCAAAGTCATGCTGACAATTCACCCCTCTGACCAGCCCCTATGATGCATTTTCATTCATTTAGACAAAGGGCTACCACCTCTCTTGACAGTTGCTTTTCAAGCTACCTATATCCCTCACCCTCCTAGTTGTTTCTGGAGTACCTGTGTCTTCTCCAGGACACAGTGGGCTCTTTGAGAGCTGAGACCGTCTTCTTTATTGTGATATTCCACAGTGTCTTGCATAGCACGGTGTCTTGGTGCAGCAAGAAGCAAGCACTGCATCCACCATAAGATGGTGAGAGCCTTCCCTCACCAGCAACAATCCTCCAGGCCCCACCCACTCCTGTGTTTGGCTCCTCAAGATTAGGGAATAGAAACAGACAGACTGGTACTTGCTGTAAAGACGAGGAAGACAGACAAAACCAGGGAAAGTTGCTGCCGAGTTTCAACCACCATGTGGCTACAAAATGACCTCCTCCATTACAATTCATTTCACTAGGAGAATGTGAGTCTTGGGGAGGTTGGGGGGCGTGGACCAAGGACCTTGGCAGAGTCACATGCCAGTAAAATCCCAGAGCATTCCAACATACAGTACTAGGCAGGCAATGGGACCCTATATATCACCAACTAAGCAATGGTGGAGGAAGCAAGCTGATGGCCCCAACCAAAGAAAACAAGCCAAAGCAAACCTGCCACTCTTCACATCCAAATCCTCCCTTCTCAAGTCTCCGGGGTCAGCCACAGACACTCCTCCCCCCACCACTGAGCACTCAAAATTCCCATCCTAGATATTTCCTTGGTAGGCCTTTAGTTTACTTAGCGCTTTCCCCCCATCATGACATTTAATCCTCTGCAATCACGGGAGGCAAGCAGAACAAGCATTTTTATCACCCACTTAGAAATACGGAAATTGAGGCCAAAGCATGTCAACCACGTGGTAAAATCAGGACTACAGCACAGAACTTCTAATCCAAGTGCAATGCCCTTTCTCTAAAATCACCCCGCACCATGCGCCCAGACCTGAGGAAGCCAGGTATCTAAGCTCTAGGCCACTACTCTTTCCACTGTCCCCTACGGCTGAGCACCTTCTGGAGACAGAACTCTAACACACAGGCCTCGCCACCCCATGTACACACACGTTTCCACGCGTTGAACAAAGACAAACAGGAGCACAGAAATCATCAGCCCTGGTGTCACTTATGTCAGCCACTCGTGCCCCGGGCCAGGCTCACCACCCTCCTCCCTGTAAAAACACAAAACCCAACCCTAGAGCTGTCAAAGGAGACACACACACGAGACACACACTGGCTTTCTGCGATCAAGCGGTGATCATGGGGCAGGGTAAGTGATCACAGACTCCAACAGCCACAAACCAGAGATCCCAGACGTCCGAGTATCATCACCCTGCAACCACATCCTGCCTCTGGAACTCCTTACTCTCTGTGACCTTAAGCAGCTGTGTTTCTCCAAATCTCAGCTTCCTCATTTATAAAATAAGGAGTTTAAAGAAAGGATCTCACGGTGAATGTACTTCATGCCACAGAGCTTAAAAATGGTTAAAAAGGTAAGTTTTGTAGATTTTACCACAATAAAATAAAATATGTTAGCATTTGTGTTTTTTTTAAAAAGAGAACCTTATAGGTTCATAGTGAGGATCAAATAAGAGTGTAATGGCAAGTTCTTACAGTGTATAGCACATATTAGATCCTAATAAATAGCTATTTATTATTTATAGTAATTTTTATAGCTTTTATTATCTAGACAATACATGCTCAACATGGAAAATGCCGAAAAACAGAAAGATAAAAAACCTCCTGTAATACCAAAATCCAGAGACAACCACTGAAATTAAATTCTTTGTAGTATTTTTCTAATGCATAGACATTTCTTAAATTTGGAATATATAGACAACTTTGTCGTCATGATCCGTTCTTGTCTGCCTTACCAATAATTGCAAAAACAACTCTCATGACAACATCCAGAAATAAAGGCACTTTGTTTAGGGCAAGGATCAAAAGTTGCATGAAACCTGAGACAGGAACAAGGAGCTCAGGCTGAACAGCTGGGGACGCCTGCCCCCAGAGCCAGGAGGGGGGTTCACATCAAACCCCCCCACCTGTTCCTCCTTCCGCCTCGACGCTCATCGAGAAAGCAAGACCCTGGGGGTCTGGCCAAGCAGGACAAGGGCCGCAGGGAAGCTCCTGGAAGCTCTGCATGTGCCAGGCTCCCACTGCCCTCAGGGAGCTCCCACCGTAGGTGCAGGCAAATCACCCCAGGACCTGTGCAAAGGGCTGCGAGGAGCACAAGGAAGGAGACACGCATGACAACCATTTCATCCAACCCCCAGGTTAAAGATGCCCCAAGGCTGCAGGGATGAGACCAGTCTCGCTCCGGGGCCAGAAGACTGAGCTCTCAGAGTCCCGAGCTAACTCTCAGATGCCTAGTTTAAAAAACGAAAACAAAAACCAAACAAACAAACAAACATCAGGGCCCATATCCAGTATTTATGTACAAGCACTTCTTTACCAAGTGCTTGAGACCCATCAGCACAGAGACAAAGGCCACCCGGACAAAGGACAAGTAGCCTCTTCTACGAGAACCCTTGGGGCCCTGCCTGGCTCCCACTCTTGGGCATGGCCTCTCTGCCTCTAATGCAGAAACGAGGCCAGACTCCACAGACTCCTGGGGACGCTACCTGATTCAAAGCTTCCTGTAGCGTCTGGCAAACAAGGAAGCTCTTCTGCTGTGCTGGGGAAGCACCCTCAGAAAAGACTCCGGAGAGGAACTACAGTCCCACAAAACACACTCTATCGCTCTGTCTCTAGCCAGGCACAGTTGGCCTCGCTTTCATTTTGCGTGGGTGTGTGTTTTGCTGGGAGGCAGGGGTTAGTGAGTGTGACTGGTGCCCAAAGGCTGCTCCTGAAATCCTACAGAGGAGCAGCTGCTCCTAGCGCTGGGGAATTCTCTTTCCATCTCCGCTTACACGTAATTATCTTCTAAAGCGGTGCTCCCCGGAGGGGCGGCGGCGCCAGGGGCCTCCCGGATCACCTCCCTGGACGGGCTGCTCCTGGCACAACCCTCGCAGGCGGAGGCCGGGAAGAGCGCCTGAAATCAAGGCCACCCGTGGCCCGCTTCTCCGGAGCCCCAATCACAAACATGCCAGGCCCTTTCCTTTGGAGGTCTAGGGAGGAAATTAAATGTGAGCCAGATAAGGAGATTCCCTTCAGCTCTGACGCCAGGGAATCCAAAGTTATGATTCCCCCCGCAGGACCACGCAAACCAAACTGGCACGGGCCCCGGACCATGGGGCCAGCCACGCCTGGAGGCCTTCTTCTCTGTAATGACGGCACTCAGATCGCGGGCCTGAGTGTTTTTATAGCAAATGTGAATGAGAATGTAAAACTCTGCAGGCCAGTGACAAAGCGGGTGGCAGAGAGGGCCCCGGGCCGAGTGAGTGCAGTGACTGCCCGACAGGCTCCTGGCCTCTCCACAGGTGCTTCTGCAAGTCCCTCCCTGCCCTGTATTTTCCAGGCCAAGTGAGGCCGCTGCCCGAGGCGGCTGACTCAACTTTTTTCACGGCATAGTGACTTGATCCGCAGAAGGCTGCGGGGAGCTGAGCGCACTGAGCTCGCACTGACCGCAGCAGTTTCTAAATCTGCCGGGGCGAGGAACACCTTCACCGTGGGCACAGCGTTCGCCAGACGGCCCGGGGCTGGCGGGAAGGCGCAGCTCCCACCAGGGTTGCCACGCGTGCCGGGCTTCCCAGCAGCCCTGGCCACCCCCAGCCTTGTCTACTTTCTCTTCTTCATGCTTGTGGTTTCAGTGTGGGGAAGCGGGTGGGCGGAAAGGCATCCAGAAGGAGAGAGAACAGACAGGAAAGGGCGGTGGATCAAGGGTCAACAGAGCACTGATGTTTCAAAAAGAAACTGCCGAGTAACCATCACTGCAAAACATCTAGGCGCACGGACGAGGCGCCACAATGGCTGTCACACGCCAACGCTGCTGTCGGCGTGCTCACAGCCTCAACAGTGGCTCCCATCTCGCGGAGGCAAAAGGCCAAAGCCTCACGAACACACACGCGCGTGCACGTGCATGCACACACAGACACACACACACACACGACTTCCACGTCACTGTCCCCACACCAGCCTGGCAGGCGCACATGCCCACCTCAAGGCCTCCGTGCTTGCTGTTCCCTAGGCCTGGACCACATCCCCTCCATACCTCAGCTCCCCCTCCCCTCACCCCTCCTCCACGTGGAAGCTCAAACGCTACCTGCTCAGCAAGGCCTGCCTGGACCACCTTTCAGCACCTCACCGACCCCCTGCCCCAGGCACTACCCGGGCTTTTCAGCAGCCATTACTACCTCGCATGCCGTTCTGGGTCGGACAGCGTCCCCTCAAATCCACGTCCACCTGGAACCTCAGAAGGTGACCTCATTTGGAGAGAGGGTCTGCCCAGAAGTACGCAGTTAGGATGAGGACACACTGGAGGGGGGTGGGCCCTCATAAGAAAAGAGGGGCCACAGACACGGGAAAGAGGCCGTGTGGTGAGGGAGGCAAGAGAGCAGAGCCGTGCAGCCACAAGATCCGGGCACCAAGCATGCCGGCACCACCAGAGGCTGGGGCACAAGCAGGCAACGGGGCCTCCCTCAGAGCCCCAGGGCGCAAGGGAGTAAGGTCCTGAGGTTTGAGCCCTCCGGTTTGCGGTCCTCTGTCACGGCGCCCTAGGAAACTAGGACACGTACCATGAACGGTAACCAGCTACTGTCTGCTGCCCCTCAGGAGAAACTAAGCCCCAGGAGAACAAGATTTTGACATCCTTTGCTTGGTGCAAAATGCCCGACACATAGAATAGCATCCAGCTGAATAAAAAAATGTATTTGCTGAACAGCTCTTGAGCGAACAGAGGAGCCTAGAAGGGAGACAGGGGTGCTATACCCACCCTACAAGAGAGCAAAACTGAGGGGCTAACGTCCCAGCTCTGCTCAGAGACAGCAGAGCCAGGACCAGAACTGAACTGGGACCCAGCCTGCTCGTTTGAGAAATAACCCTGAGCAGCTCCAGGTGCCGAGCAAACAGCTGCTACAGGCAGCACTCCGTGAGCACACGTGTGGAGTGCAGGGCAGGCAGGGCAGGCTCCGGGCTCGCCTCTCCTCGGCAGGGCCGTGACCCCAAACCAGGGAGCTCACCAGGTCTCAGTGTCCGCATCTGCAAATTGAGGGTGGATCACAAGCCAGGTCGACCTGCTCTCCAAGGAGCAAGCAAGGCTTGTTTTAATCTGCGCCGCTTCTGCGAGGCCCTCCCAGACCCCGGGAGCCAAGGTGACGTCTCCGTGCCACTGATGCACACTTAGGGCAGCACCTCTGGCACGCACCACGCGCTACTCTGAAACCTCTCTCACACCACAGGCCGCTTGATCTTGCTTCCGTAGTTCACTTCCACACACACTACTGGACTCACATCATGGGCCTCTGCACCTGGCGCTCTGGAAGCCCTGCAGTCTGCCCAGGCCCCGCCTGTGTCCTCGCCAGCCAGCTCTGGTCCTCCCAGGCCCACAGACACCAGGCTCCTCCTCCACCAAGCTCCACTGCCAGGAGTGAGGTTTCCTCTTGCCCAGCTGGACCTTGGGCAGCCTGGGCTGCTCTGGAGCCTTGAGTACAGTCCTCCCCACACTCAACCTGCAGATCTCTCCAGTTTGGGTAAACCAGCAGCAAACAAATCAGGGACTTCAAACGAACCTGCCGTCGTATGTGCACATGCACACGCGCATGGTCGGGGATATGAAACAAGCACAGACAGCATCCCGGGGCTTGGAGACCTGGTCCCACCTCTGCTCTGAACGAACAGGCCCGTAGCTGCACCTCACGTCTCAGGGCCTGGTTCGGCCTCCTCAAAAACAAAAGGGAGAGGCTGCACGAAGGATCCCCAGCACCCAATCTACTTAAGAAAAGGGAAGGCCTCTGCTCTGGGGCCTCGGTGTCTCACAGCAGGACTGGTGTCGGAAGAGGACATCAAATGTGCTCTCCTGCCCAACCTGCCACCTTCACCGGCTACCCTCCCACAACCCCAGCTGATCCAGGTCTGCCTCTGCCCTCCTTGACATTCGTTACTAGAGGATGCGCATTTTTACATTTAGCAAATGTAACGCTCACTCATGCATTTAAAAACACTTATTAAGGACAGGAGAACACAAATAAGAGTAGTAGTTGCTTACAACTGCTGAATACTTACTAGGTAATATGCTCAGAGCTTTACAAACATTACTCTCTGAATCCCCAGAACAACACTGTGAGGTGGGTACTGATATTATTCCTGGTTTACAGGTGAGGAAACCGAGGCCCAGGGAGAAAGGATAACCGTGCTTAAGTCACACAGCCATAAACGACGGAGTGGGAGCTGGAAATGATCCTAGAGTCTCTTCACCACCCCGGGCTGCCCCTCCATCACTCCTTCTCCCTGGCCCTCTTTGAACCGCAGGTAAAGGACACTGTCATTCAGTAAATTAGAGCCTCCTAAAACCCACTGGGCTGCTCAGCCTGCAGGAACGGCCCAGGTGAGGGCCTCCAGATGTGTCCTCCACCAGATCGGGCCCCTGGAACACCTTCTAAGGAACCCTGCTCAGAGACAAACCATCACAATATTCCCATAACAAACCAGGGAAGTGGGGCACGGATCACCACACTGTTGGAAGGAAAGCCCCGCCACACGCAGAATCGCGCTTCACTACAAGCATGGAGGCTATTTCAGAAGCAAAAGCGTCTGATTTTCCATCATGTGATCCTTATGTTCCCCCAGTTCAGCTCACCAGCCTGGAATCCCTGCCTTGGCTGTGCAGAACAGAACTGGTATCAACGTGCTGCTTATAAGCACTTGCTTCCTCGGGGAGAGGCTCGCAGAAAGACTCTGGCAGGTTACACCAAAATTACAGTGCTCTATTACAGTGCCCAGCCTCTGGGAAAAGCAGAGAGCACGTGAAACCAGGAGTGCTGGCTTCCAGGGCCACGTTGCCACCCCTGGCGGCAGGACACCCTGAGCAGAGCCTTGGTCCTCAGGGGCTCAGCTCCCTCATCCTCCATGGTTATGATAGACACCTCCCCCCCCCAATTAAGATCCGGAAGCCAAATGAGTCTCATAGCCATACCAGTGATGGATGAAATGCCTACTAAACACTGACCATTTCTATCACCTAGCAGAATGGCAGCCTGTGAGAAAATGGGCAGCCTCATACACTATTGGTAGTTTAAACCAGTACAGCCCTCGCGAGCACAGTGTGGGGATTTGCTGTAACAGTTTAAATGAGTAGAACCTGTGGCATACTGATTCCACTCCTAGAGAAACACATGCATGTGTGCATAACAGCATGTACGTATGAAGATACAAAAGCAAAACTAATGAGTCACTTTACATGTCTATCAATGGGGGACTGACTCATAAATTACGATATATCTACACTATAAAATATTTTGTAGACAAATTAAAAGAGAGAAGGACTACATGCAAGAAAAGATCTACAAGATCCATTATGTGAAAAGACAAAATAATGAAACAATATATATGATGCAATCAGATTTATGCTTACAAAAGAAACAAAACTGTATGTATTTGCGTCTGTATAGGCTGACGGAAATTACAATTGGTTAGTGCTGAGGGCCCAGCAGGGAGGCGGCACATGGGGGAAGGGTGCGAGAGGAAGGAGGACTCTACATCTTCTGCTGTTCACTTCTCCACTATTTGGATGGGAGGGTGTGGTGCAAGAGCATAATATATTCATGTATCACCTACATCATTTAGAAAAAAGCCATCGAACTGATTTAAAAATAGCACCACCACCACCGAAACAGGGTTCGTGTTCTGGTGTGAAACTGACACAGCAATTTGAACAAGTTTTGGTGCCACACTCCAGGGTCTTCCCAAGAGTGACTGATAAAGTTCAAGGCCAGTCTCTAAGCCACAGATGACAAGACTGGATCGGGATCAACAGGGAAGAAGGGAAATGCGGCATGCAAGGAAAACTTTGGGGTAAGCTCTGTGGAAGCTGCAAACCTGTCCTGCCCTGAACCCGCTTTGCTCCAGGACGCACTTTTCTGAGACTCTCCTCCCTCTCACCTCCATTAGATGAGAAGAATGTAAAAACCAGATGAAGAGAGAATTCCCTTTCCCGCAGCAGAGAGGAGGCCACCTGCAGTCACCAGCAGAGCTGCTCCCAGGCGAAGCCAAAGAAAAAGCCTGGCCAAACTCCACCTTCCCGACAAAGGCTCTGCGTGCCAGGCTCCTGGGGCTGCAGGGACAGCCAAGGCTGACAGCCTGAAGCCCACCCATTCAAGTCCCTCCACTTCAGCAAACAACCAGGCCAGCCTCTTTTCACATTCAACACTAAAATCCAAACTGAACCAGTATACAAATCAGAGGGTTCTGCCAACAAAACAGCAACAAGGTGGAATAAGGAGGGGGAAATCAGTGGTACCCTGGATTAACATATAGTTACTTTTTCTGCTTGTCCATAGTAACACTTCTGTAGATTCAAACATTTGATATATACCTTTTCTGGCTTCCTAGTAATAATTAAAACAAACACGCAGCCTAAACACACACACACAGCTAAACATGGAGCAAAAAGGAAAACAGAGGGGCTTTGCTTAGGACATGATGTTCAGGAGGTAGCCCGAGAGTTGACATCCCCACACAAAATGCTCTCCTCCCATTAAATAGGTACCCTGTTAGTGCGCCACGCTCACTGGGCCCTTCAACAGTCCACGGCTGGGGGCTACCCACAGGACAAGGAAAAGAAGTCACATCTCGGAGGGAAAGGGGTGACCATCAAACAGTAGGGGAGTGGAGTCCTTGTGCAGTGACTCACCGCAGAGATGGCCGTGACTGCGGACGCCAGGAAGCAGGCAGACCCATAAAGTAACTCTCAGCCGCCTCTCAATGAGGACGCAGCCCAAGCAAAGCCAGAACCCGACCAGCTGGCCAGAGCCCAGCAAGAACAAACTATCTGAAGGGCACGGGTATTATGCAATCTGGAAAACGGAAGCCTGGGCAAGTTTCTTACAGACTCTGGCACTGACTAGGGGAGAGGGCATGGGACCAGCATATTTCTGATGCGGCAGTGGTGCATCCTATGATGGGGACATGCGGACACTAGCAACCAGGACCAACCACGTCCCCTCGCTCTGACTCCGGTTCTCCTGAGTATGGCTCGGCTCCCCACCGAGGCTGCACCCTTCAGGGGAGGGTGTTCTCCCCTCCTTGCAGGGCTGGCCACCCCTGAGAGCTCGCCCACCTCCACTCCCCGTTCCCGACCAGCCCCTGCATGCTTGGTGACCACAAGTCACCCCCGCCTAGAGGCAGATCAGCCCTTGGGGAACAGCCAGAACTGAGGACCACAGCCACTGAGGTCCACTGGGTCCACCAGGGAACTGTGGGGTGCCGACTACACCCCAGGGAGACTTCCTCCTTTGGGGGCTTTTCCCCTTCAACAGTTTCACTCTAAGTTTGAATGTTCAAACCAGCACTTCTCTAAATGGGGTCTGAGAACCTGACTTCCATCCTGAGATGCTCCAGGAAAGGTAGAAACTAAGGCCAGGGTGGGTGGGCAAAGACAGGGGAAGGCGCTTTGGGGTCTTCCTCAGGCACCTTTCTCTGGCTGCCATGAGAGACCAAAGGCGGCAATTTTAGTTTCTACAGAGATGCTTGCAGTCTACACACAGTATCTCCACTACCCAGCCTGCGAGGATGAGAAGGGCAACAGGGAGGGGGTGAGGAGAGAAAAGAGGATTTGACTCCCCCCTCTCTCAACCCCAATCCAGAGCACTGAGCATCATTCATGCTGACCCATTCCCTCTGCTCCATCACCCCTGCCACCATCTTAACGTCTTGAGTTCAAGCCCTCATCCTCTCTCATGCCCATCACCCTGATGGCCTTGTTTCTCGTCAGCGCATTTCATACTCCACACAGCCTATGGAGCCACCCTTCTAAACCACAGCCCTTCATCAAGCCCCAGGCTCCGGACGGAGTCCAACCCTGGCAGGGTGGGCGTGACTTCTGCCCGCCCAGGCTGTGCCGTCACAGAGATCACAGCTGCCGCTCGGACTGTGACACATGCCACCCCGCCCCCGACTATGAGGATGCACAGGTTGCGGTTTCCTCATCTGTGCAACGGGAATAACAGGATCGCCCTCCAGAGCTTCTATGGGGGTTAATCCAAGCTGAGGAGAGCCCGGCTCTCCAAGAATGACCACGACTCTCCCTGTCCCCAACCTGGCTCCAGACCCTCTGCCCTTCACCACCTCGCTGTGCTACCTCCTCATAACGAATGAATACGAGTCAACGCAGGAGAAAAGAAGGCACATCCGAGATCTAAAAAGGAAGGGTCATAAACATTAGGCTACCAAGATGTGGAGGACACCAAAATTAACTCATTATCAAAAGAATGTGAGAGGAGGGAAGGGATGGGAAGAGAAGGAAAACATTACTTTGGAGGAACTGCTTTTAAAATAGACAGCTCTGTGATTTTTTTTTTTTTTAAAGACTTCATTTTTTCCAAAGATTTAGGAAGATTACATTTCAAAAGCTCACAAAGGAGACCCTTCTGGTTGTTTTTTTTTTTAAACTATTTCTTAATTAATACCTTCAGAGAACTAAGAAGTACTTTTATAGACTGACTGAATCTTAATAAAATTCTCAGAGAAATTCTGGCATCAGTCACAACAAACAGCCTCCTGGAATTTAATTTCCTTTTCCGCATACAACTTACTATGGCAACTCATTTATGATGCCACCACAACCAGTCAAAATCTGCCTGGAGCATAAAAACTTCCAAGCCCCACAAGACAGCCTATAGCACTCGATAGAAATTGGCCTCATATTTAGCCAAATCCTACATCTAACAGAGACTTCCCCCACACCAAACTGTCCAGATTTTACTGGCAAAGTCAACTCTTCCATCTCCTTCCTGGCCCATATCTGCACTGCCCTCCCACCTTATACTATAGCTCTAACAATGCTTCCTACCAGCTCGAAGTCCCCAAACTCAGTATCTTTTCCCTGTCCCACAAAACGAATAAAAGAGGAGAGAAGGGCACAAAATGGGCAAAGGGAAACTAGCTACATTCATCTTCAGCCTCCTACCAAAGACGTGTCCTTCTGGCTTCTGGTTTGGTTCAAGTCCCTCCTTTCCTTTTTTTTTTTTTTTTAATTTTTATTGAAGTATAGTTGATTCACAATGCTGTGCCAGTCCCAGCAATTCCCTCCTTTTAGATGATGGTAGGTCCTAGAATATTCACTGCGTGTGTTGAGGATGGAGTGGGCAGCCAAAAGCTAAAACAATTATTTGTAAGTACAAAAATGTACTTTAAAAGCCTTTCTCCCTCGAGGACAATTCCTACTGGAAGACTTAATCCCATTATCCCAAGTGCCCATGGGCGAGGGGAGAGAAAGGGCTGGATGCCAAGCGTCACTGAGCACCCACTGCAACTCACAAGTGCATCTCATTTAATGCAAGGCAGATACTATCATCCTGATTTTACATACGGGGAAATCGGGCTCAGAGGGATCAAGCGATGGGCTCAGCATGTACACCAGGCCCATTAGACATCAAGACTCATGGACTCATAAGCTTTACCCTAAGCACCTGGGTGTCCCCAGGTGCTTAGGGTAAAACACTGTCCTAGGTTGGAGGGCACTTTACAAGTTTACACATTGCTTTTCATATACGAGATCTCATTCAATATCACAGCCCTGTAGGATAGTTAAGAATTACTTTTCCACTATTATAAAACACTATTTGGTTTCAAAGATCATCAGTAACTTGTGAAAGCCAGTGGTAGCACTTAGAGTTGTACCCTGTCTAAGCTTTGCTTCCTCACCTCACAGTGCCTGATAAATGGTAGGGGCTCAAATGACAACTATTATTAGCAACATGATTTTTATTAATTTAATAGCCCTCAGCTAAAGTAAAATTTATACACACACACACACACACACACACATATAAACTGCAGATATTTTAAAGATTCAACTTAATTACCTGCTAGAGAGGATATAATTTTACCACTACTTCAAACTCAGAGATAACCACTAACTGCAGCTGCCAAGAAACTGACAGAAAAGGATTACTGAAAATGATGCGGTCAAACCCAATATGGATTTTGACAGCTACTAATGGAAGAGAACAGAAGGACAGGAGCATTCAGTTATGATAAAATACAAAAAAAATCCTCCTCTCCCTCCAGCATCATGGCTTGATCATGAATGTGCTGTTTGACCCAACCATGTCATTTCAGCTGTGTGATGACCCTCAGCATCCAAAACGAGATGGCCAGCAAGTGACACAGACGTTCTAGTGAGAGGTCGCCCAGGAGGTCTAGGGAATAGGGGTGGAGCAGATACATTATTACCTTGAGCTATTTTTAATGTGCTGCATCTAATGCACTGTTTGCCTCACTTAATTTCACTCACTTGAAAAGAAACCTGGGAAGTTCAGAAATGCCAGATGCAACAGGGATCAGCTCCCCACTTCTCAAGCTAGAACGGAAAAGATGACAGAAGTGTGTTGGTACAAGGATGGCAGCATCAGTCAGACAGAAGGAAATCTATGCTACTATGGCAATGAGAGATCCTGGGGAGGTTCTTCGAGAAAGGCTGAGCCAAGACCCATCCAACTGAGCATCTACTCCAGGCTTGAAGGTTCAAACAAAAGAATAAAATTCAGGTCCACAGATGAAACATATGTAAAATTTTTAAGCAGTTAACAGCTTTATGGTAATGACAGCTGGACAGCCATGTACACTAATTGCCTGCATGAGAACAATATCCATACTGTAAATCTAATACCAATTATTATTAGTTTTTGGTTTTGTTTTACTTTATGCAGCCTTTCTTGCTTCTTAGCTGTGTTAAGTCCACCCTAATTTCTTTGTAATAGGCTGAGTTTGATTTTGTGTGGCCGATCTCGACTTACAAGGAAAAAGATGTCAGTCTCCCTCAGTCACCTTCTCCTGCGCCATCAGACTGTCTAGCTCTTTATTTATACCCTATTTTGCAGATAAGGAAACTGAGTTCCAGAGAGGGGACGTGATGCATCCAAGGCCATAATCCTTGCTAATATATCTAGGACTAGCACAAGGGCTCAAGGCCTACAATGTAGATCTCCAGCTGTATCACTGTTGCAAATGACCTGGCATACTTGTGTCTTGAATACGAAGTTTATTTGGAGAGGGAAGAAAAAAAAAAAAAAAAAAGCTAACATGAGTCATCTCCTTTGTCAAGGGGCACCACACAGATTGTTCTAATAAAGCATCCAGCATCTCCAGAACCACTTGTTTATGAAATAGCCAACCTCAGTCCCAGAGAATAAAAGGCCATGTCTTATGCCCCTTCAGGATACCCAGGACCCTGTAAGCAGATGCGCTGCAGGGCTTTGGGGATCTGCTAGCCCAGCCCAGGGAATCCAGACGTTGCCGGTACTGGAGAGGGAATGGGATGGGTGGGTGGCTGGGGGAGGGTCAGAGTTGCGATTTCTCCTGGCAACAGTTATGATTTCATGCAGCCCAATCTTACTCCCCTTGGAACATCTAAATATCCCATCCACTCAGGGATGCCTCCTCAACTTCCCCAGGACAAAATCACTGCAGTCTGGGAGGTGAATCTGGCAGACCGGGAGGGACGGTATTTGACCCAAGCCGTAGAGGAAGCACCGCTCCGCTCCCTCCTCCACCAGTTACTGTAACTCCCCACCGGATCTTCAGACGCCAAGAGGCGTCCCCCACTCTGAGCCCGACCCCTCTTTCAGCGTCTGCCCCAACAGAGGCGGGAGGAGGCAAAGCCCACTCCCCATCGCTCTACCCCGCCACCCACTCGCCTCCGGTCCCCCCAGTGGCCGCCCCCCGTGGGCCTCCCTCCCTCCTCACTCGCGGGGTCCCCGCCGGACACTTGCCCGCTCCAGCCCGAGAACCTGAGCGCACCCCTTTCTCTCCGTCCGCAGACGACCCGCGTCTCCCGCCTCCGGCCCAGGCCCCCCTCTCCCCGCGTCCCTCCGCGCCCCGGGAGTCAGCCGCGCACCCGCACTTCCCGCCCGGCTCGTGCGGGCTCTGTCCGCCCCAACTTTTCCCGGCCGCGGCCGCGGCCGCGGCCGCGGCGCCGACCCCGCAGCGGCGAGGATCCCGCGTCCCGCGTCCCGCGCCGCGAATGGCGGGCGGGCTTGCGTCCCCTCGGCCCCGGCCCGCCCCGCCGGCACGAGTTGCGCTCGGGACTCGCTCGGCGCCCGGGCCTCGGCTGTCCGCCCGGCGCAGAGGAGGAGCCGGCGTGGCGGGAACTGCGCTGTCCCGGCGCCGGCACCCCCGCCCGGTGCCCAGTGCCCGCCCACGCCGCTCCCTGCCCACCTGCCCGCCCGCGCCGCCGCCGCTCACCTCCTCCCGCGCCGCCGCCGCCACTGCCGGGAAGACGTGGCAGTGGCCGCCGCTCGAGCTCCCCGCCTCGCCTCTTCTCTCGGCGTCCGCGCGGGCGGCTCCGGCTCGCCGGACCGCAGCGCCAGGCGCCCTCTGCCGCCGGGAAGGCGAATCCTCTCGCCCTAACCCTAACTCGCCGGCCGCCCCCGCCCCAAGGCTCGCTCCCAACCCGGTTCCGCTCTGCCGGAGACCCTCCCTTGTGGCGGCCCCGGCCCCGCCGCTGCCTCCGGGGAGCCTGCCCTGACCAGCCAGCCGCTCGGGGCTCTTCCTCCGTGCCCCACCTGGGTCGATACATTTCCTGCTTCTCTGAATCTGAATGCCTCGCCCACGAGAAAGTAAAATAGGGCTGGGGAACAAACACCACGTCTCTCGTGTTCGTCATTCTCTCTCCTAGGGCTAGGTTAGCGCCCTGCCTTGAATACCCAAGGGCGCAACAAATACTTCTTGAAGCTGTGAAAGAGTGAATGAATGAGTAGAGATTTTGGCCGCTCTCCACCCACGTAGGCTTCTAAACCTCCAGAGGACAGATATCCCCACCTGGATTTTTTTTTGTAAATTACACACACACACACACACACACACACACACACACACACACATACACACACACACTTGCGCAGCATTGCATGAATAAATAGGATTCACAATTCCCCACTTCAGACTAGCACCAAAGTTGCACAAGGCCTGCAGCTCAATGTTATTCAGGGCCTTTAGTCAAACAGACTTAGGTTTTACATAGATCTACCACTTAAAAGCTGGGAACTCTCGGGAAAGCTAATCTCCCTGGGCAGTTACCTCATCTATAAATTAAGAGTAATAAAATCTATTTCATAGAGTTGTTGTGAGGATTAATTGAGATCCTGCGCTGTGTATAAAGCGCTTTGCTCAGCCCCTCCACCCCCACCTGTACTGTATCTAAGTGGTAGCTACTGTTACTATTATTACTAATCTAGTAGGTAATAAAAACTATAGGCAAAAAGTAAAATAATGGCTACCTTTTCATCTGGGGACACCTTAATACCCTTGTATGTGGGGTATTGTCACCTACCCAAGAGAGCCAGCCCCGGGAGCAAGGCCTTTCCAGTCCCTCTTCTTCCCCACCCCGAAGAATTAACTGGTCTTGGGTTTTAAGACCAGTTATGGGCTGGTCTTAAGAGCTGTAGAACTGGCTCTCCTGTAGGTTTTCCCCCTGGGTTTCGGTGGCCAATCTCTTAATGAACAAGTGTTTATTTTATTGTGAAGGCAGTCAATGTTTAAGGGCCCCTGTGGTCTACAGACTCTTCCTGTTTTCTCCTTGCCCCTCTCTCAACACCTTGAAGCCGTCTTTTCATTTTTAACAGTCTCCTTCCTGCTCTGAACATAAAACAGCAGTGAGTGCAATGAAGTGGCATCAGACAGGACTGGGCTGGAATCCCAGCCCATCCGCCTTGGACTTTCTGCACCTCAGTTCCCTCAATTGTAAACTGTGGAGAATGATGCTTATCTGTGACATTGAGAGAATTGGTGATCCAGTCTGTGAGTGAAGTCCCTGGAACATATAGGTGTTTAATGAAAGGCAACTATCCATTCATTTATTTAACAAGCATTTAGGGAGCATCCACTGAGTGTTGTAGGTGCTGGAAGAGTGAGGGAAACAAACATTGGTGAGGTACGATTCTTACCCTCAAAGGAGTCTGAGGTCTAGTGGATGAGACAGGCACCCATATGCTAGGGCAGAGGGGTTGGGAGGATATAGATGCCGCTAATATGAAATTAGCAAGCCTCAGTTGCAAATTGGGGCAGTGTTTCTGCAATATAGATTGTTTTAATTCATTATAATTGTAAATGCCATTTCCCTCTAAATATGTACATAACTTTCCAAGACCACTGCAAAAAATTAATGAATAATTTTGTGAGGCAAACAGAACCATTTGATGTAGGGTTCAGTCCCTTTATAAGGTGACTCCAAATGCTTCCTTATACTAGAAATAACATGTACATTGTGTCTTTGTGAAAGTACCATAATTTATAAGTTAAAGTTGCATATCTTGCAATGCATATCTAAGAGGGAAAGTCCACATACTGTGGACCTCTAATGTATCACACCGCCTATCCATGCCCATGATGTAGCCCCCTCCCGTATTAACCCTGGGCTTGGCCACACGATGTGTTTTGGCCACTGGGACATCAACAAACATGGCAAACACAGGGATGTTTGATGAGCACTTGTGCCTTGCTCCTTGCTTTCTTGAAACGCTGTGAAGAAACTGAAGAAATCTGGTCCAGCCTCCTTAAAAATGAAAGACTCAGGCAGAGAGAGGCTCACCATCCCAGCTGTAGCAACCCCCAGCCAACCCACCAGCTGAATGTAGCCACATGAGTGAGCCTAGGCGCGACTAGCCAAAATGACCCAGGCAACCCAAGAGTTGTGAGAAATAAAATGGTGGTTGCTTTAATCCACTAAGTGTTGGCAGCAATAGATAACTGATAGACACATCACACACAGGTGTTTCGACAGTTGCAAGGTCTCGGTGAAATTCAGCCAGGAGTCAATACCCTCACTAGTGTTTTCTGTCATGAAGCGTTCAATTGAAGTTAATATGTCTCCGCTTAGCAGAGTATCACACTTTAAGTCATTCCTTCTTTCAAAGTTCTTCATTGAATGGCTACTGAGCCTAGAACTGGTTAAACTCCTTTTGCAGCCAACAGGACAATAAGCTGTCAAAATCAGCTTAAAAACCACTTTAAACATTATAACTCCTTGGAACACAGCAGGTGTTATAGAGGTTGGGTGTTTATCTCTCTATTTATTTATTTATTTTTTTGGCTGCGTCGGGTCTTAGTTGCGGCACATGGGATCTTTTGTTGCGGTGCGCGGGCTCTTCGTTGCGGGCGCGGGCTTCTCTCTAGTTGTGGCGCGTGGGCTCCAGAGCGCGTGGGCTCTGTAGTTTGCGGCACGTGGGCTCTCTCGTTGAAGCATGTGAGCTCAGTAGTTGTGGCGCGCAGGCTCAGTTTCCCCATGGCACGTGGCATCTCAGCTCCCCTACCAGGGATGGAACCCGCATCCCCTGCATTGGAAGGTGAGTTCTTTACCACTGGACCACCAGGGAAGTCCTTATCTCTCTATTTTATTATAAACTTCTTGATGATGGACACCTTGTCCAATTTGACAAGCTTTGACTATAGATCATGAGCATCAGAGAAGGAAGGGAAGTTAGATCAGCTAATCTACCACCTCATTTTATAGATGAAGACACTGGGGCTAAGTGAGATTAGAAGAGCCTTACAAATTCCTATGGTCCTGGAGCTGGCTCAGAGCAAAACTGAGATGACCAATTCAAAGGTCTTTACACTGTTTCTTGGATTGGATTGTTCGGTGGATTGTTTTTTCTTTGTGACATTGGTTGCTACTAAAAATATCCTCCCCATGCTCAAAAGAGCTTTACAACTTTCCTTTGCATTTAGGATAAAATCCAAAGTCTTCATCTTGCCCCAAAGGGTCTGGAGCAGCTAGCCCTCCAGAGGCATTCGTTTGGCTCTACCCATCCCTCAGAACACTCTGCCCACTCCAATTTTTTTCTGTCCTTGCATCCCTCCACACAAGATTCCAAGCCCTGAATGAAAGCCAGCTTGACCTGGCTTGGTCACGTGACCTAGCTTGATCACAACTCCAACCCAAGAAGAATGGGACTCCCCAAATGAAATCCCCCAAAGATAATCATCAGGTGTTGTTACCAAAAGAAGAGAAAGTGGATGGAAGGTGACCAAAGCCAATGAATGTCCACTACGTTATCTCTCAGGCCTCAGCTTAAATGTCACTTTCTCAGGGAAGCTTTTCTTAACTACTCCATCTGTGATACTCTTTCATGACACTCCTAATTTTTCACTGTTCTCATCACATTTTATAAATACATATTTATTTGTTTGTTTGTTTCTGTCATGGTCTCCCTCCATGAGAGAAGGGGCTGTGCTTGTTTACCCACTACTATATCCCCATCACCTGGTGTGGAGCCTAGGGCATAATCGGCTGTCAATATTTATTAAATGAATGAATGAATGAATGAATAATATGGGCCTTATGATTCTTCTGACTCAGTCCATATGACATTAGCTTTGTAAGAATGGCGAAAAAAACAAAGAGAACATGAGGGTATAGGTTTGTGGAAGACACAGCTTGTTGTGACACTGTGAAGAGGATAAGAACTCACACTCAGGATGAAGGAGGAAACACTACCTTGTGCATTAGATGTGCCATGTTGTGCTGGGCTGTGCCAGTCTTGAGAAATAAATTATAGAAGCAGTGAAGTAAGAAAGGGGAGGTCTGGAATGGTGAAGGCAGCGTGCCTTAGAGTGTGTTTGCAGGAGTAGGAAGCCTCAAAGCTGAAATTGGGTTCGTGGCCTGGCTGCAGCTGCCAGGAGCACAGGTCAGCCGTGTATGTTCATAAAATTGCTCCCTCAGCCCCTTCCGTACCCGGCTGTGTAGCCTCTACAGCAGGGTTCCAGGCTCATCTGCTGACGGCTGCAGGTCCTTGGAGATGTTTTTGTTACTCAGGGGCAAAACAAGATCTTATTAGAGCAATGTAAAGCTAAATGCATTCCATTTTTGTATCAATGAATATGAGACTTGTGATAGCTTGGGGTTTTGTTTTCAGCCATTTTTCAGCAAAATAAAAAGTTGGTGATCTCAGTACCCCCCTAAACGTTTTTGTAATGTTACAGGGCCATGCAATCTGAAAGCCTTGGACGTTACTGCCTTACAATCTCAGAGACCTGGGTGACCCCTGCAAAGGCTCAGCAGACTCGATAGACCATCACTCATTCAACTGTTGTTGTTTGAATCACGCCTCTGTTTCCTTTCCTGCCTGTCGCCTACATGGCAGACACATTAGCTGGTCAGAATGTACAGCCTAAAGAGGCTTCACTCCCAGGACCGCGTCTGTGGCCGTGGGTCAGGAGGAGATTGGTGGTGGCTCCGGAGACGTCCAGTCAGGAATGAGGCTCTGGGCTTGGGGTTGGTCAATGACAGAGTATGTGTGTATGTGCGTGTGCACGTGTGTATGCATGCACGCATGTAGGCGTGTGCTTGTGACAAAGGGAGTCCTTCTTAGGTCACCAACGCTGTTCCAACAGAGGGGGGCTACTTACTCCTAAGAGGAGATATTGTTTTTAATCCCTGTCTTACCAAGGGGAAAACTGAGACCTAGCACACTTAAGTAACTCACCTAAAGCCCAACTGAATACAGACATCAAACAGTTAACACCTTTGGCAATGCTTCCCTCTGCAGGTACGCAATTGGTGTTCAAGTTAAATCCAATAAGAATTCCCAGAAGCTGACATTCTGGAAAGACTCTTCTAGAACTAGAAAAGCGGTGAAATTATCTTCCCTAAACTGAGGAAAATACCCAATTTCTTGTATTTGACAAGTGGTGTAGCATTAAGTCCCATACATTTACATTTCCACCAGAAGCTAGCCTACCCATTTCATACACTTAGCTGGAATTTGAATTCCTCAGAGAAGACTACTGCATAAGTATCAAGTATTATAATAAAAATGTCTTTTTCTCACTGGTAGTAATGTATACTTTTTTAAAAAATAAAGACTTGAAACCAAATTTTATACCTACTCAATTCTACAGTAAAGGGAGACTTGCCCATTTTCATAAAGCTGTAAAATCCCATATAAGGAAAGTTTTAGGATCTCTGCTTTCATTTGTACAAAGACATTGGAGCAGTAATGAAAAGTTCAACCAAGGTCTTCATGCTCACTGCTTCTGGGTTTCTGAAATTTAAGTCTTCAGCTAAAGAATGGAAAGGAATCCCTACTCCACCCCACCGCTAGCAACCAAAGCAAACTCTCAAGCCAGCAACACCAGTGGATTCTTTCAACTTAATTTCTTCACAACTTTCTCCGTGCTGACAAATGTTAAGTTTCTATTTCAACAGAAATAAGAGCTTCATTAACTTGCCTGTCTTCGAGGTCGTCTATTTCCTTTCAGGATTTCATGGCATTTTTTTTTTGGCTCGGGAAAGTAAGACCACAGTAACACACAACTCCCCAGAGCCCCATTAAAGGCAGAACAGTTGGAACGGTTGGCGTGGGTGGAACAGAGCAGGAGACCCCACCTTTATTGCATAGGTTGTAAATATTTCACCACAGGTTTTCAATTCCAAACCAAAAAGCAATGTTTCTTAAGTACCTTAACTCTCAGATTCATAACCCTTAAGATGTCCATCAATGACTCATATACCAGCTGCCCCTTTGGTCTGGCACATTTTTTAACATCAAACGGTATTTCCTATCAACTGTGCCCTTGTCCTCAAAGGAGCTTCATCATCCTCAGAAAGCACTGACGTGGTTTCTAGCCTATACTTAACTCTCCCATCACTCCACGCGTGTTTCCTGAGCACCTGGTATGTGCAGGCACTGCGTTGAGTTTTGTGAATGCAGAGGCAAGCAAAAAAGACGCAGTCCTTTCCCTCCCTAGAAAAGCTCACAGACCAGTGGAGAGAAAAATAAACATGTAATTACAAATGATTTTAAGTGTTTTGAAGAAAAAGAACAAGGCACCTTGAGAACGTTTAATAACAGGACCTAATTCTAAATTGAGAGGTCTGGGAGGACCTTTCTGGAAGTGACCTTAAAGCAGAGACCTGCGAGATGAATGGGGGTTGGCTCCATGGGGAGCCCATGCTGGGGTATGTGGTCCTCCTCACCCAAGGATTCTGTATTTCTTGGATGATGCCCAGGATAAGGAGTGCAACTCCTCAGTACCTCATTGCTTTCAGAGAGGGGTCCTGGGAGACCTGTGGCCCCACAGGTACAGACACAGGACAGGGATGGTCTTCCTTCACTACTCAACCCACACTCTGCTCTCTCAACTCCTGATTCCCGGTGGCAGCACTTGGGTGAGCACATCAAGTGAGGATCACTTAGGTTACCCATCCAGGTGAGTGTTTTACCTGGTTCCTGTGTGTGTGCAGCCTCTACACCTAAGCTGTAAGCTCTTGGAGAGCAGGTGACTCTGTTTTATTCTCCTTGCGTGACTCTCACAGTGCCTAGAAAAGAGCTTGACTCGTAGCTGCTGTTCAGTGAACACCTGCTTGATTGAATTGGATTTCATCTCAGCATTTAGTTGTGTGGTAAACATCTGATATGAAAGAAGAGCCACACTAGGCAAAGTAAGTATGCTTTAGAAGAGCAGAGATTAAAAGAAAATGGCATGAAGAGTATAGGAATGGAAGCACTTTCTGAAGCTTCAGGAAATCTGGCCTGTATGGCTTTGATTGACTCTGAGAGACCACAGTTGCTCGGTTCTAAGATTCAGCTGTAAGATGCAACGCTGATTGGATTGAACGACAGTTTACTTTTCTGGGCATGGGGAGGAGGAGAGGGCTGCTTTCAGTGTATACACATATTGAGAGCGATATCCTGATTTCAGAAACATCAACATGTTCCCAGAAAGTATGTCTTATAATAATAATTTAAAAAATCAGTACCCATCACTAGTTTTCATGGGACTTAAAATTTATCTTCTCTTTTGCCTGCCTTATAGCCACAGTAATTTTTTCTTTTCTGTTTTCTTCCTTTCTTTTTTGATAATAGTGCCTCAAATTCCTCTGAGAAATTATTTTTCCTCACTAGATACAGTCTGCTGAGGTATTTGCTCAAGGTGCCCAGCTCTCCTCTAGTGCAGAGATGGGCACCTGACCCGAGCTAGGCCCACTCAGACACTGGAACAATGATCAAGCGTTGAAAACCTGGCCCCAGATGGAACTTACTTATTCTAGATATAGGATACAGATAAGACTGTCCAGAAGCTTCTGCTACAGAGGTCCTCTAAAACTGCCTGGCTCCAGGGTTAACTTCTGTTATTTACAGCCAAGAAATGCTAAATCATACTCTGCCCTTGACTGCTGGTACAGGTAGAACTGGAGTTCTTAACCGGGGGTCCATGGGCTTGGAAATGGTCCATGGATGGCCATTAGGAGTTCCACAAATATGATATAATTTTTGTACCTGTAGATAATGCATTTTGGGGGTGAGATGGCCTACAGATAGCTTTCATTAGATTCTCAAAGAAATCCGTGGCTGAAAAGAGATTAGAAACCGCTGATTCCAGAACAAGGATTCTTAAGCAAAGTCTGTGGATAAATCTGGTTGGGGGAAAATGATATCTTTGTTTTCACTAGCTTCCATGCATGTTCTTTTCCATTATGAATATAAGCAACAAACCGCAGTATTATTAGCAATATCTGTGACTTTGGCACCAATAGAAGTCAGATATTTTCATATCACATTATAGTGTTGCAGATATCTCAAAATATAATTTACACCTCTCACTACTTTAAAATTACAGTGTTATTAGATCCACAGCTAGGTTTCATTAGTCAATGTATTAACGAAGTATACATAACACTTGATCACCAAATACTTTAATATTTTATAACTGCATCTCAATATAATTGGCTTCCTTTGTAATCCTGTATGCTTTATTTCATCTAAATCATTATCTTAAGAAAAGGTCCAAGAGCTTCATCAGACTGCCAAGGGGCTGATAATACAAAAAGCTTACTAGCCCCCTTGGGAAAAACTTGGTAGGACTGTCTCCTAGCCTTACGGGTATTGGTTCTACAGCCTTACGGGTATTGGTTCTACAGCCTTACCTGTATAACTTCTATCCTATAGTTCCTCTCCTTTCAACAACCTGACATATTGGCTTCCAGCATTGCTACCTCTGAATTTCTCCAAAACAGCAGGCGTTATTGCCTGTGATCCAGAGAAACACACACACACTTCTATGAATCATAAGACAGAATAAAGCAAAAAATTAATAATAAATTTTAAAATTAAAGAGAGAGATCTGGAATAGTTAAATCCATGGAGACAGAAAGCAGATGAGTGGTTGCCATGGGCCAGAAGGAGGAGGAAAGGAGAGGTAACTGCTTAATGGATGCCGGGTTTCCTTTTGGGGTGATGGAAATGTTATGGAACTAGAAAGAGATGATGGATGCAGAGCATAGCCCTGTGAATGTACTAAATGCCATTGAATTACCCACTGTAAAAGGGCTAATTTTATATTATGTGAATTCTATCTCAGTAAAACATAAGGTAAAATAATCAATCAGGGTTTCCCTGGTGGCACAGTGGTTAAGAATCCGCCTGCCAATTCAGGGAACACGGGTTTGAGCCCTGGTCCGGGAAGATCCCACATGCCGCAGAGCAACTAAGCCCGTGCGCCACAACTACTGAGCCTGCGCGCTAGAGCCCGAAGCCACTACTACTGAGCCCACGTGCCACAACTACTGAAACCCAAGTGCCTAGAGCCCATGATCCGCAGCAAGAGAAGACACTGCAATGAGAAGCCCGTGCATCGCAACGAAGAGTAGCCCCCGCTCGCTGCAACTAGAGAAAGCCCGCGTGCAGCAACGAAGACTCAATGCAGCCAAAAATAAATAAGTTAAATAAATAAATTTTTTAAAAAATCAATAAGTAAGAGGAAACTCCATTATAAAGTCACCTGAGAATTCAAGGGCCTACTTAGAGGAATAAAGAAAAAAGATCCCTATCACCTCATACCAGTTAGAATGGGCATCATCAGAAAATTCACAAACAACAAATGCTAGAGAGGGTGTGGAGAAAAGAGAACCCTCTTGCACTGTTGGTGGGAATGTAAATTGATACAGCCACTATGGAGAACAGTATGGAGGTTCCTTAAAAAACTAAAAATAGAATTACCATATGATCCAGCAATCCCACTACTGGACATATACCCTGAGAAAACCATAATTCAAAAAGAGTCATGTACTCCAATGTTCATTGCAGCACTATTTACAATAGCCAGGACATGGAAGCAACCTAAATGGCCATCAACAGACGAATGGATAAAGAAGATGTGGTACATATATACAATGGAATATTACTCAGCCATAAAAAAGAATGAAATTGGGTCATTTGTAGAGATGTGGATGGACCTAGAGACTGTCATACAGAGTGAAGTAAGTAAGAAAGAGAAAAACAAATATCGTATATTAACGCATATATGTGGAACCTAGAAAAATGGTACAGATGAACCAATTTGCAAGGCAGAAATTGAGACACAGATGTAGAGAACAAACGTATGGACACCAAGGGGGAAAAGTGGAGGGGGGTGGTGGTGGGATGAATTGGGAGATTGGGATTGACATGTATACACTAATGTGTATAAAATAGATAACTAATAAGAACCTGCTATATAAAAAATAAATAAATAAAATTAAATTTAAAAAAATAAAATAAATAATAAATTGGGATTGACATATATACACTAATGTGTATAAAATAGATAACTAATAAGAACCTGCTGAATAAAAAATAAATAAAATTAAATTTTAAAAAATAAAATAAAATAAATAATAAAGAGAAAAAAGATCCCAAAGTTTTATGCTATTTTGTTTCCTCTCTCCCCTTCCCCCCACCCGCCCCCCGAGTTGCTCATGTACACTGCAATTTTAGCTCACTTAACGGAATTGCTAATGTGTACTTTAGCCTACACATTAAATTCTGGTTTGCACTTAACGCATATTAAAACACACCACTAAATACTCACCTGACAAGCTATATTTTAAACCTCAAACAAGGTTTTATTGTGCCTGGATGCATTTTAATATACCTGCTAAATTTTTGCTGGAGTGAAAAACGGCTGGCAGTGATGAGTGATAAAGGAGGAGGGTCTCTCCTGTCCTATCCCTCACATGCTGCGTCTGCTTGGGGGAACTAGGGGTTGGCAGCCCCTACCGCCTGAGAGCTCCAGAGAGCTTTCGGGACAACATTTCCAACATGATCTGATGGCCTCAAGCAGGGTCTGAGAGATCACTGAAAGGCTTCCCATTCCGGTAACTCCAGGACCTCAGTGTCTCCCATCAGAGTTCTCGGTCTCTGCCAGCCTCCGTCAGAGCAGAGGGGGATTAACCTTTCACAAGCCCCTCTCACATCCTTCATAATTCCCTCTCTGCCTGGGTTTTGAAATCCTTCTCCTGCTCACCAACCCTTGTGGCTCCACACAGCCTGCGGGATAACGCCCAAGCATCTCAGCCCAGCACTGCCGTTTTTTAAGTGCCTGGACAGTGGTGAGTGCTGGGTTAGGGTTTCCCATCAAGTGTCTTAAATGATGCTTATGAACATCATGGTCTTCTCACGGCCATTTGGAGATGAGGAAATTAGGCTCGGGGTCATTCAAAGTCACACACTGGTCAAGCCCTCCCCACATTTCCCTGCCACCTTCCTTTCCATCCTTCCTCGGCCATTTCTGTACTCAGCTTCAGCCAGGCTTCTCCTCACCGTCCCCTGACTGTGTCACAAGGGGCCTCCACCCAGAATGCCTCTCCCTTCTAGGTCCCGAATCCCCCCATTCCTCAGGGTATGGCTCCCCCTTCTCCAAGAAGCTTTCTCAGCCCCCAGTGCTCCCGCCTCCTCTGAATCCCCGTTTATTACACCACCCACTGCTCACTGACCGTGTGCAGGGATCGCCTGGCAGAGAGGCTGTATCTTGCCTCCCTGCCGCCCCCAACCCCCATCCCCTTCAGCAAAAATCCTTTCTGAGGGCAGGGACTGTGTCCTTTTCCTCTTTGTATTTACTGCAGTACCTGATAGGATTGAGAGATGGAAAGTGCTTGATTCTCTCAATCAGCAGGAGATCGATTTTTTTCAGGCCAAAGCATTGAGCCTATTTCCCAACTTCTGTACCTCTCCTTCCTCCCGGGGAAGCCTGACAGGGTTCCAAGTCATTCTACGCAGCCTGCCCCGCACAGGTGAGCCCGGCCTCGCTTAGGGCTTTTTTCCTGCTCTACCACCTCTTCCAGATGCAGCCTGTTTCCTTTGTAGCTGGAAGATGAAAAGCGTTCTTTTTTCCCTTTACATGTCTAATGACATCATCCTTCTCAGGCGGGGACATTGGGAAATTCATGGCAAATGAAGTATGGCTGCTTATTCAGAGAATCAGCAGGTTGTGCCCTGTCTCCCCGAAGGCTGCTGAGGAGGTGGTGTGTGGATCGTGTTGGCAGGGAGAAAGGGTTCAGTAGCATTAAGCACCCACAGGAGAAGACAGGGGCCTTGGGATGGGGGAATTGGATGAAAGCCATAGCTGCCTGTATCATGTGATTTCAGTGATGCTGTAAGACCCCAAGGGTCCCCTACCATGTTCCTTTGAGCTTGTGATGGTTTCTCCGTTCCTTCTGTGTTCAAAATTCCTATCATTTCAGTTCTTCTCTGTTTTAGATCATGTGGCTTCTTCCCTTCTACACTGTCTTGCCTTAGATGCACATGTTGGGAAGATTAATTAGGGGTGGGGTGGGTATGGGTGACACTGGTTTTCTGGGAAGATGGGCCCAGTTGGTGAAGGGCAAGAAACACCAGAATGAGTAGGCTTCACCCAATTTCTGCAGAGGACTGGTTGTCACTTTGGGGACACTTTGACAGGTGCAGTCAGAAGAGCAGAACAGGTAAGTCAGGAGTAGGGTAGGAGAGTAAGGAAGTGTCTACGAGGGAAAGGGCATAAGGTGAGTGAGAGGAGGACACGTAAAGCATTTGACTCAGGTCAGCCTGACCAGCTCCCTGAGATGGGGCCAGGCCAAGCTGGCCCAGCAACAGACTATGGAAATCCAGCCCGCAAAATGACAGGCCGAAGATGAGAGTTTAGATGGGCAGCAGGTATCAGGTGGAACCAGAGAGATGTAGGAGCACCCAGCCAAAAGCTACAAGCAGGCACAAGTCAGAATGAGTGACGTCATAGGTCCCCCGCCCCCAGGACAAAGCTCCAACCCGGCTGTGGCAGGAAGAGGAGAGACGTGGAGGGGTGGCCTTAAAAAGCAAGCAGCCCCTGCAGCAGGGGAATTGGAAGACTAAGCAGTTTCTCCAGAGAGAAATCACTGTGAATCAGGGACGCAGCCGAAGCACATCCTGTTGTATGAGAATAACAAGGTCTTCAAAGATAGATGTGCTGGTTTTTTAACTGTGGCAGGATACACAGAACATAAAATTTATCCTTTTAACTGATTTAAAGTGTACAATTCAGTAGCATTAATTACATTAACACTGCTGTGCCACCATCACTACTGTCTAGTTCCAGAACATTTTCATCACCCTCAACAGAAACCCCATACCCATTAAGCAGTCACTCGCATTCCACCTCCCCACCAGTTCCTGGCTGCTACTAATCTGCTTTCTGTTGCTCTGCATTTGTCTATTCTGGACATTTTATATAAATGGAATCATACAACAGGTAACCTTTTGTGTCTGGCTTCTTTCACTTGGCATAATGGTTTCAAGGTTCATCCACGGAGTAACCTGTGATGGTTAATTTCATGTGTCAACTTGACTGGGCCATGGAGTACCCAGATATTTGGTTAAACATTAATTCTGGGTGTGTCTGTGAAGGTGTTTCTGGATGAGATGAACATCTGAATTGGTAGACTGAGTAAAGCTGATTGCCCTCCCCAGTGAGGGTGGGCCTCATCCAATCCATTGAGGGGCTGAGTAGAACAAAAATGCTAAGCAAGGGAAAATTTGTTCCCTATCTCTCTCTGCCTGTTTTCAAGCTGGGACATTGGTCTTTGAACTTGGACTTAGACTGGAGCTTACACCATTGGCTCTCCTAGTTCTCAGGCCTTTGGACTTGGACTATACCATTGGCTCTCCTGAGTATTGGCTTGCAGGCTGAAGATCTTGGGACTTATTAGCCTCCATAACCATGTGAGCTAATTCCTTTTTATGTATGCATAATATATTAATATATTTTATATGTCTCCTATTGGTAGGAGATATATAGGTATACGAATATTAATATATTTAATACATATTATAATATAGGTGTTATATATTATATATATACACACATACATACATATACACATATCTCCTATTGGTTCTGTTTCTTTGGAGAATCCTAATACATAACATGTATCAGTACTTCACTTTTTTAATGACTGCATACTCTTCCATTGTACGGATATACCACATTTTGTTAATCCATTCACCAGTTGATGGGCATTTGGGTTGTTTCCACCATGCACCAGATTTTGAATCCTGGTTAAGTCAAGTCACTTAACCTCTCTAGGCACCTGTTTCATCACATGTGGCTTTCTTATGAAGAGTAAGTGAGATAAAGCATGTAGGAGCCTGACATAGATAGGGCAATCAATAAGTTGTTTCCCTTACCTGGCATCAGGACCCAGATCAGTGGGCCCAACAGCAGAGCTAACCTGCAATGGATCTGGGTTCCTTAAATTCCCCCTCAAACCAGAACTGGACCCAGAGTCAGGGCAGAGTAGACACCTGCAGGTAGAGGACAAGAGGTCTTCGTTGTGAGGGAATGAAATTGGACCCTTTCTTGCCCTCCTGCCTCTCCCTAGCACACATACACTTAGGGAATGGAGGTTCTGAATCAGGGCCCCAAAACATGAGTATGCCTCTGTTTCACAGCGTCTTAGGCCAATAAATATTGTGAGGAAATATCTCACACTTAAACTGTTATAAATGCCACACATTTTGCAAATGTTTGAAAGATAAGGCACACACTGCCATCATATCCTATCGTAGAAATACGTACTCTTCAGGCTTATTTGCAACTGTTGTTCAGATTATTCTATAGCATGCACTCACAGTACATAAAACTTGTGAAAAAATAACACCTATCATTCCCTAAATCACAGTAGTTTCATAAGGTTACATTTACATTCACTTTTTTTTTATGTTCTGTAACTGTAAATGTCGCTCTCCTAGATGTCATAAAAGGCAACTTGAAAAGTGAGTTTAAATGCACTGAGTCTTCTGTGCTAAAGGCACACAGACAGAATAGCTTACTCCACATTCATACATGACCAATTCAATGGCCAACCTAAGAGCACTGACCTGGGGCTCAGGAGGCCCTGCATGCATGCTCCCGTGGGGCTGTGGACATGCCCCTTAACTGCTCAGAGCCCCAGTTTCCTCACCTGTGCTGTCCATTCACTCAGCAGCCCTCTCTGAGGACCACAGTGAGCCACCCACTGGGCCAGGCTCTGGGGGTCACAGAAAAGAGTAAGACCTACACCACTTACTCTCAAAAACCCACAGTCAAGCAGGGAAGTAGCTAACACACTCAATGCCTTACTATGTGCCAGGGGTTGTTCTTGTATTTCATACATATTAGCTCATCAGATCCTTCCAACAACCCTACAAGTGCATAGTATTATTCATACTATTATTACCTTCATTTCACAAATGAGGAAACTAAAGCACAGGGTGTTTCAGTCATTTACCTGGCTAGTCAAGAGCAAACATAGGTAGTCTGGTTTAAGAGGCCACCCTGCAGCCACTATAGAAAACAGTATGGAGGTTCCTTAAAAAATGAAAAATGGAACTACCGTATGATCCAGCAATTCCACTCTTGGGTATAGATCCAGAAAAAATAAAGACACTAATTTGAAAAGACTGATGCAGTGCTATTTACAATAGCCAAGACATGGAAGCAACCCAAGTGCCCATCAACACACAACTGGATTAAGAAGATGTGGTACATATACACAATGGAATATTACTCAGCCATAAAAAAGAATGATATACTGCCATTTGCAGCAAATTGGATGGACCTAGAGAATATTATCCTTGGTGAAATAAATCTGACAAAGAAAGACAAATATCAATACTATATGATATCACTTGTATGTGGAATCTAAAAAATAATGCAAATAAATGTATAGGCAAAACAGAAGGAGATTCACAGATATAGAAAACAAACTTGTGGTTACCAAAGGGGAAAGGGAAGGGGGGGAGGGGCAAATTAGGGCCATGAGATCAACAGATATTATTATATATAGAAAATAGGTAAGCAACAAGGATTTACTGTACAGTACAGGGAATTATACCCATTATCTTATAATAACCTATAATGAAATATAAGCTGCAAAAATACTGAATCACTATGTTGTACATCTGAAAGTTACACAATATTGTAAATCAACTAAACTTCAATTTAAAAAAGAGTCTACCCTGTTACTCACCACAGATTGTGCCCAGTGCATATTCACATAATAGACCTCAATGCGAATGACACAGGAGCATAGAGCAGAGCAATGGATTTCATCTGAATGAAAGTAAGGAAGGCATCAGACATGACTACGTATCTTGGCCAAGAAAAATGAGTAGGATCTCAGCCAGCAGGGATAGGGGAAAGAAACCATCAGGGGCAAAAATCTGGAGGTGGCAAGCATGTGACATAGTCAGGGAATGTGAAGAAAGCCCTGGTGAAAAGAGCAAGGCTACACAGGTGAGAATGAGAATAGGGCACAGGTCCACTCTGAAGGCCCTTCTAGTTCTTAATCCTGTGCCTTACCTACAAATTGTATCTACAATCCTTCATTCAAGGACACACAATGCTTGTCTATACATTAACAGTCACACTGGGGTTAAAGAAGCATATGCCTCTCTATCGCACCACCCAGATTTCCTTTAACCAGTTCATATGATGTGTTGTATATTTCATCATGCATATTTTGAACATCTGCTATTTACTGAGCAAACACTTTGAACATTAACTCAATGCCCAGCATCCTCTTCATTCTTACTGCACCACAGGCCTCATGTCTTGCCCGCAGGCTCTGCTTTCTCCAATCCATGTGCCCTCACCTGTGTGGCATTAATCTAATCACTCTGATTTCCTAAGCTCTCTCCCACTTCCACAGCCAACCATGCTTCCAGCGCAAAGTTCGTCCTCTTTAGCATGGTATTCAGCACCCTTCTCCATCGTTTGTGGTCTAACCTTCAACCTCATCTCCTGCCACTCCTCACCCCTCCATCCTTACCCCATCTACCCCAAGGCCCAGCCCACACCAAACCACTCCCCAACAAAAGAGCACGTACCGGCTGACTTTCTGACAGCCCCAGACAGCTCTCACTCCTTCCTCTCACAGTTCTCCACTCTTAACTGCATGGCAGTACTCACCTGATCATCCAGTTACATCTGAAACCCTTAGGTATGTTTCCCCAAGGTTCACCTGACCTGCTTTTTGTATGGCTACTCAGGCAACAAATGCATGCCCATCTAGTGACCATACTAAAACCAGGCATGTTAAGTTACAAATATTGACATGGTTAGGTGGTCACTACTTACAAAGAAATGTATAGGATTTTTAAAGAATTTATTACTTAATATTCTTAAGATATCATTCACCAAATACATATTGAGCTTACCAGGGGGGAATGTGGGGAGGGATAAATTGGAGATTGGGATTGACACATACAGACTACTATATATAAAATAGATGACTAATAAGGACCTACTGTACAGCAAAGGAAACTCTACTCAATAGTCTGTAATGACTTATATGAGAGAAGAATCTAAAAAAGAGTGGATATATGTATATGTATAACTGATTCACTGTGCTGTACAGCAGAAAGTAACACAACATTGTAAATCAACTATATGCCAATAAAATTTTTTAAAAATACATATTGAGCACTTCCTCTGTTCCTTGCACACACTAGGTACTGGTGATAGAGTAGCGGGCAAGACTGGTGAGGAAACTGCCATAAAGAGCTTACAAAATATTCTAGGTGGAGAGACCAATCACAAAGTAATGAAATTGAAACTGTGATTAAAAATCTCCCAACAAACAAAAGTCCAGGACCAGATGGCTTCACAGGTGAATTCTATCAAACATTTAGAGAAGAGCTAACACCTACCCTTCTCAAACTCTTCCAAAAAATTGCAGAGGAAGGAACACTCCCAAACTCATTCTACAAGGCCACCATCACCCTGATACCAAAACCAGACAAAGATACAACAAAAAAAGAAAATTACAGAACAATATCACTAATGATTATAGATGCAAAAATCCTCAACAAAATACCAGCAAACAGAATCCAACAACACATTAAAAGGATCATACACCATGACCAAGTGGGATTTATCCCAGTGATGCAAGGATTCTTCAATATACACAAATCAATCAATGTGATTCAGCATATTAACAAAATGAAGAAGAAAAACCATATGATCATCTCAATAGATGCAGAAAAAGCTTTTGACAAAATTCAACACCCGTTTATGATAAAAACTCTCCAGAAAGTAGGCATAGAGGGAACCTACCTCAACATAATAAAGGCCATATACAACAAACCCAAAGCAAACATCATTCTCAATGGTGAAAAACTGAAAGCATTTCCTCTAAGATCAGGAACAAGACAAGGATGTCCACTCTCACCACTATTATTCAACATAGTTTTGGAAGTCCTAGCCATGGCAATCAGAGAAGAAAAAGAAATAAAAGGAATACAAATTGGAAAAAAAGAAGTAAAACTGTCACTGTTTGCAGGTGAAATGATACTATACATAGATAATCCTAAAGATGCCACCAGAAAACTACCAGAGCTAGTCGATGAATTTGGTAAAGTTGAAGGATACAAAATTAATGCACAGAAATCTCTTGCACACCTATACGCTAAAAATGAAAGATCAGAAAGAGAAATTAAGGAAACAATCCCATTCACCATTGCAACATAAAGAATAAAATACCTGGGAATAAATCTACCTAAGGAGGTAAAAGACCTATACTCAGAAAACTATAAGACACTGATGAAAGAAATCAAAGACAACACAAACAGATGGAGAGATATACCATGTTCTTGGATTGGAAGAATCAATATTGTGAAATGACTATACTACTCAAAGCAATCTACAGATTCGATGCAAACCCTACCAAATTACCAATGGCATTTTCTACAGAACTAGAACAAAAAATATTAAAATTTGTATGGAGACACAAAAGACCCCGAATAGCCAAAGCAACCTTGAGGGAAAAAAACGGAGCTGGAGGAATCAGACTCCATGACTTCAGACTATACTACAAAGCTACAGTAACCAAGAGAGTATGGTACCGGCACAAAAACAGAAATATAGATCAGTGGAACAGGATAGAAAGCCCAGAGATAAACCCACGCACCTACGGTCACCTAATCTATGACAAAGGAGGCAAGGATATACAATGGAGAAAAGACAGTCTCTTCAATAAGTGGTGCTGGGAAAACTGGACAGCTACATGTAAAAGAATGAAATTAGAACACTCCCTAACACCATACACAAAAATAAACTCAAAATGGATTAGAGACCTAAATGTAAGACCGGACACTATAAAACTCTTAGAGGAAAACATAGGAAGAACACTCTTTGACATAAATCACAGCAAGATCTTTTTTGACCCACCTCCTAGAGTAATGGAAATAAAAACAAAAATAAACAAATGGGACCTAATGAAACTTAAAAGCTTTTGCACAGCAAAGGAAACTATAAACAAGATGAAAAGACAACCCTCAGAATGGGAGAAAATATTTGCAAATGAAGCAACAGACAAAGGATTAATCTCCAAAATATATAAACAGCTCATGCAGCTCAGTATCAAAAAAACAAACAACCCAATCAAAAAGTGGGCAGAAGACCTAAATAGACATTTTTCCAAAGAAAACATACAGATGGCCAAGAGGCACATGAAAAGCTGCTCAACACCACTGATTATTAGAGAAATGCAAATCAAAACTACAATGAGTTATTACCTCACACTGGTCAGAATGACCATCATCAGAAAACCTACAAACAACAAATGCTGGAGAGGGAGAAAAGGGAACCCTCTTGCACTGTTGGTGGGAATGTAAATTGATACAGCCACTATGGAGAACAGTATGGAGGTTCCTTAAAAAACTAAAAATAGAATTACCATATGACCCAGCAATCCCACTACTGGGGATATACCCAGAGAAAACCATACTTCAAAAAGACACCTGCACCCCAATGTTCATTGCAGCACTATTTACAATAGCCAGGTCATGGAAGCAACCTAAATACCCGTCGACAGACGAATGGATAAAGAAGATGTGCTACATATATACAATGGAATATTACTCAGCCATAAAAAGGAATGAAATTGGGTCATTTGTAGAGACGTGGATGGACCTAGAGACTGTCATACAGAGTGAAATAAGTCAGAAAGAGAAAAACAAATATCGTATATTAATGCATACATGTGGAATCTAGAAAAATGGTACAAATGAACCAGTTTGCAGGGCAGAAATAGAGACACAGATGTAGAGAACAAACGTATGGGCACCAAGGGGGCAAAACGGTGGTGGGGGAGTGTGGTGTGCTGAATTGGGAGATTGGGATTGACATACATACATTAATATGTATAAAATAGATAACTAATAAGAACCTGCTGTATTAAAAAAAATAAAATTCAAAAAAAGTGTTCGCCTGAGGTCCAGGCGCGCAGCGCAGGCAGACGCGGGGGGCGGGGCGGAGGATGGAGGCAGCAGCGCCCCCTGCAAAGGTCCGGGCTGCGCGTGAGAAGGTGGCGGTGTAGACACGCGGGCCACGTGGAGACCGGCGGTGGCGGCCGGGCCATGGCGGGAGACCGCCTTTGTCGGGCTCCCTGAGGTGCGCTCTCTGAAGTCTCTGCGAGCCGTGACCCATGGGCTCGCTGAGCAGCCGAGTGCTGCGCCCCCAGGGGCGAGCCCGAGCCCAGCAGGAGCCGGGTTCTGGGGCTGGGGGCTCGGCCCGGAGGCCGGAGACTGGTGGCGACGCGGCCGCCCACGGCTTCTGTTACTGTCCGGGCAACCGCAAGCGCAAGCGGAGCAGCGGGGCCTTCTGCTACTGTCACCCCGATTCCGAGACAGACGAGGATGAGGAGGAAGGGGACGAGCAGCAGCGACTCCTCAACACCCCTCGGAGGAAAACACTGAAGAGTACATCCAAATATATTTATCAAACATTATTTTTAAATGGCGAAAACAGTGACATTAAGATTTGTGCTCTAGGAGAAGAGTGGAGCTTACACATAATGTGTTTATGTCAATCTGGCTACTTTTCTAGTGTGTTCAGTGGTTCATGGAAGGAGTCCAGCATGAATATTATTGAACTGGAGATTCCAGACCAGAATATTGATATAGAAGCACTGCAGGTGGCATTTGGGTCATTGTATCGAGATGATGTCTTAATAAAGCCCAGTCGAGTTATTGCCATTTTGGCAGCAGCTTGTATGCTGCAGTTGGATGGTTTAATACAGCAGTGTGGTGAGACAATGAAGGGAACAATTAATGTGAAAACCCGTATGTGGCTATTACACATCGGCAGGGACCTATGGACTGGATTCTGTAAAGAAAAAGTGCCTTGAATGGCGTCTAAACAATTTGATGACTCACCAGAATGTTGAACTTTTTAAAGAACTCAGTATAAATGTCATGAAACAACTCAATGGTTCATCTAACTTATTTGTGATGCAAGTGGAGATGGATGTATACACAGCCCTTAAAAAGTGGATGTTCCTTCAACCTGTGCCTTCTTGGAATGGATCTTTAAAACAGCTTTTGACTGAAACAGATGTCTGGTTTTCTAAGAGGAGAAAAGATTTTGAAGGTATGACCTTCCTTGAAACTGAGCAAGGAAAACCATTTGTGTCAGTATTCAGACATTTAAGGTTACGGTATATTATCAGTGATTTGGCCTCTGCGAGAATTATCGAACAAGATTCTCTAGTACCTTCAGAATGGCTATCTTCTGTGTATAAACAGCAGTGGCTTGCTATGCTCCGGGCAGAACAAGACAGTGAGGTGGGGTAAGTACGGTACATCATAGCATTGTTCATTAAATATATATATATATTTTTTTACTGAAATATAGTTAATTTACAATATTGTGTTAGTTTCAGGTGTACAGCAAAGAGATTCAGTTATATATATATATTTTTTCAGATTATTTTCCATTATAGGTTATTATAAGATACTGAATATAGTTCCCTGTGCTATACAGTAAATCCTTGTTGCTTATCTGTTTTATGTATAGTAGTTTGTATCTGTTAATCTCATACTCCTAATTTATCCCACCACCCCTCCCTTTCCCCTTTGGTAACCATAAGTTTGTTTTCTTTGTCTGTGAGTTCTTCTGTTTTTTATGTAGATTCATTTGTATTATTTTTTTGGATTCCACAGATAAGTGAAATCTTTAATTGTCTTTTTCTGTTTGACTTATTCCACTTAGTGTGATATTCTCTGGGTCCATCCATGTTGCTGCAAATGGCAATATTTCGTTCTTTTTTGTGACTGAGTAATACATATTCCATTGTATATAAATATGCCACATCTTCCTAAGCCAGTCATCTGTTGATGGGCCCTTGGGCTGCTTCGGTGTCTTGGCTCTTGTGGATGGTGCTGCTATGAACATTGGGATGCATGTATCTTTTTGAATTAGAGTTTTCATCTTTTTGGGATGTATGCCAAGGGGTGGAATTGCTGGGTGTGGTGGCTCTAATTTTGGTTTTTTGTGGGATCTCCACGCTGTTTTCCATGAGGGCTGCACCAGTTTACATCCCCACCAGCAGTGTGGGAGGGTTCCCTTCTCCCTACACCCTCTCCAGATTTATTGTTTGTGGACTTCTTGATGGTGGCCATTTTGACTGGTGTGGGGTGATATCTCGTGGTGGTTTTGATTTGCATTTCTCTAATGGTTATTGATGTTGAGCATCTTTCCAGGTGCCTGTTGGCCATCTGTGTGTCATCTTTGGAGGGGTGTCTGTTTGGGTCTTCTGCCCATTTTTTGATTGGGTTGTTTGTTTTATTGAGTTGTATGAGCTGTTTGTATATTTTGGATATTAGCCCCTTGTGGGCACATCATTTGCGGATATTTTCTCCCAATCCCTAGGTTGTCTTTTCGTTTTGTTTGTGGTTTCCTTTGCAGTGCAAAAGCTTTTAAGTTTTTTTAGGTCAGGTCCCATTTGTTCATTTTTGCTTATATATCTCATTTGCCTTGGGACACTAATCTAAGAAAATATTGCTACAGTTTATGTCTGAGAGTGTTTTGCCTTTGTTCTTTTCCGGGAGTTTTGTGGTGTCATGTCTTGTACTTGGGTATTTAAGCTATTTTGAAGGTTTTTTGGGTATGGTGTGAGGGAGTGTTCATATTGATTTGCACGTGTCTGTCCAGCTTTCCCACCACCACTTGTCGAGGAGACTTTTTCTCCATTGTATTAATATATTATTGCCTCCACTGTTGTCAATTAATTGACCACAGGTGTATGGATTTTGCTATGAATTTTTAAATGTATTCATTATGTTGAAAAACCAGTAACAGGGGGCTTCCCTGGTGGCGCAGTGGTTGAGAATCTGCCTGCCAATGCAGGGGACACGGGTTCAAGCCCTGGTCTGGGAGGATCCCACATGCCGCGGAGCAACTGGGTCCGTGAGCCACAACTGCTGAGCCTGCGCATCTGGAGCCTGTGCTCTGCAGCAGGAGAGGCCGCGGTGGTGAGAGGCCTGCACACCGCGATGAAGAGTGGCCCCCGCTTGCCGCAGCTGGAGAGGGCCCTCGCACAGAAACGAAGACCCAACACAGCCATAAATAAATAAATAAATAAAATTAAAAAAAAAAAAAAAAACCAGTAACAGTATTAAAATCAAAAGCTGTTAGAGAAAAAAAAAGTGTTCTAGGTGGAAAAACAAACGAACACAAGAAAAGAAATAAACATAGCCATGGCAGGCTCCGATAGGTCATCATCAGCAAGAAGTCATCACAGGAAAGGATTTCACAATGGGAGGGAGCTGCTTAGATTAAGTCAAGGACGGTCTCTCTGAAGAGGTGACGTTTGCACAGACTCCTGATTGGATGCACATGAGCCAGCCATGAGAGCTGGAACAAGAGCCTCTGGGACCAAGAGCAAATGCTGAGGTCCAGAGGTGGGACAGGGCTCTGTGGGTATTTGGAATAGAAAGGAGCAGAGTGTAGCTGCTTTGTAAATTTCAGAGCAGGGGAGCTAGGGCTGTCGAAACGATTCAGTGAGACGAAGGGTATAGAGTACATAGTGGATACTCAATAAGTGCTATCTGTCTATCAATCATCATCATCATATGAGTTTGTAGAGTTAGGAGGTAGATCATGCAGGTCACTGCAGCCCATGGTAGGAAATCTGGGTTTTAATCTAAAAAGAACTGCAAGTCATTGATGAGGAGTTTGCACATTAAGTGACATGGTCTGATTTATTGTTTTAAAAATATCCCCGGTATGGGGAGGGGGAGGGGTAAGATGTGACAGGGTGAGAGAGTGGCATGGACATATATACACTACCAAATGTAAAATAGATAGCTAGTGGGAAGCAGCCGCATAGCACAGGGAGATCAGCTCGGTGCTTTGTGACCACCTAGAGGAATGGGATAGGGAGGGTGGGAGGGAGGGAGATGCAAGAGGGAAGAGATATGGGAACATATGTATATGTATAACTGATTCACTTTGTTATAAAGCAGAAACGAACACAACATTGTAAAGCAATTATACTCCAATAAAGATGTTAAAAAAAAAAAAAAAATCCCCGGGCTGCTCAGTGAAGAGAGATTAGAGCAGGACAAGAGTGGAAGCAGGGAGATGAGTTAGGAGGCCATTATAAGAATCTGGACACGAGATTACACAAGGTAAAATGTTTGAACACCCATCTCTTATTTTGATCTAAATACAATTCATAAAAAATGAAATTGTGGGACTTCCCTGGTGGCGCAGTGGTTGAGAATCCGCCTGCCAATGCAGGGGACATGGGTTTGATCCCTGGTCCAGGAAGATCCCACATGCTACAGAGCAACTAAGCCTGTGCGCCACAACTACTGAGCCTGAGCTCTAGAGCCCTAAAGCCACAACTATTGAGCCCGTGTGCCACAACTACTGAAGCCTGCATGCCTAGAGCCGTACTCCGCAACAAAGAGAAGCCACTGCAGTGAGAAGCCCGCGCACCGCAACGAAGAGTAGCCCCTGCTTGCCGCAACTAGAGAAAGCCCACGCGCAGCAACGAAGACCCAACGCAGCCAAAAATCAATAAATAAATAAATTTATTTTTTTAAAAAATGAAATTGTATGTGCTTTCGAGTTGGCTACCCACTTTTGACAGAAAAGTTTGTGCCGTCTGATGTTCATCGTGTTTAACGATGAACAAATTTATGTTGTTCTCTCAAGAATGCCACTGAGGTGCTTTCCAACACCAACGACCAATTCTGATTCTCCAGGCACCACCTGGGTGTCCTACAGGTAAATTAAATTCTGACACTACCAACCTGGAGTTAGCATCAGATCCCACAAGTTAAAGGGTTCAGTTGCACAAGACTGCCCTCACTTCAGATGCCAGTCACAAGTCCTGAGGCATCTGTACTTCTGATAGACCGGCTAGAAGTTGGGAGTTCCCACCACCACCCGCTCAGGTTTGATAATTTGCTAAAATGGCTCACAGAACTCAGGAAGACAGTTCATTTGCTGTATTATCAACTTATTATAAAGGCTAGAACTCAGGAACAGCCAAAGGGACGAGATGAAGAGAGCCAGAAAGTGAAGGGCAGTGCATGTAGCTTTCATGTCCTCTCTGGGGATGCCATCCTCCCAGTACCTCGATCTGTTCCCTGAACCAGAAGCTCTCCAAACCCTGTTATTTAGGGTTTTTTTTTTTTCCTGGATGATTCATCATGTAGGCATGATGGGTTATTAACTCAATCTCTAGCCCCTCTCCCCTCCCCGGAGGCTGGGGAATGAGGCTGAAATTTCCAGGCTTCTAATCAAGATTTGGTCTTTCTGGCAACATGCCCCCATCCTGAAGCTATCTGGGGGCCCCACCAAGAGTATCTCATTAGAACAAAAAACATCCTAGCATCCTTATCACTCAGAAAATTCCAAAAGGATTTAGGAGCTCTGTGTCAGGAACTGGAAATAAAGACCAAATATATATTTCTGATTATGCTACACCCACCATTGGATTAATTTAAGTATTTTATCTGGTAATAACACTCTTGTTTATTGCATCTAAGGTAAAATATGTTAATAGTCTATAAAAAACTGCTCAGATCTGCTAACATGGCATATGTCATGCCAGGTAGACTTGGTTATTTTGTAATAACTCATCGACTTCCCTGAGTATTACCCTCATAGGACTGTTAGCTTCCAAAGAACAGACCTGATGATTTTTTGTCTTTGCTTTGGCAAATACTTAGCACAGTCCCTAGTACATAATAGGTCCTCGATAAATGTTTCCCAAATGCACCAATGAATACTATGTATTAGGGACTGAATGCCTGCGTCCCCTTCCCAATTTGTATGTAGAAATCCTAACCCCCAACATGATGGTATTAGGAGGTAGGGCCCTTGGGAGATGATTATGTCATGATTAGGTCTCATCCCTCATGGATGGGATCTGTGCCCTTATAAGAGGGGGGAACGGTCTCTCTCTGCATGCACTCCCCAAGAAAGGCCATGTGAGGACATGACCAGGAAGAGGGCCCTCAACAAGGACCTGACCAGGCTGGCACCCTGATCTCCAACCTCCAGCCTGAGAAATAAATGCCTGTTATTTAAACCACCCAGCCTGTGGCATTTTTTACAGCAATACAAGATGACGGAGACATTATGGAAGCACCTTGGTAAGAAATGGTCCCTTCCCTCAAGGAGCTTGTAATCCATTCAGGAAGAAAATAGAGACTTGAACACTTAAATAATCATTCTTTTTGCAACCCTCACAGGAGAGAGATGCTGATGTGTGGTTAAAGCTCTTAGATTTTGGAGTTAACCTGGTCTCTAAGCACACTCGCTGTGTGCCCCTTGGTGAGTTACTACACCTCTCTGTGCTTTCCCGTCACTTTCTGCGAAGGGTGGCTGGGAGAAGTAGATAATCCATATAAAGTGCTTGGTTCAGTGCCTGGAACACAGAAAATGCTATCAATTTAAACCTCAAAGAGGGGATAATTTTTTTGTGCTGACTAACACAGATGTCAAGGCTAAAGTGTTTGTTTGGGTTAATAAGAAACAAGATTGATAATGAGACGGCAGAAAGCATGTGTGATTTGGCATCCCGTGAACCCCAGAGGCTTGATCTCAACCCACACAGAGGTATCCGGTCTTCAAAAGAGCAACTGGCGTTGGCAGCCCCCTCCAAGACACTGGGACCTTGGCTGGTCCTCCACGGGTCCCTGCTGTGGAACATCAGCTTGGGAACGATCCAGGGCATGGCTGTGACTGAACCATCTCCAAGAAGCCAGTCACTCTGCTTTGGGCTGGAGGGAGGTTTGGGCGGCCACGGCTGCCAATTTTAGCTAGGCGCTGGCCACGTGTTGGCAGTGAGGCTCTGGGAAAATGTGACCTCTTGTTTCATTCTATTCTGCACGGGCCTGTCTCCAGAGCGGGCTTTTGGCCCCCGCCATGGAGCTGGTGGAGAGCAATGAAGCAGTGGCTACTTCTCAGGCAGTTTGATTCACCAGCCTGGGCTCTACACAGGTGACCAGTGTCAAGGAGGCTACCCCTGCCCACCTGGCCTCTCACCCCTACCCCAGCTGGAACATGGTGCCCTCCCAGCACTTCCCCCTAGCGGACTTGGCAATACCGAGGATTGAAAACACTTCAACGAGACTCAGAGCCAAACGGGCATGCTTCCCCCTCACTCTCACCACTAACCCCTTCCAAGCAGTGCTATCAAAGGTATGACACACTTCAGAAAACCCAGATGGAGAAGCGCAGCAGAAAATAAAGATGATGTGTCAAGCCCTTGACGCATGAAATTCTTCAAAACTACACTGAAAATGGTATCTGACACGTTTCCGGAGCATGACATTTTTACATAAAACTAGGTATGATTATGGGGCAACGTGCCCATCTTCTAATGCTTTTCTTTGCTGCCCAACATCTAGTTCAATGACACAGTCTGCTGCTCTCCCTCTCAATCGCGTTTTACTTCTTTTCTCTATTTTTTTCAACATATCATTTAAGTTGGAATTTATCCTATATCTTATGTTTATTAGAGGGGGGCAGAAGATCATGGTGATGGAGTCTGTCTGGGTTGGAATCTCAGCCTCACCACTTCCTAACGGGTAACCTGGACCAAGTTCTGTAACCTCTCTGTTGCCTCATCTGTAAAAGTGGGGTTTTTATGAAGCACAAATGAGATCATACGTGTAAATTACTTAAGAGGAGTACCTGAAATGTAGGAAGCCCTCAGTGAATGTTTACCGATAATATTCTTCTTCCCAAAGCCTCTGACCAGTCATTCGTATCATTACCTCTTTTCCTTCTTTAGCTCCACTGATTACAAACATAACAGGCATTTTGTTCATTCAGTTATCAGTCTTTTTAATGGAAGAGTTATGTATTTTAATTTATGATGATGATAAAATAATATTAAATAGCAGCAGTTAAACTTATTTAGTGTTTCCTGTGTACTGGGCTCTATGCTCAGCTATTTATACACATCATCTCATTTAATCCTCATAGTGAATGGTTTCCAAAGGCTGGATGTGGACTCGTGCTGGCACAAGACTAAAGTTGTCATCAGTCTAAAATAAAGCCATTGGAAAACATTTTTCTTTAAAGATATCTTCATTTAAAGAAATTAATTCTTCCTATTCTTTTGGGGTTAAAATACTCTTTCTCTTATGGTGAGGGTAGATGATCGTTTATTTTTTGGAACATTCCTACATGAAAAAATAAATGATTGACAACCGTATTAGTCACTAGACTGTTTGTTTTTGGTCCGTTGAATCCAGTAGTCTAAAATCTGGTCCTCACTGCAATTCTGATGGGTAGATATTATTATCCGCATTTTGCAATGGAGAAGCCAAGGCTCAGAGAGGTTATGGGACTGCCCAAGGTCACAGAGCTAACAAAAGGCAGAGCCCAGAATCCTAGTTCTTAAGTCCTTAATAATAACATTTATTGAGTACCTACTGCATGCAGGACACACATCTCATTTCATTCTCATAGCTGCTCTGTGAGGAAGTGTGATTCCCCATTTGACAGAATAATGGAACTTGGGGAGTTTAGGAATTTGCCAAGGTCATAGAGTCTGAAAATATGAGAGCAGGATTGGAGCACAGAATTCTCTGAATCTGATTCCTGTTCTCTTTGCACCTACCATGTGCCAGACACCCTGAAGCTAGGCCCATCACAAATAGCTAAAAAATGTGCTCCAGCCTCAGGGGGCTCCCAGTCTCAACAAGGAGACACTCAAACAACTTATCTCAGTGCCGTGAGAGGCACTATATCAAGGTGTGTCCAAGACACTTTGAGAGCACTAATGAAGGAGAACTTTATTTTGAGGGCTTTGCAAACATTTCTGACAGTATTGTAGTATCTTGCTATATTGTATTTTAAAGAAGCCCATATGAAACGTAAGGTTTCATGTGACTACTTTTTATGAACAGTTGACAGGATATCTGTTTCATTACAAGCATATTTCTTGTATTATAATATGCTGCCCTGATTAGTCCTTTGGCGAGGGTTTTCTGGGATCCCATAGGCTAACCCATTTTATTTTGAAGGTTGAAGATGATTTTTTTTTAATAATACAAAAGGCATGGAACACTTAAAATCCTGCAGCCTCTATCATACCCTAAAGTGACAAAACATTTCTCCTTGTACCTTTAACTGTGCCAGTTTGGAACTTTGGCAGAAGACCAAAAAGAACTTGATTCTGCTCCCCTCCCCCAGCCCCAGCTCCACATTTAGATTTTTATTTAATAGTCTGTAAATAATGAAATAGGAAATACAAAGAGCAACTGAAGGTTAAATTACACCAGGGCAAAAAAAAAAAAAGTATAGAAGCTAAATTTCACTTTAAGCCCCAAAGAGGTAGCAGGTGAAATGTCTTCAGGCCAAATCCTTCTCTCCAAATTGCACTGCAGAGGCTGAGTCAGGTGTTCTGAGCCCAAGGAACTCCCTCTGACGTCAACGCATACTTGGAAAACAGGCTATTAAAGCTACAGGCAGGCAGACAGACGGCCCTGACAGCAAAGTCGTGTCCTTGGACTTTGGGAATTGCCAAATCCTAACATTTGGAGAGGAATATATTTTCTGGTGTAACAGGGCACATGCCTCCACAACTTATAGTGTCCTTGAATCTTGTTTGTTCAAAGTTAAAGATTCTCTGACCCAAGACCTAGAAGCTAGGCTTGCATCATCCTATTTTATTTTGTTTTATCCACTTCCCAGGGGTCTATTCACTCTTTAACAATTATTTATTGAAGGACTTGCTATGAGCAAGGTCTAGACACATGGAAAAGCAAACAGAGACATGCATGGTCTAAGCCTGCATGGAGCCGAGTCTAGTTGAAAGCCAGACATTAAATCAATCAAATCAATCACACTAGTGAATGTGTAATACTGAATCCATAGACTCAGGAGTGAAATGACATTCTTTAAGAGGGAGTAATCAGGGAACCTGACCTAGATTGAGGAGTCAGGAGTGGGAGGGTGAGGAAGAGATTTCCAGGCAAAGGCTAGGATGCAGGAGGGCCTGAGAGACTGAAGAGCAGAGGCAGGTTGGTGGGAGGGGAGCTGAGAGCTGGGCAGGACTAGACCAGGCAGGGCCTTCGGGGCCTAGTTAAGGATTTGATCTTTATCCTAAGAGTAATAGATGCGTTCAAAGCATTCTAAGATCAGATTCATATCTGATCAGAAAGGCCTTTTGGAAAGATACCCCAGCAGCTGTGTAGAGGAGAGAAGGGGTGGGGAAGGATGTCAGATAGTAATGTAGGAAGACCAGTCAAGAGACCATTGTGGTGGTCCAGCCAAGACCTGATGGTGTCTTGGCTGGGAAGGTGGTAATGAAGATGGAGAGGAGAAAAGAGATAAAGTTAAATGTGACTGGATATAAGCTGAGGGAGAAGGAGATGTTAAGGATGGTGCCTGGGCATCTAGCTTTCAGAGCTGGGTAGATGCTGGTGCCATTTGGTGAGATGGGGACCCTATAAAAGGACCAGGTGGTGAGGGAGAAGGCCACCTTTCAGTCTCAGCCACAGGAAGTGTGCAGTGTCTGTGAGATAGCTTAGTCAGGATGACTAAGTCTGAGCATGGGACTGGAGACAGAAAGGCCAGAGCTGGAGACATAATCTTGGGAGTCACCAGGTAGTCATGGACGTTTAGGATACAAATGAATTCCCCCAAACCAGGAGAGTGTACAGCATTAGAAGAGAAAAGGGCTTGGGTGTGTCTTCAGGAATTCTACCATGTGGCTTGAAAGAAGAAGATTAGTGTAAAAAGGCCTGAGATGGATTTGTTGGAAAATAATTCTCTGTCTTGTATGGGCCCCATTCAAGGCCTTTTATTAATAATTTGGTATTCTTTTAAAGAAAGCCCCCCAAATTGAAACTCTTTCCGGCTCCACAAAATCCGGTTGCACCTCTTGCATTCTTAGAGGTAGGAGGAAATTTAGGAACACAGGCGACCCACAAAACCAACAGAAGATAGTGTTTCACACAGGAAGACTCGTTCCAATATCCAAAGCTGCTGAATGATTAGGTAAAATGATGGTCAGAAAGGTAGGAAGGCAGGATGTGAGGGAGAGCTGAGGACCCTTCCCAGGTTTCCAGCTTCTGGGATAGGGCAGGTGGTGGTGCCGAGGCAGGAATTCAGGAAGAGGAGCAGGACTGGCCCAGCCCTCTCTCAGGGCCACACGGAACTCCCTTTCCATCATGGAAATCAGACATCAAGATCCCCATGGGGCTCAACCTCTTTTCTTGAAAACATTACCTTTTCCTTCAGCCATTCTCGTTAGTTTCTTCTGCACAAGCTCCACATTCAGAAACTGAAGCCTGCCTTCCAGTAAGGTCCAAGCAGCCCTGAGTGGTGTACTCCATCGCCAAACTTCCTCATTCCAGACTCCATCTCAGTGGTTCCCCACTGGAGCTGCCTTTCACAGCCTTGCTTACTTGTCAATTTAAAAAAAACCCATTTTCTGCTCATGTTCTGCTTCTAAGCCACATCTCCCCCTCTTATATTTGTGCCATTGGAGCTTTTTACCCAAATGTAGCACCTTACACTTGTCCTTGATAAATTTCAAAACTGTAGATTTAGTCCATCTCTATAGTTTATGAAAGATGCTGTCCAGTCCTGATTCTTAATGTAATGTGTCTTCAGAGATATCTGTACTATACTGTGACATGGTCTCCAGGACAGCAGTCAGCAGAAGGCAGGCTAATGACTGGTAAGTCACATATTGTAGCTGGCAAATTATGAGAATCATGACTGCACAATATAGCATGTTCTCTGCTTACACAAAGTTAGATTACACCTCGTTGAACATTTATGCTAGCATATATATTTTTTTAAATGTGTACGTTTATTTATTTATTTATTTATTGTCCACGCCATGCAGCATGTGGGATCTTAGTTCCCCGACCAGGGATGGAACCCGGACCCCCTGCAGTGGAAGTGCAGAGTCTTAACCACTGGACCACCAGGGAATTCCCTGCCATATATTTTTTATCTCACTCATTTAAATTTGAGTTACAGGTATCAACATGGACAAATCATAATATAATGTTGAGACAAAACAACTTGCAGAATAATATGTGCAGTATTATATTTATTTATATAAAGTTTTAAAATATGTAAAAACACCATGCATTGTTTGTGAATTTGTACGTACATGGTATAAAAATATGCAAATAAATGATAAACATCAAATTTAAGAGAGTGATTGCCTTTGAGGGGGAGGAAAGGGAAAGACATTGGGAAAGGGTCCTAGGAGCCTTCAACTATATAAAAGTTATTCCTAATTTTTTAAAACATCTGAAACAAATAGAGCAAAAATGCTAAGATTTGACAAGAATGGGTACCTGGGAGTTTATTTTATTATTCACTCGACACTTTTTGAGGTGTTTAAAATATTTCTAAACTTTTTTAAAGTTCACAATCAAGTGAGGAAATAATAAGTGATACAGGAGAGGCATTGACAAAAGATTATGGGAGGACAGGAGAAGGAAAAATTAATTTTAACAGGAGAATTTATGTTGCTAACTTCATCATCAATAGAAATATAGCCAATGTATGTGCCTGGTTCTTCTAATTCAATAAACATTTATTAAGCACCATCATGTTAGTTGTTAGAGGCAGAGGTATGAATATGGCAGTCTGTAACATATTTGCAAAGCAGAAATAGAGACACAGACGTATGGATGCCAAGGGGGAAAGAGGGGAACGGGATGAATTGGGAGATTGGGATTGACATATATACGCTCTTGATACTATGTATAAAATAGGTAACTAATGAGAACCTACTGTACAGCTCAGGGAACTCTACTCAATGCTCTGTGGTAAACTAAATGGGAAGGAAATCCAAAAAAAAAGGGAATATATGTATACAAATAGCTGATTCACTTTGCTGTACAGTAGAAACTAACACAATATTGTAAAGCAATTATACTCCAATAAAAATTAATTTTAAAAAATTTAAAAGAAAATAAAAAGGGAACAGACTTCATGGACAGTGAAATGATAACCAGGCAATGTTATGTTAGGGTTAAGTAAAAGGTTTTGAGACACCTATATCTGCCTGGGTAGGTGGGGGAAAGCTTCACAGAAGGGGAATCTCTAAGAAATAGAAAAAGATAAGAGCGAGAGGGAAGAGCAAAAACCAGGTGACAGGTACAGAATGTATTAAGATATGGAGTTGTGAAAGTTCCAGGTGACTAAAGATGAGCCTGGAGAGAGTCTAGTTTGTGAATGGCTCTGCATGGTGTGCTGAACGCCTGTCTCTTGCCAATAAATATTTGTGGGACGAAGAGAGGGAGAGAGGAAAGTATGAAAGTGTATCTCAACCTGTAGACAAAGTGTAGCCAATGGAAGCTTTTCATAAAGGGAGTGACAGGATATGATTAGGATGGATGAGAAGGAAAACGTTGGCTGGAGTTGAGGGGAGAGAGAGTGGGGAAAAATGGAATGCTTTCACCTCGGTGCAGGAGAGAGATATTGAGGACCCGAACTAAGACCAGGCAATAGAGAGTGAGAGGAGAGACTAATTTGAGAGAAATGTTTGAAGTCGAGGCAGGACAACTGAATAACTGATTAGTTGTAGGAGGTGACAAAAAGGAAGAGAAGGAAGAGGTTGAACACTTTTTTAAAAATTCCAGTTGACTGGTTAAATTAACTTTATAAAGGTATGCTTTACATAAAATTAAAATGTGTCAATTTTAAGTATATAGTTTTGATGTTTTGACAAATATATACACCCATATACACATATATAATATATAATATATACATAATATATAATATAATACATATATAATATATACACAACCAAGACATGAAATATTTTCATCATCTCAAAAGTTCTCTTATGCCCTCGACAGTCAGTAAACAATTCCCCTACTCCGCCCAACCCAGATAAACACTGATATGCTTTCTGTCCCTATAAATTAGTTTTTTCTTTTCTAGAATTCCATATAGGCAGAATCTTACAGTATGCACTCTTTTTTGTGTGTGGTTTCTTTCACTCAGCATATTTTCGAAATTCATATAGAATGCTGTCTGTGTCAGTAGTTTGTGCCTTTGTTTTGCTGAATAGTATTCTGTTGTGTGGATGTACCAAATTTTATTTGTTTATATGTACCAATGGTCACCTGTTGATGGATGTTTTTGTTGGTTTCCATTTGGGGCTACTACAAATGAAGCTGTTATGTACATTTCTGTACAAGTCTTTCTGTGAAATACGTTTTTATTTCTCATCAGGGAAATAACTAGGAGTGAATTGCTAGAGCACATGGTAAATGTAAACTTAACTTTACAAGAAACTGCCAAACAATTCTCCAAAGTGTTTGCACCATTTTGTATTCCCACCAGCAATATACGTTGCTCCATGTCCTTGCCAACACTTGCATTGTTGGTCTTTTTAATTTTAGACATTGTTGTGGATATATAGTGGTATTTATGGTGGTTTTAATTTTCATTTATTTGATGGCTAATGATGTTGAGCATTTTTTTCATGTGCTTGTTCATTTGTATCTATTCTTTTTTGAAGCGTCTGTTCTATCTTTTGGTTGTAAGAGTTCTTTATATACCTTGAGAGATTGGAAAGGTAGAGAAGGCATTAACTGAGATTAGGAGCTGTGGGGAAAGAGCTGGAAATAGTGTTCTCAAGCCCAAGAGAGAGTGATCCAAAAACAGGTTTGAATTTCAAGAAGTAGAGGTCCATCTAACAGTGTCAAATGTCACCACAAGTTCAAGTGAAAAAAGACTGAAAAAATGGATGGTTGAGTTTTCAGCCATGGTTTTTAAACTGTGGGTGACTGTCTGTTAGAAGTCAATTTAGTGGAGCTTCACCAGTATTTTTTTTAATGAAATAGAATGGAAAAGTGCATTGCAGTTACTAAGGTTAAGTGTAGTTTCATGAAACTTATTTTGTTATATATGTGCATTAGGTACTGGGTCACAGTGTAAAATACATATTTTACTTTGGATTATGGTAAAAGAAAATCTTGGAAGAAGAAGGGAGACCACAGAAGTCCTTTCCAACGTTATCCTGGTACAGGATGGTAGCAGAGGATATGGACTCAGTTGCCTCTGGGTTTGAGCCCTGGTGTCTCCCTCTTTGTTAGATCTTTGTATAATCTTGAATATTATGGAAACTCTCTAATTCTCACTTTCCTTAAGTATAGGTTGTGAATAATGATAATATTTACCCAAAGTGCTGTTGACAGAGTTGCTTTTGTGCACACTGGGGAGCCCAGTGCCTCTCCCACAGGATGGACACAGCCAGTGGAGTCTGGGCTGGATTTCAGTCCCCAGCCCCTCTGCTAGGCTGCCTGGTATAAGACTAACCTGCACAAGCTTTTGCCCTATGAGGATTAAGTGGGGTTATACTCGTAAACCACTGTGCACAATGCTTGGAACAGAGCAAGCTCTCCATAACCATCGGCTGTTGTCGATACTGGCTGTTATTCTTGTTAGGGCAGAAGCCAGATCCCACTAGGTTAAGGAAGTGGAGATAATGCATAGGGGCTTTTCTTAAAAAGTTTGGTTGATGAACAGGGAATAGAGCCAATATTTTGTAATACCTGTAAATGGAAAGTAATCTTTAAAAATTGTATAAAAAATTTTTAATTTTTAAAAAGTTTGGTTGATGGAAACAACCCAATGTTCATCAACTAAAGAACAAAATGTGACACAATGGAATACTATTCAGTCATAAAAAAAGAATGAGGTACTAATACATGCCACAAAGTGGATGAACCTAGCTAAGTGAAGGCAGCTAGTCACAAAAGGCCGCAGACTGAATATGAAATATTCAGAATAGGCAAACCCATAGAGAGAACAAGCAGACTAGTGGTTGCCAGGTGTGGGGGAAGAGGGAATGGGGAGTGACTACTTAATGGTGATGGAGGTTCCTTTTGGGGTGTTGAAAATCTTCAGGACTTGGGTAGTGGTGATGCTTGCCCAGCATCGTGAATGAACTAAATGCTATTAAACTGTACACTTTGAAATGGTTAAAATGATACATTTTATATGTATTTTACCATAATTTTTTTAAAAAGCCTTGTTCAACTTAAGGATGATTCATGGCTCTTTTATAACCTCCCCCCCGCAAAAAAAAAAACAGTTTGTTTGGGAGCACAGTGAGAAAGATTAGCTCAAGAAGGAAATTTCTTGAACATAAAATGGTACAGGAAGGTTGCAGCAGCCATTCAGAATGCAATACAGGGCTACCGTGTCGTCTATGAGGAGAAAAAAAGAACTATTACCCAGACATCACTGGATCGTTTTTTTTTTTTTCAATAGGGTAGATAGAATCGAATCCAGCAAGGAACCAGAACCTGTGCCATCAACGTCAGGCGTGAGTGAAATTGCAGCTTGCCCTCCGTCTCCTATTGCCGACGATCCTTCAGCTCTACCATCTCCCATCTCCTCTCCCTCCTCCAGTCAGTAACTCTTGCCTGTTCACTCGATGCCAGCCCCTGTATGCCACCTGTTGTACTGTACTACTGTACTTTTCAAGGTACTGTACTGTAAGATTAAAGATATTTTCTTAAAAAAAAAAAAAAGGGAATTTCTGTGCAGCTCTAAAGGCTTCTTAAGGAGCTGTGTTACCTGCTGAGTGGTCCTAGGTGCCAACGCAGGACAATCTCCCTGATAGAAGGACCCTGAAATAGCGAGGTGGGCACGGATGGATCCTTTGTGCCCTCATTAGATGTGGAGCGTATGCTCTTTCTCAGGGAAAGAGGAAGAATAGGACAGATAATTAATAGTGATTCCCCCATGACTGCCTCTCTGGCAGGTAGGTGCTTGGCTATGGCCCTGGGAGCTTGGAAACTAAATAACTCTTTATTATAAACTGATTTCTCAGTGAATGGGACTATTGGTATTAATAATTAGAGTTAATTTACTATTATGTACATTACTGAGTGGCATGACACTGTGTAGAATTTGGAGCACAAGATGATTTTTTAAAATGCTTTGTATTGTGGTACAGGTATTTGACTCTGCTCCAATACATTTACTTTTTTGATTATGTCTGACTTGGGATAATTTGAAAATCATTTTGCTATCCCAGAGGTGGGCCATGCAGGCATCCTTCTTCTGGTTTCTTTCCTCCCCCAAACATGCATGGCATTCCCCATTCTAACAAATTTTAGCCTTAGACTAAAACCAGTTTTTTTTTTTAATTCTGTAAATAAAATTATTGAGAGTGGACTATGTTAGAATGATCATGGCAGTAATTAATGTGTCTCAGTCTAATCTGCCATAAAACATTTTGGCAATATCTACTAGTCAATAATATTTAAATCTCCTTGTTAGTCATTCATTCAATTTTTGAGGCCATGTAGCAGGTGCAGGAGATGCAGAAATAAATAAGATGTGATTATTTCTCTCTAGGAACCACTGGTATAGTTGAGGAAACAGGCATGGAAACAAATATTTGCTCTCAGATTTAATAAATATAAGGAAAAAGCAATCAACTCAATGTGGGGTTGAGGCCTTCGGTGAAGATACATATGAGCGCTATCTAAAAATATTGCCTCCTTGAAGCCCGAAGATATGATCCCACTTTCATTTATGTAGATCCAACCCAATCCGAGATTAAAATTCACCTATCTTCAGTGTGCCGCAGACTGTCTCTGTTTTAAACTATTGTTGATATTTTTGTTTTTTAATTTATTTTTAGTCTTATTGCATTAATAGCGTTGCTTTTATTGACACAGTCCAGCATCTCTCTGTCAAGCTAAAAGAATGACAGGCAATAAAAAGCTTAATTGTTTTCCTAGCAAATGTCTCAGGCCCAAAGTTTATAAAAAAGAGCTTTCGGCCATCTGCAAGAAGACGGATGATCACATCTAGATTCCAGTTGTGGACCCATGTGTTACCACCCCAGGCTCCTGAACTCTTTAATCAGTAGAAATTAATAAGGCCAGATGAGAATTTCAGGCAAGGCTTTATAGGGGCTCATGCTTAAGCACAAGGGAGCAAGCACAAGAAGCAGGTGTTCTTGCTCGCTCCCCAACCAGGGGCAGGGGTGAGCTGGTTCCTTAAATGGGGAGGGGAAAGGGGTGGATGGGTGGGTTGGGGAGGAGGTGTAGCTTAGGTCGTCTGCCCACCCCCTTGGGGGTGCCGTGTTCAGGGATCATGCGCAATACCCTGCTTTTGCTCCCAGCACCTCAGAAGTGGCAGCTGGTTTGTGGCCTTTTGGTATCTTATTGTTCATAATTGCCCCAACCATGCCTGCGTGCGGTTATTTTTAGGCCTTTATAGTTTCTTTGTATTCTGTTGCTTGAGGAGACTTTGTCCAGGTGCAAGCACTCTGGTGGAGTGTCCCAGGTCCCAGCCTGTCTCACATGCAGACTCATCCATGCAGGACTTTAGACATCACGGGTGGTGTGTGACGTTTGTTCTTGGCTGCTGAGCTGCCTCCCTCGGTCCCTGACCTGTCTCAGGGTAGTACAGTCTGGGTACATTAGATCCAGGGCACTATGAAGACTTTGGCAACTAAGACATTAGTGGGATGATAAGTGAGCATAATTTTCACCTCTCCCAGGCCTCTACATAGATATTGTGGATAGTATTCCAAAGATTTTATTCCCTCTGGCTGGGGAGAAGTCTCTTAAACATTGTCCCCATGAAAGAATAAAGAGGAAAAGGTAAATCTGTGCTTGACTGGACCTTAAGGTCATCGCAACTCAGATCAGTTGTTCAGTCATTGATTCATGCATCAATATTTAGTGACTGCCTACTGTATGCTAGGCACTGTGTGTGGTGCTAGGGACAAAACACACTATACAGATAGGCTGATCTGTGGAATTTACAGTCTAGCAGGGAAGAAAGATAGGAAATAAGGAAACAAATAAATAACGCAATAATAGACCTCAAATCAGTGCAGGAGTTGGGGGGCGGGGTGGCAGGCACCTTAGATTGGGTGGTAATAGCAATTAAGGCCAGGAGATTAAGGCCAGATGTCACCAAAGTAATGCTGGGAACTCTGGCTGGAGAAGTGGAGAGACTATAAAAATAGGAGTTTCGCTATTCCATGATAGTTCTATAAGAAGATTCATAAAGGAAGCTGAGCCTGGAAAGAGGTATGATCTAGCTGTCATCAGTCATAGAATTTTAGAGCTTATCTAGCTGTTAGGGGCTGAATTGTGTCCCCCCCTCCCAAATTCATTTGTTGAACCCCTAACCCTCAGTACCTCAGAATGTGACTATATTTGGAGATAGGGCACTTAAAGAGGTGATTAAGTTAAAATGAGGTCACAAGAGTGGGCCCTCATCCCATCTGACTGTCCTTCTAAGAAGAGTCTAGGACACACACAGAGACACCAAGGAAAAAGACCATGTGAACACACAGCAAGAAGGTGCCACCTGCAAGCCAAGGGCAGAGGTCTCGGGAGAAACCACACCTGCCAACAGCTTGATCTTGGACTTCTACCCTGCAGAACTGTGAGAAAATATATTTCTGTTGTGTAAGTCACCCAGTCTGTGGTATTTTGTTATGGCAACCCAAGCAAACTAATACACTAGCCCAGGATCACTCATATCAGATGCTTATTAATAAACAGGATCTTGGGTCCTGTGTCCCACTCCAGATTAACTAAATAAAAATTTATGTGGGGAAACAGGTACAATTCTAAATTTTAAACAAGCACTGTCTCCAAAAAAAAAAAAAAATCCAATAATTGTAAAGATTTCACTACACCGAACTTTGAGAACTACTAGTATTAAGACCAACTTGCTTATTTTATAGATGAGAAAACTGGGGTCCAAAGAAGGAAAGCAAGTTGGGGAGCAGGACCTGCCAGCCGGGTCCCCTAATGCTGTGCTTGCTGCCCTGTCCCCTGCCCCAGCTGGAGCCTGGGAGGTGTGATGTTGGGAGTCCAATGAGACACAGCAGAGGCCGCCCAGCAATGCCGATTAGGCAGTTGGCAGTAGCAGCTCCAACAATCTGTCCCACTGGAACTGAGATTGAGGGTGTGTGGGTGTAGTGAGTAATGAGGCCAACAGAAAGTAGAGTGAGAAGGTCCTTATCTCATAGCCATGAGCTGTGCTAACACAGCCCCGTCACACAGGCTCTTAATAATTCTATAATGAGATTCCATTATAGCCTCTCAACTCTTCTTGCTGTAGCTGAAACCTATTTCTTCTTATTTTTTCCACCTGGCAAAGAAAAATAATTGACCACTATTGTTTATAATAACCTCTCCTATAATTAAAGGCACTGACTGGTAAATTTCCATATTTTTCCTTGAATGAATAACCATTGTTAACCTTTTAGCAAAGCCCATTTTTTTACCCGTTTATCAATTTGTGTCCTTTTATAGTTTTCCAAATACTTCCCATACTAGGGGACCCCAAACTAGCCAAAATAAAAACTTAATCCATGACTATTGAATCAATCAATAATGAAGGAATAATTCTCCTTTTATTCCTCCCTCCTTCTAGGCTATGTTTGTGGCTAAAAAAATAATCTATAAGAACAATAACAACAAAAAAATGACCCATGCATTTACTCACAGAAAATCCATCATGCAGAATGTTAGCTTGTGAGTAATGCTTCAGTCTTAACACAGAATTACCAGCTTGTACTGACGTGGTCTCTCACGGCCTTATGCAGTTCTTCAGATGCCATATTCATTTTCTACCTTCTGATCGCCTTGTCTTTTACCTCAATCTTGTTTTGATCACCTTTCATTATAAAGCACTTTTTCTTTCTTTTAAATAATGAGAAAGTTGTTGTCAGGGGAAACCTGAGTTTTGCTATTTACTTAGCTGGAGCAGGGGCTCCCAGACAGGGAGGAAGGGATCTTCGGGGACAGGAATAGATCCCAGGCACATAAAGCAGCTACGTAAATAAGCAAGGGCCTGAATGAAATCAGACTGGACCATATTTAAGAATTTACCAAAACACAACTGTTTCACATCACTCAAAAATGTGTGTATGTATGTATATATGTATGTGTATAGATATGCACATACATGCGTATAGTTTAACATGGATCTTGGCATACATAAGTATTAAGTACATGGTAGCAATTAATTATAAGAAGCAAAAGAAGGCAGAGAGGGGAGAGAAGGGGGAAAAGGAGAACATTTTTCCAGGCAGGCAGAGTATGCTTTCAAAGACACTGGAACATTTTGTTAATGGACTTGACTGTAAGGGAGCACATGCTTGATTGGGAGGTATTTTCATGGGCCCTGAGCTGTATGAGAGTTGAGGAGTGCATCCATCTAAATGCCTGACCCTTAGGATCAGGAAAGCTAGTAGCTAATATAATCAAACAGTCCTTCGAGAATCAGTTCTGTTCACCAAGAGCTGCCCGGCTGGATCTGTTATTAGCATCACCATGACAGGATCCTGGTCATAGACCCTCAGAGTCGGAAAGGACTTTAGAAATCACTGCATCCAATATTCCACCCAGATATAATAAAGAGTACTACCTCATAACATTATCATGAGAATCAATAAGTTAATATTTGCAAGGCAATTGGAATAATGTCTGGCACATAATAAGGCCTCTACGAGTGTCAGTTAAATAAATAAACACCATCTGTTGAGTGCCCTCTAAGTGTGGCACCAATCAAGGTGTGGGTCTTATGTCCTATCATTCAACCCTCTCCCCAGCCCTTACTCCGTTTCATACACAAGGAAACTCAGCAAGATTAAGTGACTCATTCAATACACAAGAAAGTGGTGTTGCTGGGATTCCAACTCAGCTTGATTTCGAAGTCCACGTTGCTCTCACTGGGAACCATGACATTCCAGTGCCTTGGACTAGGAGTCCTCCTTGGGCCTGAACACTTCCACAGACAGAGAGCCCATCCTTCTGAGAGCCCGTTCTATGGATGGAAACAAGCTCAATTGTTGAAGAAAAAAAAAAAAAGTCTCCTCTGCATGGAGCTGAAATTGACCTCTGGTAGTTTCTTCTCATTGGGCTCCACAAAGCGAGTTTCTTAATTCTTCCACTCCACGGGCCTTCAGCTACGTGAGAACAGCTATCAGGAGAGAGAACAAACCAAAGCCTGGAAATCACTCATCAAACCAGTTTCGCAGCACTACGTCTAAGTGACTGTTGTGGGGAGTTGGGTCAAAACTGGAAGAGAAGGATCTGAACGCCAGACCCTGTGAACTTTCTTGTCTGCTTTCCAGAGACTCAGGGTTTCTGCAGCTGGTTAGACCTGTGGGCAGAGACTGGCGATTGCTGGTGTGATGCAATAGGGCAGGGAGAGGGGGATCCCAGAGGAGACGGTTCCTGCCGGGTTTCATCTGCCGCAAGCTTTTTTTTTTTTTTTTTTAAGAGTTTAATATATTTTAAGATTCGAAAAGAGACTTTTTTTTTTTTTTAATCTTTTTTTTATTTATTTATGGCTGTGTTGGGTCTTCGTTTCTGTGCGAGGGCTTTCTCTAGTTGTGGCAAGCAGGGGCCACTCTTCATCGCGGTGCGCGGGCCTCTCACTGTCGCGGCCTCTCTTGTTGCGGAGCACAGGCTCCAGACGCGCAGGCTCAGTAATTGTGGCTCACGGGCCCAGTTGCTCCGCGGCATGTGGGATCCTCCCAGACCAGGGCTCGAACCCGTGTCCCCTGCATTGGCAGGCAGATTCTCAACCACTGCGCCACCAGGGAGGCCCTGCCGCAAGCTTTAATGAAAGGGAGCCCTCAGTGGCCCAAGGGACTACTCGTGCTGTTGTGTTGGTGTCCAGTAGGGGTCCGCAGAGAGGACCAGGAGGCCGGTAGGCAAGCATTGGAAACACTCAAAGAAATGAGAGAAAATTAGCCTGTGCTGGCTGCCAATAAGATAGGGGTTACAAACAGAGCTCTGGAGACCTACAGATTGGATCCCAAACCCAGCTCTAGCACCTAAATAACCATATGACGTCACTCAGGTGTCTCTGCCTCCCCTCTGCCCCCATTTTCCTCCTCTAAAAAAGGAGATTGAAAAGAATGATTTCTACTTATACAATTTTTGTTAATGATTTACTGAGATAAATACACTTCAGGTATTTAGAAAAGTGCCTGGCATTCCATAGTATGCAATAAACACTAGCTATTAATAGTTGAGAATTTCTCATACATATAATTCTCACAGAGACATTGGGGCAGAAGTTATTAGCACCCCCTTTTGCAGCTGAAGCAACTAGGTTTGGAAAATTAGGTAACGTGCCCAAGGTCACTGAGTTATAGACTAAGGAGTGCAGATTTACTGTCTCCAAGGCCCTCTTTTCACCTACATTCATAACCAATAGGAAAGCTCACAGCCCAAGGAAATCAGCTCCTCCAGGTCAGGGGGGTGGAGTGTGGGGAAGACAGGGGAGATGGAAAAGGAAGAGCGTAACACTGGGGTGGAACCAGGGAGTTCAGTGAATAGAAGCCCAAGTTAAAGCCTGATTAAAAGAAAAAGGCAAGTTCAACAGCTTAGAAGAAACCATCGCAAAAGGTTTACTGGAGAGTATGCTGTGCAGATAACCAGTAACTTGTTCCAGAAAGAAAGCCTCCACCTTCCTAATGCCTTCATCCAGATGGGGATGTGGTCCCCATCCATTCAGTCTCCAGGCCCCAATACCCCACCCCTTTAATATAACGAGTCCTTTAATAAGGTACTGAAGGGGGTCAGAATATGCCACTCCAAAATATGCCACTTTGGCATAAGGGTTATTTCTGAGCTGAAGAAATTAAGAAGCAGCAAACACGGAAGGAGCTCTTTGCTCTCCCCCTATCTGCCTAAAAGCAGATAAAAAAGTTTCCTTTGTGAACATTTTCTCCTTCCTCTCTCTCGTACCAGGCAGACAACAACCCTTACCACTGGAGATAGAAAGTCAGCCCCGAGATGGGTCTGCACAAACAGATCTTACTAAAATAACACTTATCTTCCATTAGTTTTCCCCATATATTTACCTTCCCACAATTTACTGCTCCCAGAAGCCCAAACCCCTTTTCCTTTGTCTTGTCATTTTTCTACAAATATATTGCCCTTTGTTAAAATGGTATATAAGCCCCCAGGTCTAACCACCTCTTTGGGTCTTCATTTCTTTTCTGCGAAGGTCTCTATGCGCTAAAAATTAAAATATTAACATCAAATAAAATGTGTATGACTTTTCTTCTCTTAATCTGTCTTTTGTCAGTTTAATTCTCAGGCCTCAGACACATATGATAAGAGGGTAGGGAAGTAGTTTTTTTACTCCTATTTTTTACAGCTCGAAGCCTTTTATTCTGCAATCTGAGAGAGTTTAAAAGCAGATACCCTGGGGAAGGCAACACATTGATTTACAGACCATACTCTTGGACTGTAAATATATTTATCTTGTTTATTGGTGAAACACCAGTACCTAGCCTGGCACTTAAAAGAAGAGATAAATAGATAGATAGATAGATAGATAATGTTCCTGGTGAATTTGAGGTTCTTGATGTCTTGTCACAGAAAGAATTCAGTGAGAGACAAAGTTATAGGTAAGAAGTGGATTTATTTAGAGGGAAACACACTCCACAGAGTGTGGGCCATCTCAGAAGGTGAGAGAGAGCCTTGCAATATGGCATGGCTAGTTTTTACGGGCTGGGTGATTTCATAGGCTAATGAGTGGGAGGATTATTGCAATTATTTGGGGAAGGGGTGGAGATTTCCAGGAACTGGGCCACCGCCCACTTTTTGGCCTTTTATGATTGTCCTCAGAACTGTCATGGCGCTGGTGGGTGTGTCATTTAGATGCTAATGTATTACAATGAGCGTAGAATGAGGCTTAAGGTCTACTGGAAGTCAGTCTTCTACCATCTTGGACCTAGTTGGTTCTAACCAGTTTTTGTCATGTCCTATGGCTATGTCATTCTTTTAAAGGTTGTGCCTTGTCCCCTTCCCTCCTGTTTCAGATAGATAGATATTCATTTGTAAGTAAATAAACAAACAAATAAGTAAATAAATAACTGATATCAAAATATTTTCTGAGAAAAAGTTTATTAATGCCTGACAGTAAGTGCTCAATAAATGAGGAAATTAAATGATGTTACAGGAAAGGCAAGTCATGAAAGCAAAGAAAATCAAGTTAGCCAATTTCACAGTTTTATTGCATCAGTTTTATTATAGTTACTTTTAGCTGTTTGTGTAAGACTTGACATCTCTGGTTTCCAATTGTTTAGGAAAAGAAAAGACAGTAATCACAAGGAAGTGGCACAGTTGATTAGGGTTATTTAAAAGTAATAAAAATGTAGGCGTGTGTTTTATTGCATCAGTTTTATTATAGTTACTTTTAGCTGTTTGTGTAAGACTTGACATCTCTGGTTTCCAATTGTTTAGGAAAAGAAAAGACAGTAATCACAAGGAAGTGGCACATTTGATTAGGGTTATTTAAAAGTAATAAAAATGTAGGCATGTGTGTGTGTTTGTGTGTGTGTGTCTCCAAATATTTTTGGAACTAATTGGTAAGGGACAGTTTTAACAGAGTGCGTAGATTGAGTAGGCCTACCCTATTTTAAGACTCAATAAATGTCTGAGAAATTAGCTGAACAGAACTGAATATATAAATGGAACCGAATTCTGAAAGAGAGTTTTCAAGCAAAGGTAAACTTTGCCTTAGGACATAGTTCAGGCTGGTCCTCTGTACCTACTGGGTCGGTACATTATTTTGGTGCAATTGAAGAGTTTATTTTATCCTAAGCTGAGAAGTAGCTTAATGCGTATTCACATTGCTCAGAGTGGGGACCTCCTCCTGTTTTAATGTTTTCTTCCTTTTCTTTCTTCTTTGTTTCTCTTCTGTTCCTTTTCCCTTTTATTCTTTTAAATCTATAACATTGCCTCAGTGGTTTTTCTCTGTTTATATGGACAAGATCTATATTAATGACAAAGAGCATTCATTCACTCACAATTAAAATTTTCCCAAAAGAACTGCCTTGGATTGTGGTTTGGTTCTCATGGCTGCTCCAGAGTTCTTCATTTCCCTTTCAACAGGGAAACATTTCCCCAGATTGCATTTGGATCCTAAAAGTTGCTAGATCTGTGTAAGTGACTTAAGATCAATCGGAAGTCAGACCACCTGAAAATACAGTATTTCCTTAACGTCTTAATATAGAAACACCTCAGCCATATCAGATTTTGTTGAGTGGAAGAAAATAATGAGCAAGTAAATGATTGAGGAAAAGAATGAATGAAGTAAAAGAAAAAATAGTGTTTTTCCATCTCTGTCGCAAATGAAATATTCCTCATCAATAAAATTTAAGGGGAGAAGGGATAAATTGGGAATTTGGGATTAACATATACACACTACTATATATAAAATAGATAAGCAACAAGGACCACCTATATACCACAGGGAACTATACTCAATATCTTGTAATAATCTATAATGGAAGAGAATGTAAAACAGAACATATATATATAAAACTGAATCACTTTGCTGTACACCTGAAACTAACACAACATTGTAAATCAACTGTATTTCAATAAAAATTTTAAAAATAAAATAAAATTTATATGTGGTTAAAAACTCTACTCCAAAACATTTTGATATTCTGGATATTTTTCCCACCTTAACATGAGTCCATTGGACATAAATTACTCTTTGCTTGATGACTCAGAGTCATAGTTCTCTGTGCTATAATATAGAAATATATGTGGGGATTATTGAAGCACTTCATCCTCTACATCGGAGACCCTAGATTGGCAGGTGTTGAGTTTGGACATCTGCTAGACATAGAGGACTATAGCTCTTCCTTCAGTTAGAATTAGAGCTGCCACTACCAGCACCTTAATGGAGCAGGTTGCTTCTAATCTCCAGCTGGCTAAGAAAGCACTCATTCAATCCAGTTAAAATTGTGTCCAATATAAGAATATATTGATTCTGAGTGAAGTCGTGAAGCTCTACTATAAGAAAAGTGCATGAGCTCAAGTTTGCTGATTTGAGTCCATTTGTTTTACTTGCTCTGTATTTGATTTGCTTCAGAGTTTTTTGTTGTTTTGTTTTGAGGGACACACATTTTTTGGTTGTTTTCTTCTTCTTTGTCTTTATTCTAGGTCATCTACTTTGTTCAGCGAGTTGAGGCTGCTACCTAAGTGACTCCTGATTACTCTGCAATCCCAAGGCCTAATCCCGAGCTTCTTTGAGTCTTTTCAAGGGAGCGTATTTTGGTATTACAAGAATTAGATGACTAGAATATTAGATTACAAGAATCCCTGGGCTGAGATTTATAAATCCTAGCTTCTAATACAAAATCACCTAATTCGGGGTCTGGAACTTGGCATACATTCAAAAAATATCAATTCACCTCCCTTGAGGACCATGCCCTTATCACCACGTGCAGAACTTATATGACATTGTGGCCTATAACTTGGTGATATCTTGGTGTTTTCTTTTTCTCCTTCCTGGGTTAAAAATAAAACGGCTAAAAACATGCATACCAATGGGCACGTGCGCACACACACGCGCGCACACACACACACAAATAAATCCTCCTTAATTGAGGTCCCACTAAATTTGAGTTCATGGAACAGGGACATGACTAAAGTTTATTTCCAAAAGGTTACTTACTAGGGTAAACAAAGTTGCAGGGAGAATACTGAAGATTCAAAACTGGGCTTAAAGACAGCCCTTTAGGAGCACCAACGTACTGCGCACACAGTCGCTATGCTAATTACAAAGCATTGTCAGCTCCAGTCTGGGAACTGGCGCTTCCAGGACACACACCCACCTGGCAAAATTTGTACCCAGTTTGAGTTACCATTTGCATTTAGGTTTGAGTTACTAAGTGCATTTCTTGGAAAACATTCTACAAATCAGACACTTCTCTCCAGTTAGTCTCAATAAGCCAGGTTTGGCAGAGCAGCCTACAGGAAGGAATTGAACCAGAGCGACGGTGAGTATGCACTTTCTTCATTTTTCCCTCTCATCTTACAAAAGGAGAGGAATGCTGATCTTTTGATTTGCTTGATGTATTGGGCTGGCCAAAAAGTTTGTTCAGGTTTTTTCCGTGTAAGATGTTATAGAAAAACCCGAACGAAGTTTTTGGCCAAACCAATATTTCTGAATGGTCTCCTAGATGCTCTTCCAAAGATGCTGAGTCCCAGGAGGGTCCTCCAATACAGCCATTAGTTCTTCTCCCTACTCCTTCTAAGCATGGCATCCTCCACAAATAATTATCCTTATATAAATAAAGCAGACTATATTTTAAGAATTTCTTATGTAGTTCAATTGACATAATGGATATACTGCAAGGGAGATGCATTTTAAAGTATTATTACCAGGAGAGTATTTCCCAAATCCCCAAGTCGTAAGGATAGAGACGGCAATTTAGAAAGAGTAGAGCAGGGGCTTCCCTGGTGGCGCAGTGGTTGAGAATCTGCCTGCCAATGCAGGGGACACGGGTTCGAGCCCTGGTCTTGGAAGATCCCACATGCCACGAGCAACTGGGCCCGTGAGCCACAACTACTGAGCCTGCGCGTCTGGAGCCTGTGCTCCGCAACAAGAGAGGCCGCGAGAGTGAGAGGCCCGCGCACCGCGATGAAGAGTGGCCCCCGCTCGCCGCAACTAGAGAAAGCCCTTGCACAGAAATGAAGACCCACAGCCAAAAATAAATTAAAGGAAAAAGAGTAGAGCAGAAAGTCTTTATATGTGCATTTCATAAAATGGATTGGACTTCATGAATTTCAGTGTGGCAGGATAGTCACTCTGCTGTCCTGCCATCACCAAACAAGATGCTTGTTACAAAAAAGAAATATGCATGACTGGTGAGGATGTTGCGTTATTAATGACTGTGTGTGTTCCGCTCTCTGTAAAATACTTTATTGGAATGTTGTCACCTGCACTAAAAGATATGCGCAAACTTTCTTACCTAAATTATCTTGCCAAAGACATTCGCAATATGCTAACTCCACAAATCTCCAAATAAAAAGCCAGTTTAACAAGCCCCCATGTCCTTAAATTTAATGTAGGAATAAAATATCAGAATCCTGACATCTGTGGATGATTCTTCTCTAGTGAGTTGCAAGATATTTCTCTTTATTAATTGTTCCATGCAGTTAGTTTTAATAAGCAAAAGCCAAGCGACTTACATTTTTACTTTGTGAATGTATGATCGGCCTATGAGGTATTGTTAGTACTAAAAATGCATGGTGCTAATTAGTCTGAGGATAATGGGCATGACCTCTAGAGAAGGAGCCAGGATTTCCTCTGCTGGGAGCAGGGGAGGGGATATGTGTATGTGAAAAGAATACATGTGTCTTCTTTCTGACATTAACCTCTCCTTCCCCTGAGCTCTTGATTCCACCTTTCCAGGCTCTTTCAGGATTTTGTCCTTTTTAATATTGTCAGTCTCTCTTTTTTCCACTGGCTCCTCCTTCTCCGTGTACAATTCTGGTCAAATCTGCCTTGGCTTGAGAACCTTTCATTGGTTCTCCATGCGGGTCAGACGGCTCCACTAACCTACATTCACATCCCTCATTTTTTTAACCCGCTGCTCATTTCTTCATGTCCAGAGATCTGCGTTTGCCTCTACCTCTCCTCGGAAATTACGCTATGCAAAAACACAAATGAGCTTCTAATCCCAAATCTCATGGCAGCTGTGGTGTGTCCTCAATCTCCTGGCCTCTTTGGAGCATTGATATTGCTGGCGTTTCCTCCCTGAGACTCTACTTTCTCTGGCCCTGGTGGCAGTCTGTGATCTTGGTTCTCAATTCCTTTCTCTCTTGGAATGATACTTCTGTCCCTTTACTCTCTGAGTGCCCCTAGATGTGGGCGCAAGCCTGGATTAAGTCCTCTCTTCTTTCTCCACTCTCTTAGAACCCACGTATTCTCATGCCTTCCACAAATTCTTCTACATGCAGGGCCATCCAATCTTTCTCCCTGCACTTTTGCCCAAGAGCCAGTCTAGTGTTTCCAAATGCTCGTTCAATAGTTCTACTTGCATGTCCTTCCAGGACCTCCAATTCATCTAGAATTGGATTTGTCAGCTTTCCTCCAGACCAGCTCTTGCTTCTAATTTCCTTCTGTCTCTTAAGGATACCCAGCAGCCTAGACAAGACACATTTTGACCTTATTCTTCTGTTTGGCCCCTTCATCCATCCAGTCACCATCCTGTCATTTTCTGCCCTAATGAGGCATTTCCCAAGTCCTCTGCTTATCCCTACTATTACCAACTGTGGCCAGTTTGGTTAAGCTGAAACTTAATCCATTCCCTATATGGTTCCAGGTAAGACTTGATCAAGAGAAGAATGTGGTGGCCATGAGAATAAGATTCTTGGATTTCCAGCTAGAGGGAGGGCAACTGACTGGCCGGACTGGACTCTGAAATCCTTCACCATGTAAGCACCCAAGTCACACTTCCCATGGGCCACCCTCAGACAATGACTGAGCATGGCAGGGATACTAAAGCAGGCTTGTACCTGTGAGATGGAACATTCCTCTGATGGACATTCCTCTGATTTTGTTTAAGGACTCCCCAGTGGCTTTGCCAAACTGTTTTAGAACTATGCTGATCCACCCAACCTTCCTTTCTTCCCTCTCTCCTTCGCCCAGGACCAGACCTGCTTCATGGTCTGATGGCTCTCTCAGCCTCCCTCCTACCCTGGCTGTCTCTCCATTTTCCTTCACAGATGGTTGAGAATCTGCCTGCCGGTGCAGGGGACACAGGTTCGAGCCCTGGTCTGGGAGGATCACACATGCCGCGGAGCAACTGGGCCCGTGAGCCACAACTACTGAGCCTGTGCATCTGGAGCCTGTGCTCCGCAACAGGAGAGGCCGCGACAGTGAGAGGCCTGCGCACCGCGATGAAGAGTGGCCCCCACTCGCCACAACTAGAGAAAGCCCTCACACAGAAATGAAGACCCAATGCAGCCAAAAATAAATTAATTAATTAATTTAAAAAAAAACAAAAAAAACCTCAAACCACAGCAATAATGGCCTAACTGCTTTCTCTCCCACCAATGCGTCTTGACTATTGCTGCTAGACATCTTTATATTTACACTACAAGGATGAAAGGTAGCTCTCCATTGCCTATAAAATAAAATCTGAAGCGTTGTCAGGATCCTCTTCACAAGCTAACTTTCCAAGTTTATGTTCCTCATTCCCCCTACATGAATTCTTCTCTTGCCAAATGGATCTACTCACTTCCCCCCAGTACTCCTTGTTTTTACTCATTCTACCTATTCTTTGGCACCATGTCCCATCTTTCTGTTTTCCTGAACCATTTCTGATCCATTTGTTCAAATCCAATACATCCTAGAGAAGCCAGTTCAAAACCCCACTGCCTCTGTGGAGACTTAGCTGGTAAAGATTGCTATTTCTACTGAGCAGCTTCCTAAAGTAATTAGGACCTTCTCTTGACATTTCTATCATATGTGCCAGAATGTTGATTTTGATAACCCTTTCTCCATTTGACACAAGATGAAATTCTAATAAAGAATTTCATTTTTAATAGACCTCAGTCACCAGTAGAAAGGAAACAAGTATCATATACTGTTGACACGTACACTCAAATCAAATAAAATGTATTTCTTCAACATCTTTATTGGAGTATAATTGCTTTACAATGGTGTGTTAGTTTCTGCTGTATAACAAAGTGAATCAGCTATACGTATACATATATCCCCATATCCCCTCCCTCTTGCGTCTCCCTCCCACCCTCCCTATCCCACCCCTCCAGGTGGTCACAAAGCACCGAACTGATCTCCCTGTGCGATGCGACCGCTTCCCACTAGCTATCTATTTTACATTTGGGAGCGTATGTATGTCCATGCCACTCTCTCACTTTGTCAGCTTACCCTCCCCCCACCCCCCGCAGTGTCTTGGTTCTGATGAACCTAGGGGCAGGACAGGAATAAAGATGCAGATGTAGAGAATGAACTAAAGTGTATTTCTATATGGAGTTTTTTAACCCCCTATCTTATAAAATGAATTGGATTCCCCTTCCCCTTGTTCAGTGCTGAGGATGCAGCTAACACAGTCAGGGGGGTCCGCAAGGCCAGCGTGGTCCGGGTGTTGGGGCTGTGGATGAAGAGCCATCCTGCCTGGTTAGGAGACTGCTTACAGAGGGAGGGAGGGAGAAATAAGTGAATATATTGGTGATGGTGGGGGAGGGGAAGACTGGAATAAACCCATGGTGTTCAGTTGGAATTGGAAATATTGGTCTGAACTTATATATTTACAAATGTAGAAATAGGGGTGTGTGTGTGTTGCAGATTGGGTTCTCTGGAAGCAAACACTAAGATGAAGATTGGAGTGTAGGATATTTACTAGGGATCAAAACATGTGGAAGGAAACAGGTTGGGCAGAAGAAAACGTTGAACTGCGATGCCGGCCCAGGGCAATCTTGGTCAGCTCCACTCTGGAGCACACATGGCCTGTCAGATTTTTCCTCACTGCACCAAAATGACCAATCTGTATCCCTTTCTTCAATCAGTCATTAGATGTGGGCTGGCTGCCCAGGAGAGGGGTGATACTGGGCAAGACATTTCTCTGCAACAAGTCCTTCCTTGTAGGGGGATCTGAGTGGTACATTTTCATGTCTACCACAATGCATATGTGTATGTGTGTGCATGCATGTGGGTGTGTACATAGATTTCCTGGCTCTCTGAGAAGACCTAGGAGCAATGAAATCCATTCTCTCAAAGGAACCAAGACTACTCAGAACATGGCTAATTCCAGGGCTAATGCAGGGAAAGTATAAGATACACCTGGAACATTTTGTGCCATAAAGTAAGAAATTGATCCAAGAATGATGAGAGTCTGTCAAAAGAACATAGGCACCATCTTAAAAGGGCTCATCCTGGCCAAATCTGCAATATTTCAGTATCAAAATAAATAATGATAGTAACAAATTATAACTCACAGAATAAAATAGAGATCCATGAATCTACATAAATAATAATAAAGAAATTGAGGGAAAGGGAAGGATCGACCTATTGTAGAATGACAACTAATAATTGTAAAGGGTTAATGGAACTGAACAATTTGGCGATTATAATAGGAACAATTGATCCAGCAAGATTCATCAATGGATGCTAAAACTAGTAGGTAAAATTTTCAGGAGGACATTTAAGTCTAGAAGTATCTCGCTATAAAATGCTTATTGATGACTTATTGTATAAGGTATAAAATGCTTACAGTTTACCTTTACAGTGGAGAAATCTGGTTAGATACTGTTTTACCACATAATAACAGAATGGAATATCTCTTTTATCATCTCTAGTGATGTGACAAATCACCATCATGTGCCTCCTGGTATAATGCACTGAGAAGAATACAGCATCACTTCTGTGATATTCCTGCCACAAAGTGGATAAACTGAATCTAAACATGAACGAGTATCACACAAACTTCAAATGAAGGACATTCTAAAAAGTAACTGGCCTGTACTCTTTAAAAAAAAAATCATACCGTAGTCATGAAATACAAAAAAAGACAGAGGAAGTCAGTGGTGTATGGGAGTCAGCTGGTATTGGCTCAGACTCACTCTAGAAAATCAATTGCATGCATCTCTTCCTAACGCTGCTGCTCAATGACAGTGATATCAAGTTGGTAACTTGAAATTGGCTAGAATGGGAATATGTACCCCATAAAAATTGGCAACCACTACAAATTAGGGCTTTTTTTTTTCTCCCAGTGAGCCAGTTTAGCAGCACAGCCTGGAACTGTTCCCGATTGAAGGGGACAAAGGAGTCATGACAACTAATGCAACATGTGATCCTGGGTTTGATCCTGGGACAGAAAAGGACATGATTGGGACGACCAGAGAAATCGACATGGGCTCTGAGGACTAGATGGGAGTAGTGTATGAGTGTTCATTTCCTGATTTTGATGACTGTACTGTGGTCATGTAGGAGAATGTCCTTGTTTTTAGGACATGTACAGTGAAGTATTAGAGAGTAATGAGGCATCATATCTGCAATTGATTCTCAAAGGTTCAAAAAAAAAACCTGTATGTAAAAAAAAATATGGAAAGAGAGCAAATGACAAGGCAAATGTGGTAAAATGTTAATACCACATTAGGGAATTTGGGATTAGGGAACAGGATGGAAGCTATATAGTAGTTCTTTTACTATTCGTGCCACTTTTCTGTAAATTTGAAATTATTTTCCCCCCAAAATATTAAAGAATTGTATTTTAATCAAATGCTTTTAAGTCAGGCTGTGGCTCCCCTCCTTTGCTGCTGGGTCTGATGGGAGTTCAGCCCCTTTCACATCCCACAGAGTTGGAGAAATACTAAAGGAAAGATAGGAATGCATAAATCGCCATTTGTGATCCCGTGTAACTAAACGCAATCTCTCCTGGGCTCTTACCCCCTTCTCCTGGGTCTGTGGAGAAGTGGAGAAGCTTCTTTTTCACTTCTCAGAAACTCAAGGATTCCTGGATACTGCAAGAATGTTACTTCACTGCTATTACAAACAATAAGGATGAGAACACGGTGAAAAGCAGAGCTTTTCTAGGGAAGTACTTTTCTGTTTGTTTTGTTATGAGCAAAATAGGTAGCAAGACATAGGTAGTGTAATGTCTGAACCCACATTACTAGGAATTAAATGCTGTTTTTTTTTTAAATGCTAAGAAGTCATTAGTTTTAAAAAAAAATTAAGCATTGAACCTCTAATAAATTAATCTTAAATAATTCAATTTAAAAATAATGATGGGGGATCACATGGAAAGCAATGGTTTTTTTTTTAAATTACCTCTTTTTTGATACAAATGAGCTCATTTACAAAACAGAAACAGATTCACAGACTTAGAGAACAAATTTATGGTTACCGGAGGGGAAGGGTGGGGAGGAGGCATAGTTTGGGAGTTTGGGATTGACATGTGCACACTGCTATATTTAAAATGGCTAACCAACAAGGACCTACTGTAGAGCACAGGGAACTCTGCTCAATATTCTGTAACAACCTAAATGGGAAAAGAATTTGAAAAAGAATAGATACATGTATATGTATAACAGAATCACTTTGCTGTACCCCTGAAGCGAACACAACATTGTTAATCAACTGTACTCCAATATAAAATAAAACGTTAAAAATAAAATAAAGTTACCTCCTTTTTCCCCTCCTTCCTTCCTTCCTTCCTTCCTTCCTTCCCTCCTTCCTTCCTTCCTTCCTTCCCTCCTTCTTTCCCTCCTTCCACCCTTCCTTCCTTCCTTCCCTCCTTCCACCCTTCCTTCCTTCCCTCCTTCCACCCTTCCTTCCATCCTTCCATCCGTCCTTCTTCCCTTCCTTCTTTTGGTGGCAAATAAGCACTGTGTGTGTGTGTGACTTTCCCACGCAGACTCAGTGCTCCCCGATGGATTTCGCCTTACACTTTTGTCCCCCCGCAACACCTGCCAGCAGTTCTAGACTTTCCCATGTGTGATTGGGCCACTTAATGAGACAACAGAGGTTACTGCCAATGCTGAAAAAGACAGCAAGTCCCTTGCGGATAGTTATCTGAATTGTCACCATAGTTGATCTGAGAGTCAGGATGGAGCCAAGTCCTGACAAAGAGCCCACGCTGCTCCAACAGGGGTAAAGTTCCTCTCCACCTCTCCTGCTGTCACAAAGCAATTTACAGTGGAAAGTAGGGAGGGAAGGGGCTGGCTGTGAACCCATTTAGCAGCATTTTTCTCTTGGGCTGTTCAGATTTGTCAAAAGCTCTCAACTTGCCATTTTCAAGGGCTCTGCTGTGTTTCTCTTTAGGGAAGGTTAATAATGCCGATCAGGACTTTCTGTGCCTGTTTACTTGTGGTCAGGTGAGTTCCATCTCTTCCTTAAACTCTAAAAGAAGAAAGTTCAGGGCTGGTTACGTGAGTAAGTAACAGGGTCTGCTGCACCGTAAGTGCAGTGGTGAGAAAACCCCCAGTCATCTAAGGGGACCGGGGAAGGCCTGTCGGACCTGGATGCATGCTCTCTGATTCTGTCAGTGCCTCTTCCCAGCTGTGGGCCTGGATAGGAATAACTAGGTAGCCTCAGGCTTGAGCATCAGGGGCAGTGTTTTCAGCAAAAGCAAATAAAACTCACACTAAAAAAATGTATGTGAACTATTTTAAACTCATAAATATGTATATTAAATCAAGTTAATTTTTTTTCAATCTTTAAAACAAGCTTTTCTCTGCATTTTGGTAACTCCCTAGTGACATTGCAACTCCAATGGTTCTGCAAATAAATGGGCCTTCATGTAAATATTGCTTAGGGAGCAGAAGAAGTATTTCCTGCTTCCTCCTTTTCTTTCTCGTAAATGTTTCCTCCTCCCCCACCAAGATATTGTACTCAAATTGACCAACAATTAATATTTATAATTGAGGTATAATTTATATACAGTAAAACCAAAAATGGAAATTTTAAAATTATTAAATTCTATTTGAATGATATTAAATTGTATCAATAAAAAGGGGTAAATTCAGGCATATTGAAATTTATCTTCTAAAATTCCATCATTTTGTTGTTTCAAACTTCTCCTTTTCTCTAAAATTTATACACAATAACTGGTAATTTTTTGCAAATGCAGTGTACACTAAATTATCACTTCATGTAAATAAGAAAGCAAAAACTGTGGAATATAACTCTTTCAGTGCACCCTAGGGATTTCATTTTAAGTGTTTAGTCAGGTGTTTTACACACATTCTAAATGTGTCTAACTTTTTAAAAAATCCCTATATTAAAATTGTTCCCCTCTGTCACCTTTTTGAAGCTGGTTATGCTTAGTATAACCATTTAAAGCAGCTTTTAATTACATACTGCCAATCAAACTCTTGGCATTACGGGCTGTGTTTTAGTGCCAGGGAAGACACCAGTCTTTAATTACCTTGCATTGTTTCGAATTCCATTTCCAAAGTATATCTGCATCTGGAGTGACAAGATGTAAAAAACAAAAAAAAATTCCTACATTTCACATTTTGCCCTTGCAATCGAAAGTGCACAGAACAATGGTCATCAGACTATATTGTTTCGGTCCTAAACGTAACAGTAGCAGGAGATGGGGCTCCTAATGGAAAGAATTAATCATGGGCTTTTTTGATATTCATGGGAGGGGACGATAATCTTGCTGCAGAGTGACATCCTTTTGAGGGAGCCCGGCTTCTGGCTGTGAAAACCATTCCCATGTGATTTCTTTCCAACACACCGGAAAGCTGCTTTAATCTTTAAACATGAAGCATTGTGCTTATAGTATCAAAGGTAGGCAAGTTCTCCTACTGAGGTTCAAAAGCAGATAATAATAAGAAGCTGGTTGTTAACGTCAGGCTGATGTCAGCTCTGAAATCACTTTTCACTTGATTGAGCCATTTTGTCCTCAGAAGCACTTTGTTCTATTCAGCCACATTTCTTCCAGCCCCTGAGAGTGAGTAGCGCACCCAATGTGTGCTTTCCCCCAGGGGCTTCTGGTCAGAAGTGAGAGCCCTACTGCAACTGACATGTTATTTCTCAGCCAAACTCGGGCGGCCCTGGGAGAGCACAGCAGTTCCTCTCCACCCAGCTCCAGGCTCACTTTTCCAGCTGCCCCACAAGATCTGACACTTCCCAGCCTGATGAGGGGCGTATGTCCACTCCCAGCAGGCAGAGCCCCCAGGATGCCAGACTTTCCTTTTTGCCTGGAAGAACCACCGAGATACTGGGTTTCAAAAAGATTTGCATAGTGCAGTTGAACCATTTGAGGAGCCATCCGGTAAAAAGTCTCCTGCCACAAACAGAGGTAAGTGAACCAGAGAAAATAACTCTCAGAATGAAGTGCCATTAGATCAAGACAAAGCTGAGAAAAAGGAAAACTTCCACAGACTATTAGCATCTAACGTTTTTACACACACACAACACAGATTTGAGACACTGTACAGTCTGCGGTGCAGGGTGTAATCCAAGTTTGGGGAAGTCCCCAGATTTCTACCACCAGTCTCAAACTCGCCTTGATTTCTTTAGCAATTAACATTATTGGACACAAACAATTAGTCTCGGTTTGTCTTTTGCAGCCCTTAGACTTCCTAATTTGAGGCAGATCTTGGGACAGCTGTGAATCCTCTTTTCTGTGCCCTTATATCACTTCACCTCACTGTTTGTATTAGTTTCCTAGGGCTGCTATACCAAATCACCACAAATTGATGTCTAAAAACAGTAGAAATTTGTTCTCTCATAGTTCTGGAGGCTAGAAGTCCAAAATCAAGGTGTTGACAGCGCCATGCTCCCTCCAGAGGCTCTCAGGGAGGATCTATTCCTTGCTTGTCCAGCTTCTGGTGACTGCTGGCATTCCTTGGCTTGTGGCCACATCACTGTAATCTCTGGCCCTGTGGCCACCTTGCCTTCTCTTCTTATCTGTGTCAAATCTTCCTCTGCCTCCCTCATATAAGGATATAAATGATTACATTTAGTGCTCACCCAGATAATCCTGGATAATCTCCCCATTTCAAGATCCTTAATTTTATCCTATCCTATCTTCATTTTATCCTATCCAAAGTTCTTTCTTTCTTTTTTTCCTTTGTGCCATATAAGGTAATATTCATAGGCTCCACAGATTAAAACAAGGAATATCTTTTGGGGGGTCATTACTCAGCCTACCCCACTGTTACTGATTGCTAAAACATGACTTGTCTCTCACTTGAAGGCAGGGGTTAGCTAAGAGAAAAGAGCTGAGTAGCCCATTCCAGCTTGGGACACCTTATAGGTCATCCCAGGCTCCTAGGGCCTTCCCTGATTTAAACTAGCAAATAAGACAGAATACTCAGATTTTAGTTACATCGAGAACCTCCAGAGAGTGGAAGTAAATTGTACGAGGTTTTTCAAACTACCTTAAATTCCCTTTAGGAGGATCCATAAAGAGCTATTTAAATTTGGCCTATGTTTGATTCAAACAAACATACTATGTAAATTAAAAATGTCATGGGCAGTGTTTATATCTAACACTGTATGTAACTGTACCATATTATTTTACCGCCTTTCAGGTCACCCATTGTTATGAGCAAATAGTTCGTTGTACAGAGCTTCCACAGCCTTTCAAGGGCTGGATCAGAGGTTGATGGCATTTGAATTTTAGATTTGAGTCTTGAATAGTTTCTAGCATGACCTTAACCTAAAATCCACTCTGGGGCTTCCCTGGTGGCGCAGTGGTTGAGAGTCTGCCTGCTAATGCAGGGGACACGGGTTCGAGCCCTGGTCTGGGAGGATCCCACATGCCGCGGAGCAACTGGGCCCGTGAGCCACAACTACTGAGCCTGCGCGTCTGGAGCTTGTGCTCCGCAACAAAAGAGGCCGCGACAGTGAGAGGCCCGCGCACCGCGATGAAGAGTGGCCCCCGCTCGCCGCAACTGGAGAAAGCCCTCGCACAGACACGAAGACCCAACACAGCCAAAAAGATGAAAATAAATACATAAATTAAAAAAATAATAATAATAAAAAAATAAAAAAATAAAAATAAAATAAAATAAAATCCACTCTGACCTAAATCACCCAGCTTGCTGGCCTGTGCCAACCAAATACACCAGATAATTATGCAGTATTGGACTTTGTTTCAGTTGGGTACACACATTTAACTTATCTAAGCAAGAGCAGCAATGCAGCAATGCAACTTGGAAAAGCAGAAGCACCAGACCTCAGCTCCAGTGCTGAATTTAATGGACAATGCATAAGTAATGAGAAATGCAACAAGAGAAAAATAAAAGCGAGGGACCAAGAAGCTTTGCCAGTAAGCTGGTGAAACATTGAAAACTTTCCTCGGGACTTCCCTGGTGGCGCAGTGGTTAAGAATCTGCCTGCCAATGCAGGGGACACGGGTTCGAGCCCTGGTCCGGGAAGACCCCACAGGCCGCAGAGCAACTAAGCCCGTGTGCCACAACTACTGAGCCTGTGCTCTAGAGCCCGCGTGCCACAACTCCTGAAGCCCGTGCACCTAGAGCCCGTGCAACAAGAGAAGCGACGGCAATGAGAAGCCCACGCACTGCAATGAAGAGTAGCCCCCCCGCTCGCCGCAACTAGAGAAAGACCACACGCAGCAACGAAGACCCAATGCAACCAAAAATTAATCAATTAATTAATTTTTTAAAAAAAAAAGAAGAAAGCTTTCCTCAGAAACTTCAAAGCCTGCTGGTTTGGCTTACTACCTTACCCCACTTTTACTGGTTAGCAGTCAAGTTTACTCTGTACTAACTCTGAATACATTCATATTGCAAAATGTCTGATAATAATGATGTCCCTGAGCTGCTAATTGATTGTGAAGTGCTTTAAGAGCTTTATGACAGAAGGAAGGTATAATTAGTTATTATTAGATTGTGCATTTCATTAAAGGGCAAACAAAACGTCAATGGCAAGTGTTTCTATGTATCTCCAGTGAAAAAATAGACTTGTCAGGCCACTATTCTCTGCTATTAGCAATGTCACCTCACCAGAATGGAATGTGCATATTTTGTCACAATATGAAGTTTTCTTATAAATATTGTTGGGAGCAGAGATATAAGCATTCATTTAGATGGGATGCTTCATTGAAAATATAATCTGGCCATCATATCTATACACTAACCAGCACTCAAATGTAAATGCCTTGTAAGTGTTTTACATATCATATAGTTGAAAGCAAGAAGGGAATTTATGAGTTAGACACTGTTAGAAGCCCATCAGAGGAGCTCCACATCTGTATATAGAAAAAAGGTCCAATGCAAAAGTTACTGTAAAGAGAAATATGTAAATGGTACTTACATAATAATTTTTCCTGTATGAATTAATATTAATATTATCCCCTTTTCTGTATCCTGAAACATCTTCTCAGTGAAAGGTATGATATTTTCCTCTGGGAACCACCAGCCCATAGCTATAGGCTAGCTAGTGCTCTAAATAGCCTTGCTAAAAATCGGGGACCCATAAATTGAAAAGGGTCCCCAAGAAACAAACCTAGAAATTAAAATTTTTGGCCTGTGATTAGTGATCCTATTGATTAGATAGAAAGTTTGCTGAATGTGTTTATATTCCATCTACTGGGGAATTATCTGGATTCTTTGCCAGTGACAGACGCCCAATTCTACCACCCAAAACTGGGAGATGTATCGGATTACACAGTCATGGATGCAGCTGGTCTTAGGGAGCCCCATAAGCAGGGACTCAAATGCTGTGGAAGGGCTTCCCTGGTGGCGCAGTGGTTGAGAATCTGCCTGCCAATGCAGGGGACACGGGTTCGAGCCCTGGTCTGGGAAGATCCCACATGCCGCGGAGCAACTAGGCCCGTCAGCCACAATTACTGAGCCTGCGCGTCTGGAGCCTGTGCTCCGCAACAAGAGAGGCCGCGATAATGAGAGGCCCGCGCACCGCGATGAAGAGTGGCCCGCACTTGCCACAACTAGAGAAAGCCCTCGCACAGAAGGGAAGACCCAACACAGCCATAAATAAATAAATAAATAAAAATTAAAAAAAAAAATGTTGTGGAGAACTCTGTCTCTCTAATCTGCTCTGCTCCTTTTTGTACTTTGGCTTCATTTATTTTATTGCAAGTGGAATTTCTCCACATGGCAAGGGACATGGCACAGGCTGCTCTGGGCTTACAGCCTTCAGGTTTAATGATCTAAAGGAAGGAGGACTCTCTCTCAGATGTGTTGGAAAAATTCCAGGGAGGGGCTCTGGTTGGCTTAGTTTGAGCTACATGACTCTACAGGGACCAGTCTCTGAGGACAGGGGAATGGCATAGGGTGTATTATAACTGACCCCACCTAATAGTCCCCATGATTGGTAGGGCCAGGTCTGTTTATTTTTAAATAAATTAATTAATAAATAATAATAATAATGAGGGGAGATAGCACAGCTCCAGCGACAGCCTCAGCCACCAAGGAAATTGTTGTGAGGTGACTACCACCCTCCCCCAGTTGGTACCGACTGCATCCCCTGCACACACAGACAGGCAGACATCCCCATTTTGCCATGCAAAGCGAATGGTCTTTGACATCAGACAGAACAGTGTTTGAGTCATACCTCTGACTCTAACTAGTTGCCTAACATTAAACAGATTACTAACCCACTCAAACCCTTAGTTTTCTCATAATAAAAAAAAAAATGGGGATTATAATACCTGCTTTATACCATGTGATGATTAAATTAAATAATATATGTAAAACAAGTCTTAGGTACCCAATAACTATTTGTTGAATAAATGAGTATCAGGCAGGGATCAGACCCTGGGACTTAGGGACAAAATAAAAACAACAAAAAAAGACACAGACATTATTCTTGCCCGCAAGAAACCTGGTCAAAACTACGTCTGGTTCTAGACAAGACCTTAGACAGCTGGGAAGCCTCAAAGCCTTCTGGTAACTTCAAACTCCATGTGACCCACCCTGACATTATCCACACCCTGGGACTGGATTCTAGCCCAGGTTGCCCCGACCTGGTCTGGACTGCTCTCTGTTCCCCACTCCAGACCCCTCACCTCTCACCATTTAGTGAACAGTCACTATATGCCAGGTGTTACTGCAATAATACTTTGTGTACATTCTCTTCCTCCACCCCACAACAAGCTGTCCCCACTCCACAGATAGGAGAATGGAAGCCCAGAGAGACTATGAAATTTGACCAGATGATATAATCAGAAGGAAGCGGAGTCAGGGTTCAAACCCAGATCCGCCTGACTGTGGAGCCCACTCCTTCAACACTCCCTGACATGGCCTCCCAGCCTCTGAATCAATCTTCCCTGTTCCAACCTCTGGAGCCTGCCTGCTTTTCTGCTACAACTCACCTCTCAGCACCAGCTCTCTGCCCCTTTCCTACCCGACCAAACTCCCAGACCTGGTCCCCAGGGCACAACTGTCACCAATTGTGATGCCACACGAATATAAGAAGACAACAAGTTCTCCTGCTTCTTGATGTCACATAACACATGTGATTGGATTCTTCCCGTCTTCAACCACTTGTTTTGGTATGGAAGAGACTTCTTTAGTGATAGTCTTTGACTAAGCTCCAGCTTATTTATTTAGTTAGTTTTTTACTCCAATAAAGATCTATTTAAAAAAAAAAAAAGAAAAGTCAGGGCACGAGTCAGCACGTGAACTAAAGCAAGCGGTCCATACGTGATGGGCTGGGTGAGGGAGGGGCCAGACAGGTGACTGCCATCCTCCAGCATAAGCTCTTCAGAACAATTGGATTTTTTCTTAAAGCACACGCATGTATTACTTTGATTTAAACTGAAATATAATGGATTGGTAATTGGATGTCAATGTTATTAAATCCCTGGGCTGCTTGGCAGGTTGACACAGTCAGAGGAGAAAAGAACATCTTCTGTCATGGGCTGTAACGGGACAAACCCTACCCCGACCCCTCACCAGAGTTCATATGCTGAAGTCCTAATACTCAGTACCTCAGAATGTGCCTGTACTTGGAGATAGAGCCTTTAAATAAGTAATTAACTTAAAATGAGGTCCCTAGGATGGGCCTGATTCAATTTGACTAGTGTCCTTATAAGAAGAGGAAGATATGGGCACTGGCACAGACACAGGGCTGGCCATGTGAAGACACAGGGAGAAGATGGCCATCTACAAGTCAAGGAGAGAGGCCTGAAACAGATCCTTCCCTCAGAGCTTTCGGTAGGAATCAACCCTGCGGACACCTTGATCTCAGACTCCTAGCCTCCAGAACCACGAGAAAATAAATTGCTTCTATTAAACCATCCAGTCTGCGGTACTTTGTTATGGCAGCCCCAGCAAACTAATACATCTTCCCACAGTCACCCTTGTCACCAGCAGATGAGCTTCTCCCACCCTTTCCAAGGGAAGAGGAATCCATTCAACAACCAGTTGTTGTGCAGGAGCCGGTAAGGCATCAGGCATTGTGCCAGCACAGGAGCTACACAGGGAAGGGAAGGATATAAGGCATGTGTTCTTTTTTTTTTTTTCTTAAACCCCAGTGTTCACTGGCTAGCATATCCAGGAATAGCAAATTCAAGACACATATATACAGATCATTACCCCCCACTCTCATGACCATGATCAAGATCCATAATCAGCCACTGCACTCTACACGCTGAGCCCAGATCCTTACTTCAGAATCTTTTTTAACACAGTGCTCTGGGAAATCACTACAAATAAGTTAAAATCGCCACTTGAGTTGAAACTAAATTGCCCTATGAAGCAGAAGCTGCTTATTGCCTACCCAAATACATATCTTCTTCTTCCTTACTGAGACAGCCCTGTTTTTATTCAATAAAAGCAATATTTTTTTCACCCTCTCTTCTCTCTTATACTGGTCAGTGAGATAGAATGGGAGATATTGGTTGGAAGACTCTCCCAAAGAAGGACAATTGTCTAGAGTATGCTATTTTGCCATCCCCCTTCATCCTTCCTGCTTTCTGGAATGAAACTGTGATGACTGGAACTTCAGCAGCCATTTTGGTTTATGAATCCACAATGAAGATGGAAGCTAACACTAAGGATAAAGGAAAAGAAAGATAAAAGGAATCTTTTCTCTCGACGATTGTGGAGCCTCCATGCCAGCCCTTGATTGCCTACATCCAGACTCATGAGTTTAAACTACTATTATTTTGATTTTCTCAATGCATGCTGCCTGTCCTAAAACTTGATCTAAAACAATGG